>NC_072739.1:47742445-48102492 GCF_026930045.1 Uloborus diversus | reverse complement strand
TCCAGTTCTGCTGCCAATGTGTGCTAAGACATTCACAAATGGCGTTTTTAATATCCTCAAAAGGATCACTGTCATCGGTTTGGATACTTGCAGCTCTGGCAGCCAAGTGTTCAGCTTGGAACGCTAATGGTGAAGTGTCATTCTTAATTTGCATGCAAAGAAGAAATTCTGTTATCCTCTTGTGAAAATTATGAGTTATTGTCAGAAGCTGGGTATGAAGAACACAACGGGCCATTCCATGGGAAACTGTATTTTTGTCCCGCAAGTGACGCTTCATGTATTTCATACAAAATAAAAATTTAAAAGGATGATGAACAAAATTTTGTTGCGTAAGAAATCACAAACGCATGTGTGACGTTTTAAGCAAAAACTTTCTTCAAAAATTATTTCTTTTTTATGAAATATAGGAACCGTTACGGGCGGGATAAAATGACAATTTGCAATGGAATGGGCAAAAACGTGTTTTTTTTAATGGTTTAAACAATTATTTCTAATCTATTGAGATATGTTGCTTTTACATTGGAACCATAACTTTCAAAATCTGCAATTTGTTCCGTCATTGCTGTATTAATAGAGCAAAAATATTAGCTTATTTATAAGCAAGTTATCAGAGATCGACTTTGGATGTTCCGCACGTGACGCATGTAAATAAATTTTAAATACTTAATCGTTTCATAAAATATAACTGTGTCAGGAGTATCTTTGTATCGAATATAAAGATTAAAAAAATGCTTACCCCTGTTACATTAAGATATTAAGAGATATGACAGAATGGTAATGAAATTTAAGCACGTTTTTGTCCTGCACGTGAGGGTGGAATGGCCCCAACACTTTAAAAGTTGCAAGAACTGCTATATACTGAGGAACAGAAAACAGGTGAAATATGTTTGTTTGCAACGAGATAAATTAAGAATCTAATTTAAATCCAGGCTTTGGCAAAATTGACGAATTATTTTTTTTTAATAAATTCATTCTTATCTCCGAATATGGGACATTGCTTTTTCTCATCCTCATTTGAATGCATTTTATATAAAAAACAAAGTAAATGCTCATTAATGGATGTAGTGTGCTCTCACACTGGCAAAGTTACAGTTCATGGGTACCGTGAGGTGAAGATAGCAGTATATTTCTATAAAACATGTATTAATTTAGCTATTTGTAATTTTTATATTTGTCTTCTCCAACTGTTTCATAATAATAAGTAGAATCGATATGCAAAATTGCAGAGGAAATACCCCTCTGCATGAAGCAATCGAAATCTTTGTCGAATTAGCCAAAAGGCTGCTATATAGCGACGTACACCCCATGTTAGAAATGAAACAGGGGTCTCTTGTTCTTCGAGGATTGGTGTTGCTTCAAACTATTAACTTCATGAGTAAACTTAAAATTTTTCTTCTTAGGCATCTTCTGGAAGATGATTAGAAAATTGGCTTTCTGAAAGTTTCATTGATTATGATGGAATCGACTCCGAGGTTTAATTACGTTTTCCAACCTTACAAGCAAGTTAGTGTTTTGAAAAGCTCAGCAAAAACAATAGTTATGAATGTGTTTCATAAGTTACAAGAGTGGAATCCCAACGATACCGTTCGTGATGTTTTGAATAAAACTTCGGACTTAACAGGAGTTTCAAGTCACAACATCTTACGAATGCGAAAAGAGTTTAACATCAACGGTTCTTTTTCTACACCTGGGGAAAAAAGGCCTGCAAGAAAAGGCAAAGCAACGCGTCTTCAGAAGTTTGATTACTTTGTTCTGTCTGCAATTCGGAGGAAAGTTCACTTATTTTTCAAAAGAAATGAAATTCCAACAGCGGCAAACGTCATGAAGATTGTTAACGAAGATGCTGACCTTCCAAATTTGACGCTCGACAAGACAAGGAGGTTAATGCACTTACGATTTGTCTATAAGAAGAGATCGAGGAATTCCATGCTCATTGAAAGGGAAGATATCCAAGTGTGGAGACGCAAGTATTTACGACAAATTCGTCACTACCGAAATGAAGGCAGGACCATTTATTATACTGATGAAACCTGGGTGAATTTTGATAACACAAAACAAACAGTGTGGCAGGACACTTTCATCAAGAGGCCAAAAAAGGCATTTCTGTCTGGCCTCTCAACTGGATTGAAAGCCCCAACAGGAAAGGGATCCAGACTTATCATCACTCATGCTAGAAGTAAGAAAGGGTACGTGAAAGAAGCAGAGGACATATTTAGGGCAAAAAAAAAAAAAAAGCAAAAGGGATTACCACGAGAAAATGAATGGAGACTACTATGAAAAATGGTTTAAAAATAAATTGCTGCCTCATCTAAACCCCAACAGTGTTATAGTAATGGACAATGCTTCCTACCATAGCGTTTATGTGGAAACCATCCCTAATACCTCCACCAAAAAAGATGATATTAGGCGTAGGCTAACATCTAAAAATATCGCCTGGAACTCGGACATGCTTAAAGATGAACTTTTAAATCTAGTATCCAATGCCCGTAGCATGTATGAAGAATACCGAGTAGATAAGTTACCGGCACTTCATGGACACACGGTTTTGAGAATGTCGCCTTACCACTGTGAACTAAATCCTATTGAAAATATATGGAGTGTAGTGAAAGGTAAGGTGGCAGCAGAAAATAAGACATTTAAAGAAAAAATGGAAGAACTCACAAAAAAGGAATCCATTAAAAATGTCTCTGCTGAAACCTGGAAGAACTGTGTTAGCCACATTATAAAGGAAGAGCTAATGTGGGAGCTTGATGGAATGAGTGGCTCTACAGTTGAGAACTTTATAATAAATTTTGATCTCGAATCAACTGACACTGCTTCAGAAGATATGTCCAGTGTTGAGGAAGTTATGTCATTATAAATATGTAACTTTCTCAATATTTGGAAATGGGTAAATCCAATGATGAAAATAAAAATATAGAAAATGTTCACATGCAAAATAAAATACTATAAAATAGCAAACACTTTTCACATTAAAAAAATATATGTATTCTGTAAAATAGTAGACAATTTTCCCATTGAAGTGTAGTTTGAAAAAAATATGTTTGCTTTTATTTTTAATAAGTCAGTTAAATCTAATGATGAAATATTAAGAAATTATTCAGATGGTGATATTTTCGCCACAAATCCTTTTCTCTAACGTTACCCTGATTCATTGCAGATTCAATTGCATTATGCAAGAAATATGAACCCGCTTGGATCAAAAATAACTCATGAACTTGTAGCCTTTTACATCCCGATTTTAAATGTAACATAAAAGTTTAATTCCAATTTAAGAAATATCCACTAACTACCCCTCTGTCTCTCATCAGATTTAAGGAATTTGGATTTTCTTCAGTTTTAAAGCCATTCATGGATGATATTAAAATTGTTGGTTGGTTGGTTTATTTATTTTCAATGGCGCAAGAGCCCTAAGGGCTATACTACGCAAAACGATTATTTAGTTTAAATTGTTTACATAAATATTAAGTCAGTATATGACAAAAGTAAACGTGACTAAAATCCTAGAATCTGAATGATAAGCAATGCGCCATCAATATGTTCAAAAAAAATTAAACAATCATGCCACTGAAAACTTTTGCTTCGATGCTATGCACGATTCGCTTGAAAGTGTTGCTCAATTGGAATTAAAGAAGAAACTTAATCAAATTTTATTTGTTGATTCCGTTAATTCATTAAATATGCATTTATTAAAGAAACGAATTCATGCTTTCAAACATGGCCTTGACGAGAGAAAAAACAAATCACTAAATGTAACTAAATCTTCCACTTATAATATAAAAGACCACACTTAAAAGCAAATAAACAGCGCCTCATAAGAGCAATTCCTTTCATCATTTTCGACAAAATTAAGACTAACAGGTTCTTTTGGTAAGAATGGAAAAAGTTGCACCTGCTGTTACTCAAGGTATCGCCTGTTATCTTGATGAGCTTGTTATAGAATATCATGAAAAATTCAAAGAACTATTTCCTTCTATAAATATAACCAATAAACACTATCACATGTTGCATTATGCCGACTGAATGACTAAGTTTGGACTATTAATTCATATGTGGTTGGTTGGTTGGTTGGTTTGATTTTTATGGCGCAAGAGCCCTTGAGGGCTATACTGCGCCAAACGATATTTTATTATAAGCTATTTATTTTTCATAAAAGAATAAGGTAAATAAAAGCAAATTTTGAAGAAGAAAGCATAAAACTTCAAGTGCTAGTGTTAAAAAGTGTAACCGATAAAAACATTTAAACGATTTGAAGATAAATACAAAAAGGGCAAAACATATCTTGAAAAACAAAGGAAGGACGAAATCACATAATGTCGAGACAAACACTAAATTAAAAAGGAGAATCCAATCTCCTGGAGGAAGGAGTACAAATTGCGATGGGGCGGCTCCCCCAGCAACTCCTTCAAAGATGGGTTAAAATTATTAAAATATTTATAACGAATTAGATTAAAATTTGGGCAGTTGCATAAAATGTGCAACACTGTCTGATTTACATCACATGTAATGCATGTTGGAGCTGGTTCATGACATAAGAGATATTTATGAGTAAATCTGGTATGTCCAATGCGAAGTCGAGTTATTAAGACTTGTTCTTTCCTGGTGATATTTAATGATTTGAAACCTCTAGTGGAGGGCTGGATCGAATGCAATTTATTTTGGATTTGTGAATTCCACGTCCCCTGCCAATACGTGTTGAGGCTTACACCGATGGCGTTTTTGATATCATCGAAAGGGACACTATTATCGACCAGGATACTTGCAGCTCTGGCAGCTGAGTCGGCTGCCTCATTGCCTGCAATGCCCACATGACCAGGAATCCAACAAAAGAGAACACAAAAATTATTTTGCATAAGGTTTTTGTATAAAAGATATGACTGGATGACTATAGGATGACTGTTATTATTGCAATGAGTGATGGCTTCCACTGAACTCTTTGAGTCAGTGAATATCACCCACTTTCTATGAACAGATTGGGCTATTGATTCTAGAGATGAAAATATAGCTTTTATTTCTGCAGTAAATACCGAGCAAGATGTGTTTAATTTTTCTGCCGTAACTTGATCATTAATTATTGTGGAAAATCCGACGTGATCGTTTGCTTTTGATCCGTCAGTGAAAATGTGTTTATATCCAGAGTATTTGCTTTTGATCTCATGAAAGACTTGTTGATAAACTGTATTAGCGGTAGTTTGTTTTGGGAATTTTGAGAAATCATTGATTATAGAAGGTATGACTTCGCACCATGGTTCAATTAGTTTTATTGTGTTAACGGTTTTGAAATCTGATAGCTGCAGGTCTGAGAGTACCAGACGCATTCGGATCCCAAATGTTGGGGTCATCGAAGGCCGGTGTAGAAATAAAGCAACATTAGATGGATTAAAAATGTGGAGATGTAGTGGGTGATTGGTGCAGGGTTTTGTTTTGAAGTAAAAATTTAAAGAAAGTTTGAGGCGTCTATTGTTTAGAGATTGTTCGTGTGCAAGGATATAAAGACTGTTGATAGGCGAAGTTCGAAATGCTCCTGTGCAGATGCGCAGTGCCTGATTATGTATTGGATCCAGACTTTTCAGATAGGTTTTTGCAGCAGAGCCATAAATTTGACATCCATAACCAAGTTTTGAGCGTATCAGAGCCCTGTATATTCTTAACAGAGACTCTGTATCAGCACCCCAAGAAGTGTTCGCTAAGACTTTAAGGATATTTAATTTTAATGAACATTTCTTTTTTAAATCTTGTATATGCGGTATAAATTTTAGTTTATTATCAAATGTGAGACCAAGGAATTTTCCTTGATCTTTTACAGCTATTGGTTGATTATTGAGGAGAAGATTTGGATCAGGGTGAAGTCCTCTTTTACGGCAGAAGTGGATACAGAATGTTTTTTGAGCAGAGAAAGTGAAGCCATTTTCTTCCGCCCATTGGGTTACTTTATTGATTGCAATTTGAAGTTGTCTTTCAATGATACTCATGTTTGTTGATGAGAAAGAAATTTGAAAATCATCCACAAATATGGTACCTTTTACAGCGGGAGGCAATTGGTCAATTAAGCTATTGATTGCTATAATGAATAGAGTTACGCTTAGTACACTTCCCTGGGGTACTCCTTCTTCTTGAATGAAGGTATCCGATAGAACAGACTTGACGCGTACACGAAAAGAACGATGTTTCAGAAAATTGGAGAGAAAGATGGGTAAATTACCTCGCAACCCATACTCATGAAGGGTTTTGAGGATCCCATACCTCCAGGTACGGTCGTATGCTTTTTCAATATCGAAAAATACGCTGACAAGATGTTTTCGTTTGAGAAATGCTTCTCTTACTGATGTTTCGAGAAGCATTAGATTGTCTATTGTGCATCTGCCACGCCTAAACCCACTTTGATATGAGGATATGAGATGGTGTGACTCCAGAATGTGCATCAGTCTGGCGTTTACCATCCGTTCCATGACTTTACATAGGCAACTAGTGAGAGCTATAGGTCTATAGCTCTCAGGTTTATCAGATTGTTTATTTGGTTTAAGGATAGGGATAACTATTGCTTCACTCCAGGATTTTGGGAATCTATGTTCAGAATAAATTCTGTTAAAAAGCTGCAGAATATTTTCTAATGAAGACCTGCTTAGATTTTTTAACATGCTATTTTGAATTTGATCTGGACCTGGTGATGTGTTTTTTGATTTTTTTAAGGCAGTATTTAGTTCATGAAGGGTGAATTTTGTGTTGTATTGGTTAAAAATGTTTGAATTAAAATCTAGAACTTTTTGTTCTTTGCGTGATTTGATGGTTAAAAATTTTGAGCAATAGTTATTTGCACTGGAGACTTCTGTCAAATAAGTCCCCATGCAGTCAGCCACCTCTTTGTAATCGGATAAAATACGACCATTATTCTCCAGAATGGGTGCACAAGATGTATTGTAGTTGCCAACGATTTTTTTTATTTTACCCCATACAGTCTTGGATGGGGTGGACGTCGTGATTGTGCTGACGTAGGCCTGCCACGAGTCCCGCTGGCTCTTCCGTCGAATCCTTCGAGCTTCAGCACGAGCTCGTTTAAGTGCCACGAGATTTTGTGTGGTTGGATAACGACGAAACGTGTTCCATGCCTTTTTTTGTTTCTTATGGGCCTCCTGACAATCAAGGTTCCACCAAGGCTTAGGATACTTGATCCTGCCTTTAGTGGTTTTTGGTATAGCAGCGTTAGCTGCGTTTAAGATGATGTCGGTTACTCGCTTTACCGCTACATCGATATCAATATCAGTCACGTCTTCTGATTTAATTTCTGCCAACTGGGTAAATGCTGCCCAATCAGCTCGATCAATGCGAAGTCGAGCTTGCTGATGCTGCTGATGGCCGCAGCGTCCTGTAGAGGTTATCCTGATTGGAAAGTGGCCACTGGAGTAGAGTCCACCCTCCACCTGAAAATCCCAACGTGGCAGAAAAGAAGGTGAGCATATTACGAGATCGATGGCATGGTAAGATTGGGTAGAAAGATGAAAATAAGTGTTTTCACCGTTATTAAGGATGCAGAGATCATTGTCTTCAATAAAATTTTCTATTGTTAAACCTCTACTGTTGAAGTCTGGACTCCCCCAGAGAGGATTATGGCCATTGAAATCCCCCAAGATGACAAATGGAGGAGGAAGTTGATCAACCAGTGTCTGCAACTCCACGCTTCTTAAGTCATAGGAAGGTGGGATATATACAGAACAAACTGTGAACAGCGAGTGAAGGTGAACGCGCGCAGCTACTGCTTGCAGGGATGTGTTGATATTGAGCTGGCTAGATGCATAATCATTGTTGATTAGCAATGCCACTCCTCCACAACGACGGTCTCCTGACAAGCAGTCCTTGCGGTACATGTCAAAACCTTTCAACCTCGGTCTATCAGCAGGGGACAGAAATGTTTCTTGCAGACAAAATATGGCCGGTTGGTAATATTCGACAAGATCCTTGATGTCCATGACATTATGCGAGTAACTCTGACAATTCCAAGAAAGAATGCTCAGGGCCATAGAGAAAAGAGGAAGGAGAAACGGCCGAAAGAAGAGGGAGCAGCTCATGAAGGAGGATGGTCCGTCCATCCTTCATCGTCGGATGGCGGAAGGTCTTCGAATTCGACATCCTCGTCCTCCTCTTGGGGAGAAGGTTGTTGAAGTTTTTCAATTTGGGACTTTGTTAATTTTACTTTCTTGCTAGAAAGTAAAAAGTCCTCTTTTTTAAAATTATAAAATTTTGGGGGCCTCTGTTTAGAGACTACCCCAATTTTTGCGCGCGTTTGGATAATTTTCTTTTTTTCCACAGTTTTGTTTTGTTTTTGATCAGTTGGTTTTTTTAAAATTATTGTAGATGGGTAACTTGAACTCGGGATTTGTGTACTTAATATTTTAGTTTCGTTACTATTTTTTTGTGGAGGCTTAGGGGTATTGAGTTGTTTATTTTTTGATTTAGGAGAGTTAGTTGATTTAGTGCTGGTTATTGTATTAATAATTTGAGGATCTGTTTGTGTGCTGGTAGAATTGAATACTTTTCTAACTGCTGCAGCATATGAAAGTCCGGCTGAAGGCGTACGAGACTGAACAATTTTTCTGGCATCTGGATATGATATGTTCTGAGTGGTTTTGATTACTTGTATTTCCTTTTCGGAGAGCCAGTTTGGACATTTTCTAGAGTAGGACGGGTGATCTCCTTTGCAGTTGACACATTTATATTCCTTTTTGCATTCATTGCTGTCGTGGCCGGGCTCAGCGCACCTGGCACAAGTTTCTGCACTACGGCATGACAGTCTGGAATGCCCAAAGCGCTGGCACTTAAAGCACCGTAGCGGGTTAGGAATATATGGTCTAACAGGGCAGGAGAGATAACCAGCTTTGACACGTGAAGGGAGGATAGGCGTACTAAAAGTCAGAATAATATGTTTAGTATTCTGCATTTCGCCATTGCGTTTAATAGTGATCCTCTTCACTCCACTTACGTGTTGGTCTTTCATTTCTTCTAGAATTTCCTTCTCTGATGTAAATAGAAGGTCTGGCTCTGAAATAACTCCCCGAGAAAAGTTAAGAGTTGAGTGAGCTGTAACTGTACATAGATATGAGCCTAGTTGTTTGATAGCTAGAATAGGTTGAACTTGTTTAGGATGTTTGATTTCAACTAATAGTTCGCCAGTGCGTAGCTTTTTTACTGATTGGAACTCGCCGATAAGATTTATTAATGCCTTGTTAATTAAGAATGGGGATACAGCGGTGAATGTTAGATTTTCGTTCCTTTTGATAATAAAGAATTTTGCAGATGTAAGCAATTCAGTCTGACGCTCCCCACAAGGGGGAGAAGTGTTCTTTGTGTTTATATCCATAAAAAACCAGAGAACTAGGGGGAAAAGTGGGGTCTAGCCCCTGTGTAGCCCCCCTACACAGAGGTAAGGCTGCGTACGACAGGGTTCGCCTGCTATCCCTGAAGCCTCCCGTTTGAGGCACCGACTACCCCCGGTACCACGCAGCCATAGGCACGGTTGACACACCTTGGCTTAGGGGTTTTCGTCCGCATTTGGTAAGTGTGATGAGGGAAGGAAGGGAAAAAAATCCCCTCCCGCCGATATTCTGTTTGAGCAACTGGGGGTTCACTACTCCTCCCAAGAGCTCGCCCCGAACTCACCACACCGCAAGCCCCCCCACCACGACAAGGTAAACGGACACGGGGGGGAATTCATATGTGGCGCATGCGGTATGAAAAAAACACACCTACTGTAAAAAGCGCGCTAGTATGAATTGCAATTTTAAAAGCATTTCTAAGAGTATGGCAACTATCCATTACTTTTCAGTGTTCAGCTTGGTTGGTTGTTGGTTTATTTAATTTTAATGGCACAAGAGCCCTTGAGGGCTATACTGCGCCAAACGTTTTATTTATTTAATATTATGTATATGAAGTCATGACATTGTAAAAGTAAACTTGTTTTGAGGTAAAAGGTATAAAACTTCACTACTTCAAAATAAGTAGTGAAGAACATGTAAATATTAGAAGCATTTAAATGGATAAAACAATAGGTTGACAATAACCTTGCTTAACAAGAGAAAGGACAAAATCACATTTTGACGGCACAAACACTAAATTAAAAAGGAGAAACCTATCTCCTGGAGGAAGGAGAACAAATTGCGATGGGGTGGGTCCCCCAGCAACTCCTTCAAAGGTGGATTTAAAAAATTAAAATATTTAAAACGAATTTAGTTAAAATTTGGGCAGTTACTTAAAATGTGCAACACTGTCTGATTTACATTACATGTAATGCATGTTGGAACTGGTTCACGACATAAGAGGTACTTATGGGTGAATCTGGTATGACTGATGTGTAGTCGAGTTAATAAAACTTGGTTTGGTTTGGTTTACTTATTTTTAATGGCGCAAGAGCCCTTGAGGGCTATACTGCGCCAAACGATTTTTTAGTTTAAAATTTACACATAAATAAAAAATCAGGGTATGATAAAAGTAAAAATGTTTTGGAGAGAAAGGTATAGACAACAGTAGTTTAAAACAAGTGATAAAAAACCTGTAAACATTAAAAAATTTATTAAAGGGTTTGAAACAATAGGTTGTCAAAAAACCTTCAGTAACAAGAAAAACGGATAAAATTACATTTTGACGACACGACCACTAAATTAAAAAGGAGAAGCCAATCTCCCGGAGGAAGGAGTATATATTGGGATGGGGTGGGTCCCCCAGTAACTCTTTCAGAGATGGATTAAAATTATTAAAATATTTAAAACGTATTTGGTTAAAATTTGGGCAGTTGCATAAGATATGCAACACTGTCTGGTTGACTTTACATCTAATACAAATTGGAGCTGGTTCACGGCATAAGAGGTATTTATGGGTGAACCTGGTATGGCCGATGCGAAGACGAGTTAACGAAACTTGTTCTCTCCTGGAAAGTTGTAATGATTTGAAACCTTTAGTCGATGGCTGGATCGAATGTAATTTGTTTTGTGTTTCGAGATTCCAGGTCCGTTGCCAATGCGTGTTAAGACATTCAGATATTGCGTTTTTAATATCAACTAAAGGGACACTGTCATCAACTAGGATATTTGCGTCTTTGGCAGCTGAATCAGCGGCTTCATTGCCGGCAATGCCTACGTGACCAGGGATCCAGCAAAAGAGTACATGAAAATTATTTTGTGTAAGACTTTGGTATAAATGATAAGACTGAATGACTATGGGATGGCTGTTATTGTTGCAGTGGGTGATTGCTTCCACTGAACTCTTTGAGTCAGTGTATATCACCCACTTTTTGTGAGCGGAATGGGTTATTGATTGTACAGATATCAATATGGCTTTTATTTCTGCTGTAAAAACAGAGCAAGATGGGTGTGATTGTTCAGCGGTAACTTGACCATTTATTATTGCAGCAAAGCCGACGTGATCGTTTGCTTTTGATCCGTCAGTGAAAATGTCATGATAATCAGAGTATTTGCATTTTGTATCATAAAATATTTGTTGGTAGGCTGTATTGGAGGTAGTCTCTTTAGAGAATTTAGCGAGGTCATTGATGGTAGATGGAACTGCTTCACACCATGGTTCAATCAGTTTTATTGTATTGAGAGTATTAAAATCTGACAGTTGCAAATCTGAAAGCACCCGGCGCATTCGGATCCCGAATGTTGGGGTTGCAGAAGGACGGTGAAGAAATAAGATAACATTAGATGGATTAAAAATATGAAGGTGTAAAGGGTGATCAGTATAAGGTTTTATTTTGAAATAGAAGTTCAATGAAAGTTTGAGGCGTCTATTGTTTAAAGATTGTTCGTGAGCAAGAATATAAAGACTGTTAATAGGTGAGGTTCGGAAAGCTCCTGTGCAGATGCGCAGTGCCTGATTGTGGATTGGATCTAGAACTTTCAGATAGCTTTTTGCCGTGGAGCCATAAATTTGGCATCCATAATCAAGTTTTGAGCGTATTAGAGCCCTGTAGATTCTTAAGAGAGACTCTGTATCAGCACCCCAGGAAGTGTTCGATAAGACTTTAAGGATATTTAATTTTAGTAAACATTTCTTTTTTAACTCTTGTATATGCGGTATAAATTTGAGTTTGTTATCAAGTGTAAGACCGAGGAATTTTCCTTGATCTTTTACAGCTATTGGTTGATTGTTAAGGAGAAGTGTTGGATCAGGATAAAGACCTCTTTTACGGCAGAAGTGGATACAGAAAGTTTTTTGAACAGAGAAAGTAAAGCCATTTTCCTCCGCCCATTGTGTTACTTTGTTAATAGCCATTTGAAGTTGTCTTTCAATGATACTCATGCTCGATGAAGAGAAAGAAATTTGAAAGTCATCAACGAACATGGTACCCTTGACAGCGGGAGGCAGTTGTTCGATTAAGTTGTTGATTGCTATTATAAAAAGAGTTACGCTTAGTACACTTCCCTGGGGAACTCCTTCTTCTTGAATGAAGGCATCTGACAAGACAGACTTGACACGTACGCGAAAAGTTCGATCTCTAAGAAAATTAGAGAGAAAGATGGGTAGATTACCTCGTAACCCATACTCGTGCAGGGTTTTAAGGATCCCATATCTCCAAGTACGGTCATATGCTTTTTCAATGTCAAAAAATACGCTCACGAGATGTTTTCGTTTGAGAAATGCTTCTCTTATTGATGTTTCGAGAAGCAATAGGTTGTCTATTGTGCATCTACCACGCCTGAATCCACTTTGATATGGAGATAGCAGATGATGCGACTCCAAAATGTATATCAGCCTGGAGTTGACCATCCGTTCCATTATTTTACATAGGCAGCTAGTGAGAGCTATAGGTCTATAGCTCTCAGGTTTTTCAGATGGTTTATTGGGCTTAAGGATAGGAATTACTGTTGCTTGACACCAGGATTTTGGGAATCTGTGTTCCGAATAAATTCTATTGAAAAGATGCAGAATATGTTCTAAAGAGGACCTGCTTAGATGTTTTAACATACTATTGTGAATTTCATCTGGACCTGGGGATGTGTTTTTTGATTTTTGTAAGGCAGCATTCAGTTCTTGAAGGGTGAATTTTGTGTTGTATTGATTAAAAATGTTTGAATAAAAATCTAGAACTTTTTGTTCTTTGCGTGATTTGATGGTTAAAAATTTTGAGCAATAGTTATTTGCACTGGAGACTTCTGCCAAATAAGTCCCCATGCAGTCAGCCACCTCTTTGTGATCGGATAAAATACGACCGTTATTCTTCAGAATGGGTGCACAAGATATATTATAGTTGCCAACGATTTTTTTTATTTTACCCCATACGGTCTTTGATGGGGTGGACGTCGTGATTGTGCTGACATAGGTCTGCCACGAGTCCCGCTGGCTCTTCCGTCGAATCCTTCGAGCTTCAGCACGAGCTCGTTTAAGTGCCACGAGATTTTGTGTGGTTGGATAACGACGAAACGCATTCCATGCCTTTTTTTGCTTCTTATGAGCCTCCTGACAATAGAGGTTCCACCAAGGCTTAGGAAACTTGATCCTGCCTTTAGTGGTTTTTGGTATGGCAGCGTTAGCTGCGTTTAGGATAATGTCGGTTACTCGCTTTACCGCTACATCGATATCAATATCAGTTACGTCTTCTGATTTAATTTCTGCCAACTGGGTAAATGCTGCCCAATCAGCTCGATCAATGCGAAGTCGAGCTTGCTGATGCTGCTGATGGCCGCAGCGTCCAGTAGAGGTTATCCTGATCGGAAAGTGGCCACTGGAGTAGAGACCACCCTCCACCTGAAAATCCCAACGTGGCAGAAAAGAAGGTGAGCATATTACGAGATCGATGGCATGGCAAGATTGGGTAGAAAGATGAAAATAAGTGTTTTCACCGTTATTAAGGATGCAAAGATCATTGTCTTCAATAAAATTTTCTATTGTTAAACCTCTACTGTTGTTAAACCTCTACTGTTGGAGTCTGGACTCCCCCAGAGAGGATTATGGCCATTAAAATCCCCCAAGAGGATAAATGGGGGAGGAAGTTGATCTACAAGTGTTTGCAATTCCACGCCTCTCAAATCGTAAGAAGGTGGAATATATACAGAACAGATTGTAAACAGCGAGTGAAGGTGAACGCGCGCAGCTACTGCTTGCAGGGATGTGTTGATATTGAGCTGGCTTGATGCATAATCATTAGCGATTAGCAATGCCACTCCTCCACAACGACGGTCACCTGACAAGCAGTCCTTGCGGTATATGTCAAAACCTTTCAACCTCGGTCTATCAGCAGGGGACAGAAATGTTTCTTGCAGACAAAATATGGCCAGTTGGTGGTATTCGACAAGATCCTTGATGTCTGTGACATTATGCGAGTAACTCTGACAGTTCCAAGAGAGAATATTCAGGGCCATGAAGAAGAAAGAGAAAGAAAAACGGCCAAAGAGAGAGAAGCACATCAAGAGGCAGGAAGATCCTCCACCCAATCTTCATCATCGGTTGGGGGAGTTTCTTCAAACTCAATGTCCTCTACTTCTTCGTCAGAGGGAAGAGGAGGAGATTTTGTTAGTTTAACCTTCTTGCTGGTAAGCAAGAAGTCCTCCTTTTTAAAATTGTAATGTTTTGGGGGTCTCTGTTTGGAGGATACCCCAAGTTTTGCGCGTGCGAGAATTTTCTTTTTTTCGACTGTTTTCTTAGATGGTTCAACAGCAGTGTTATTTATATTTGCATTGGTGGATTTTTTGGTTTGTGTTTTACTTACATTGGTTTTACTGCTAGAGGAAGAGGTTTGTTTATTTGTCTGTGTTGTGGAGTTTAGCGAAGTGTTATTATTAACAGTTTGTGTTTCTGTCTGAGTGCTTGCTGATTTTAAGATCTTTTTTACTGCTGCAGAGTAGGAAATTCCTACTGTGGGCGTGCGAGAGTCGACTAATTTTCTTGCTTCTGGATAAGAAATTTTTTGGGTTGTTTTAATAACCTGGATTTCTTTTTCTGATAGCCATTTTGAGCAAGATCTGGAATATGAAGGGTGATCCCCTTTACAGTTAACGCATTTGTATGTTTTAGAGCAGTTATTGCTATCGTGACCGGGCTCTGCACACCTGGCACAGGTTTCAGTACCACGGCACGAAAGCTTTGAATGTCCAAATCGCTGGCATTTGAAACACCGGAGCGGATTTGGAATATAGGGGCGAACTGGACAAGAGAGATAGCCGGCTTTAACACGATGCGGGAGGATGGGTGTACTGAATGTTAAAATAATGTGTTTCGTGTTTACCATCTCGCCGTTACGTTTGATGGAGATCCTCTTAACTCCACTCACGTGTTGGTCTTGCATTTCCTGTAATATTTCACTTTCTGAGGTATAGAGAAGATCAGGTTCAAAAATTATTCCGCGTGAAAAATTTAGTGTTGAATGTTCTGAGACAGTGACTAGGTATGATCCAATTTGTTTTATTGACATTATTTTTGAAACTTGTTGGGTATCTTTAATTTCGACTAAAAGTTCGCCATTTCGTAATTTTTTAACAGTTTGAAATTCACCTATCTGATGACTTAAGGCTTTATTGATGACAAAGGGAGATATTTTTGTAAAATTTAAATTTGGGTCGCTTCGTTTTATGATAAAGAATTTTGCTAAGTTCGAATATACAGTCTGACGCTCCCCACAAGGGGGAGAAGTGTTCTTAGTGTTTATATCCATAAAAAAACCAGAGAACTAGGGGGAAAAGTGGGGTCTAGCCCCTGTGTAGCCCCCCTACACAGAGGTAAGGCTGCATACGACAGGGTTCGCCTGCTATCCCTGAAGCCTCCCGTTTGAGGCACCGACTACCCCCGGTACCACGCAGCCATAGGCACGGTTGACACACCTTGGCTTAGGGGTTTTCGTCCGCATTTGGTAAGTGTGATGAGGGAAGGAAGGGAAAAAAATCCCCTCCCGCCGATATTCTGTTTGAGCAACTGGGGGTTCACTACTCCTCCCAAGAGCTCGCCCCGAACTCACCACACCGCAAGCCCCCCCACCACGACAAGGTAAACGGACACGGGGGGGTAATAAAACTTGTTTTCTCCTGGTAAGCTGCATTGATTTGAAACCTGTAGTCGAGGGCTGGATCGAATGCAATTTGTTTTGTGTTTCAAGATTCCAGTTCTGCTGCCAATGTGTGCTAAGACATTCACAAATGGCGTTTTTAATATCCTCAAAAGGATCACTGTCATCGGTTTGGATACTTGCAGCTCTGGCAGCCAAGTGTTCAGCTTGGAACGCTAATGGTGAAGTGTCATTCTTAATTTGCATGCAAAGAAGAAATTCTGTTATCCTCTTGTGAAAATTATGAGTTATTGTCAGAAGCTGGGTATGAAGAACACAACGGGCCATTCCATGGAAAACTGTATTTTTGTCCCGCAAGTGACGCTTCATGTATTTCATACAAAATAAAAATTTAAAAGGATGATGAACAAAATTTTGTTGCGTAAGAAATCACAAACGCATGTGTGACGTTTTAAGCAAAAACTTTCTTCAAAAATTATTTCTTTTTTATGAAATATAGGAACCGTTACGGGCGGGATAAAATGACAATTTGCAATGGAATGGGCAAAAACGTGTTTTTTTTAATGGTTTAAACAATTATTTCTAATCTATTGAGATATGTTGCTTTTACATTGGAACCATAACTTTCAAAATCTACAATTTGTTCCGTCATTGCTGTATTAATAGAGCAAAAATATTAGCTTATTTATAAGCAAGTTATCAGAGATCGACTTTGGATGTTCCGCACGTGACGCATGTAAATAAATTTTAAATACTTAATCGTTTCATAAAATATAACTGTGTCAGGAGTATCTTTGTATCGAATATAAAGATTAAAAAAATGCTTACCCCTGTTACATTAAGATATTAAGAGATATGACAGAATGGTAATGAAATTTAAGCACGTTTTTGTCCTGCACGTGAGGGTGGAATGGCCCCAACACTTTAAAAGTTGCAAGAACTGCTATATACTGAGGAACAGAAAACAGGTGAAATATGTTTGTTTGCAACGAGATAAATTAAGAATCTAATTTAAATCCAGGCTTTGGCAAAATTGACGAATTATTTTTTTTAAATAAATTCATTCTTATCTCCGAATATGGGACATTGCTTTTTCTCATCCTCATTTGAATGCATTTTATATAAAAAACAAAGTAAATGCTCATTAATGGATGTAGTGTGCTCTCACACTGGCAAAGTTACAGTTCATGGGTACCGTGAGGTGAAGATAGCAGTATATTTCTATAAAACATGTATTAATTTAGCTATTTGTAGTTTTTATATTTGTCTTCTCCAACTGTTTCATAATAATAAGTAGAATCGATATGCAAAATTGCAGAGGAAATATCCCGCTGCATGAAGCAGTCAAAGTATCTGACGAAGCAGCCTAAGGCTGCTATATAGCGACGTACACCCCCATGTAAGGAATAAACATGGGTATATCCTCTTCATGCACGGGGGGACAATAAAAGCTTTATCCTGCAGATGTGTGCACGGAGAGATATCAGGTTTGATTTCTCCGAAATTAACATTCAACAGAGGGAGATAGATATCTGCCAAGGCATACTCTCAGAATATGATACAGAAATGCAGAGAATAAGACGCACACCTGTCCTTAGATCAGGGGAAACAACGTACTGCATCATGAGAAAACCGGTAGCATCCTTAGCCGGGTTACTCGAGAATAGGTCTACCCGGGACTTAATAGATGAGCAAATAACACGTTACCCGAGTTACTTTGAATACATTGTGTTCAAGTTAAGAAAGGCGGAGGAGAGGAGGAAGGTTACGATTCAGTTTTGGGACAGCTTCTGGTTGACTTGTAGTTCTTGCAGACAAAATATGGCCGGTTGGTAATATTGAACAAGATCCTTGATGTCCATCACATTATGCGAGTAACTCTGACAATTCCAAGAAAGAATGCTCAGGGCCATTGAGAAAAGAGGAAGGAGAAACGGCCGGAAGAAGAGGGAGCAGCTCATGAAGGAGGATGATCCGTCCATCCTTCATCGTCGGATGGCGGAAGGTCTTCGAATTCGACATCCTCGTCCTCTTCTTGCGGAGGAGGTTGTTGAAGTTTTTCAATTTGGGACTTGGTTAATTTTACTTTCTTGCTAGAAAGTAAAAAATCCTCTTTTTTAAAATTATAAAATTTTGGGGGCCTCTGTTTAGAGACTACCCCAATTTTTGCGCGCGTTTGAATAATTTTCTTTTTTTCCACAGTTTTGTTTTGTTTTTGATTAGTTGGTTTTTTTGAAATTATTGTAGATGGGTAACTTGTACTCGGGATTTGTGTACTTAATATTTTTGTTTCGTTACTATTTTTTTGTGGAGGCTTAAGGGTATTGAGTTGTTTATTTTTTGATTTAGGGGAGTTAGTTGATTTAGTGCTGGTAATTGTATTAATAATTTGAGGATCTGTTTGTGTGCTAGTAGAATTGAATACTTTTCTTACTGCTGCAGCATATGTAAGTCCGGCTGAAGGCGTACGAGACTGAACAATTTTTCTGGCATCTGGATATGATATGTTCTGAGTGGTTTTGATTACTTGTATTTCCTTTTCGGAGAGCCAGTTTGGACATTTTCTAGAGTAGGACGGGTGATCTCCTTTGCAGTTGACACATTTATATTCCTTTTTGCATTCATTGCTGTCGTGACCGGGCTCAGCGCACCTGGCACAAGTTTCTGCACCACGGCATGACAGTCTGGAATGCCCAAAGCGCTGGCACTTAAAGCACCGTAGCGGGTTAGGAACATATGGTCTAACAGGGCAGGAGAGATAACCAGCTTTGACACGTGAAGGGAGGATAGGCGTACTAAAAGTCAGAATGATATGTTTAGTATTCTGCATTTCGCCATTGCGTTTAATAGTGATCCTCTTCACTCCACTTACGTGTTGGTCTTTCATTTCTTCTAGAATTTCCTTCTCTGATGTAAATAGAAGATCTGGCTCTGAAATAACTCCCCGAGAAAAGTTTAGAGTTGAGTGAGCTGTAACTGTACATAGATATGAGCCTAGTTGTTTAATAGCTAGAATAGGTTGAACTTGTTTAGGATTTTTGATTTCAACTAATAGTTCGCCAGTGCGTAGCTTTTTTACTGATTGGAACTCGCCGATAAGATTTATTAATGCCTTGTTAATTAAGAATGGGGATACAGCAGTGAAAGTTAGGTTTTCATTTCTTTTGATTATAAAAAATTTAGCAGAGCTGAACGAGTCTTTCTGACGCTCCCCACAAGGGGGAGAAGTGTTCTTTGAGTTTTCATCCATAAACGAACCAGAGAACTAGGGGGAAAAGATGGGGTCTAGCCCCTGTGTAGCCCCCCACACAGAGGTAAGGCTGCGTACGACAGGGTTCGCCTGCTATCCCTGAAGTCTCCCGTTTGAGGCACCGACTACCCCCGGTACCACGCAGCCATCGGCACGGTTGACACGCCTTGGCTTAGGGGTTTTCGTCCGCATTTGGTAAGTGTGATGAGGGAAGGAAGGGAGAAAAATCCCCTCCCGCCGATATTCTGTTTGAGCAACTGGGGGTTCACGACTCCTCCCAAGAGCTCGCCCCGAACTCACCACACCGCAAGCCCCCCCACCACGACAAGGTAAACGGACACGGGGGGGGGGACAGCTTCTGAGCTCAAAATCAAGTTTTACCTGCTCTGCCAATTTTTAGTAAGAGGTTTGGACCGCAGTTTGCAAACCGACTAAAAAGATCTCCATGGTAGCAACCGATGACGTCAGTTCCCAACAGCACTATCTTTCTATAAAACATCCATTAATTTAGTTATTGGTGATTTTAATTTTTTTCTTCTCAAACTGTTTTATAATAATTAAACAGTGAAAAAAAAGGCTGAGCATGATATTACGGATTTCGCATATTTGATACGAACTTTACTGTCAAAACATTATGAAGGAAAAAAAATCTCATTTTTTTTTTTTTTTTAAGTGCATGTAAATTACAGGAAAAGACTTAGAGTGCAACGAAGTCCCAGGTGGAAACCCAACAGTCAATATTGCAGTCAGGAAGGAGCAAGTGAAAACAATGGCCACCTGCTTGCGAGTGGCTAAATACCCGCTGTTAAGACTTTAAGGGGCGAACCCCATTACACTGTGTTCTGCAGTTTACGTGCTTCAATTTTCACAAAGCGTACCACAGGGAGGCCATACAGATGCTGCTGGATGCCGACAGCGGCAACGATATGCAGGATTGTAGAGGAAATACCCCTCTGCATGAAGCAGTCAAAATCTCTGTCGAATTAGCTAATAGGCTGCTATATAGCGACATACACCCCATGATAGGAATGAAACAGGAGTATATCCTCTCCACGAACAGGGGGACAGCAGAAGCTTTATCCTTCAGATGTGTGCATTGAGAGAGATCATGATTTATTTGCAAGATTGCAGCGGAAATACCATTCTGCATGAAGCAGTCAAAGTATCTGTCGAAGCAGCATAAGGCTGCTATATAGCGACGTACACCATGTACGGAATAAACATGGGTATATCGTCTCCATGCACGGGGGGACAATAGAAGCTTTATCCTGCAGATGTGTGCACGGAGAGAGATTAGGTTTAATTTCTCCAAAATTAACATTCAACACAGGGAGATAGTATACCTTGGCAGATATCTATCACAATATGATACAGAAATGCAGAGAATAAGACGCACATCCGTCCTTAGATCAGGGGGAACAACGTACTGCATCATGAGAAAAACGGTAGCATCCTTAACCCGGTTACTCGAGAATAGGTCATATCCGGGACTTAAAATATGAGGAAATAACACGTTACCCAAGTTACTTTGAATACATTGTGTTCAATGTAAGAAAGGCGGGGGAGAGGAGGGAGATTACGATTCAGTTTTGGGACAGCTTCTGAGCTCAAAATCAAGTTTTACCTGCTCTACCAATATTTAGTGAGGTTCGGACCGCAGTTTGCAACCGACTAAAGAGATCTCCACGGTAGCAACTGATGACGTCATATCTCAACAGCAGTATCTTTCTATACAACATGTATTAATTTAGTTATTGTTGATTTTAATTTTCTGCAGTTTATGTGCTGCAATTTTCACAAGGCGTACCACAGGGATGCCATGAGATGTTGCTGGATGCCGACAGGAGCAACGATATACACGATTGCAGAGGAAATACCCCTCTGCATGAAGCAATCGAAATCTTTGTCGAATTAGCCAAAAGGCTGCTATATAGCGACGTACACCCCCATGTTAGAAATGAAACAGGGGTCTCTTGTTCTTCGAGGATTGGTGTTGCTTCAAACTATTAACTTCATGAGTAAACTTAAAATTTTTCTTCTTAGGCATCTTCTGGAAGATGATTAGAAAATTGGCTTTCTGAAAGTTTCATTGATTATGATGGAATCGACTCCGAGGTTTAATTACGTTTTCCAACCTTACAAGCAAGGTAGTGTTTTGAAAAGCTCAGCAAAAACAATAGTTATGAATGTGTTTCATAAGTTACAAGAGTGGAATCCCAACGATACCGTTCGTGATGTTTTGAATAAAACTTCGGACTTAACAGGAGTTTCAAGTCACAACATCTTACGAATGCGAAAAGAGTTTAACATCAACGGTTCTTTTTCTACACCTGGGGAAAAAAGGCCTGCAAGAAAAGGCAAAGCAACGCGTCTTCAGAAGTTTGATTACTTTGTTCTGTCTGCAATTCGGAGGAAAGTTCACTTATTTGTTGGTTGGTTGAGTTGGTTTTTATGGCGCAAGAGCCCTTGAGGGCTATACTGCGCCAAACGATATTTTATTATATGCTATTTATTTTTTATTAAAGAATATAGTAAATAGAAGCATATTTTGAAGGAGAAAGCATAAAACTTCAAGTGTCAATATTAAAAAAGTGCAGCCGATAAAAACATTTAAACAATTTGAAGATAAAGACCAAAAGGACGAAAAAATATCTTGAGAAACAAAGGAAGGACGAAATCACATAATGACCAGACAAACACTAAATTAAAAAGGAGAATCCAATCTCCTGGAGGAAGGAGTACAAATTGCGATGGGGTGGATCCCCCAGCAACTCCTTCAAAGATGGGTTAAAATTATTAAAATATTTATAACGAATTAGATTAAAATTTGGGCAGTTGCATAAAATGTGCAACACTGTCTGATTTACATCACATGTAATGCATGTTGGAGCTGGTTCATGACATAAGAGATATTTGTGGGTGAATCTGGTATGTCCAATGCGAAGTCGAGCTAATAAGACTTGCTCTCTCCTGGTGATATTTAATAATCCGAAACCTCTAGTGGAGGGCTGGATCCAATGCAGTTTATTTTGGATTTCTGAATTCCAAGTCCCCTGCCAATACGTGTTGAGGCTTACAACGATGGCGTTTTTAATATCATTGAAAGGGATACTATTATCAACCAGGATACTTGCAGCTCTGGCAGCTGAATCGGCTGCTTCATTGCCTGCAATGCCCACATGACCAGGGATCCAACAAAATGTAACTTGAAAATTATTTTGCATAAGGTTTTTGTATAAAAGATATGACTGGATGACTATAGGATGGCTATTATTATCGCAATGAGTGATGGCTTCCACTGAACTCTTTGAGTCAGTGAATATCACCCACTTTCTATGAACAGATTGGGCTATTGATTCTAGAGATGAAAATATTGCTTTTATTTCTGCAGTAAATACCGAGCAAGATGTGTTTAATTTTTCTGCCGTAACTTGATCATTAATTATTGTGGAAAAGCCGACGTGCTCGTTTGCTTTTGATCCGTCAGTGAAAATGTGTTTATATCCAGAATATTTGCTTTTGATCTCATGAAAGACTTGTTGATAAACTGTATTAGCGGTAGTTTGTTTTGGGAATTTTGAGAAATCATTGATTATAGAAGGTATGACTTCGCACCATGGTTCAATTAGTTTTATTGTGTTAACGGTTTTGAAATCTGATAGCTGCAGGTCTGAGAGTACCAGACGCATTCGGATGCCAAATGTTGGGGTCATCGAAGGCCGGTGTAGAAATAAAGCAACATTAGATGGATTAAAAATGTGGAGATGTAGTGGATGATTGGTGCAGGGTTTGGTTTTGAAGTAAAAATTTAAAGAAAGTTTGAGGCGTCTATTGTTTAGAGATTGTTCGTGTGCAAGGATATAAAGACTGTTGATAGGCGAAGTTCGAAATGCTCCTGTGCAGATGCGCAGTGCCTGATTATGTATTGGATCCAGACTTTTCAGATAGGTTTTTGCAGCAGAGCCATAAATTTGACATCCATAATCAAGTTTTGAGCTTATCAGAGCCCTGTATATTCTTAACAGAGACTCTGTATCAGCACCCCAAGAAGTGTTCGCTAAGACTTTAAGGATATTTAATTTCAGTAAACATTTCTTTTTTAGCTCTTGTATATGCGGTATAAATTTAAGTTTATTATCAAGTGTGAGACCAAGAAATTTTCCTTGATCTTTTACAGCTATTGGTTGATTATTGAGGAGAAGATTTGGATCAGGGTGAAGTCCTCTTTTACGGCAGAAGTGGATACAGAATGTTTTTTGAGCAGAGAAAGTGAAGCCATTTTCTTCCGCCCATTGGGTTACTTTATTGATTGCAATTTGAAGTTGTCTTTCAATGATACTCATGTTTGTTGATGAGAAAGAAATTTGAAAATCATCCACAAATATGGTACCTTTTACAGCGGGAGGCAATTGGTCAATTAAGCTATTGATTGCAATAATGAATAGAGTTACGCTTAGTACACTTCCCTGGGGTACTCCTTCTTGAATGAAGGTATCCGATAGAACAGACTTGACGCGTACACAAAAAGAACGATGTTTCAGAAAATTGGAGAGAAAGATGGGTAAATTACCTCGCAACCCATACTCATGAAGGGTTTTGAGGATCCCATACCTCCAGGTACGGTCGTATGCTTTTTCAATATCGAAAAATACGCTCACAAGATGTTTTCGTTTAAGAAATGCTTCTCTTACTGATGTTTCGAGAAGCATTAGATTGTCTATTGTGCATCTGCCACGCCTAAACCCGCTTTGATTTGAGGATATGAGATGGTGTGACTCCAGAATGTGCATCAGTCTGGCGTTTACCATCCGTTCCATGACTTTACATAGGCAACTAGTGAGAGCTATAGGTCTATAGCTCTCAGGTTTATCAGATTGTTTATTTGGTTTAAGGATAGGGATAACTATTGCTTGACTCCAGGATTTTGGGAATCTATGTTCAGAATAAATTCTGTTAAAAAGCTGCAGAATATTTTCTAATGAAGACCTGCTTAGATTTTTTAACATGCTATTTTGAATTTGATCTGGACCTGGTGATGTGTTTTTTGATTTTTTTAAGGCAGTATTTAGTTCATGAAGGGTGAATTTTGTGTTGTATTGGTTAAAAATGTTTGAATTAAAATCTAGAACTTTTTGTTCTTTGCGTGATTTGATGGTTAAAAATTTTGAGCAATAGTTATTTGCACTGGAGACTTCTGTCAAATAAGTCCCGATGCAGTCAGCCACCTCTTTGTAATCGGATAAAATACGACCATTATTCTCCAGAATGGGTGCACAAGATGTATTGTAGTTGCCAACGATTTTTTTTATTTTACCCCATACAGTCTTGGATGGGGTGGACGTCGTGATTGTGCTGACGTAGGCCTGCCACGAGTCCCGCTGGCTCTTCCGTCGAATCCTTCGAGCTTCAGCACGAGCTCGTTTAAGTGCCACGAGATTTTGTGTGGTTGGATAACGACGAAACGTGTTCCATGCCTTTTTTTGTTTCTTATGAGCCTCCTGACAATCAAGGTTCCACCAAGGCTTAGGATACTTGATCCTGCCTTTAGTGGTTTTTGGTATAGCAGCGTTAGCTGCGTTTAAGATGATGTCGGTTACTCGCTTTACCGCTACATCGATATCAATATCAGTCACGTCTTCTGATTTATTTCTGCCAACTGGGTAAATGCTGCCCAATCAGCTCGATCAATGCGAAGTCGAGCTTGCTGATGCTGCTGATGGCCGCAGCGTCCAGTAGAGGTTATCCTGATCGGAAAGTGGCCACTGGAGTAGAGTCCACCCTCCACCTGAAAATCCCAACGTGGCAGAAAAGAAGGTGAGCATATTACGAGATCGATGGCATGGTAAGATTGGGTAGAAAGATGAAAATAAGTGTTTTCACCGTTATTAAGGATGCAGAGATCATTGTCTTCAATAAAATTTTCTATTGTTAAACCTCTACTGTTGAAGTCTGGACACCCCCAGAGAGGATTATGGCCATTGAAATCCCCCAAGATGACAAATGGAGGAGGAAGTTGATCAACCAGTGTCTGCAACTCCACGCTTCTTAAGTCATAGGAAGGTGGGATATATACAGAACAAACTGTGAACAGCGAGTGAAGGTGAACGCGCGCAGCTACTGCTTGCAGGGATGTGTTGATATTGAGCTGGCTAGATGCATAATCATTGTTGATCAGCAATGCCACTCCTCCACAACGACGGTCTCCTGACAAGCAGTCCTTGCGGTACATGTCAAAACCTTTCAACCTCGGTCTATCAGCAGGGGACAGAAATGTTTCTTGCAGACAAAATATGGCCGGTTGGTAATATTCGACAAGATCTTTTATGTCCATGACATTATGCGAGTAACTCTGACAATTCCAAGAAAGAATGCTCAGGGCCATAGAGAAAAGAGGAAGGAGAAACGGCCGAAAGAAGAGGGAGCAGCTCATGAAGGAGGATGGTCCGTCCATCCTTCATCGTCGGATGGCGGAAGGTCTTCGAATTCGACATCCTCGTCCTCCTCTTGGGGAGAAGGTTGTTGAAGTTTTTCAATTTGGGACTTTGTTAATTTTACTTTCTACAGCGGTGAATGTTAGATTTTCGTTCCTTTTGATAATAAAGAATTTTGCAGATGTAAGCGATTCAGTCTGACGCTCCCCACAAGGGGGAGAAGTGTTCTTTGTGTTTATATCCATAAAAAAACCAGAGAAGTAGGGGGAAAAGTGGGGTCTAGCCCCTGTGTAGCCCCCCTACACAGAGGTAAGGCTGCGTACGACAGGGTTCGCCTGCTATCCCTGAAGCCTCCCGTTTGAGGCACCGACTACCCCCGGTACCACGCAGCCATAGGCATGGTTGACACACCTTGGCTTAGGGGTTTTCGTCCGCATTTGGTAAGTGTGATGAGGGAAGGAAGGGAAAAAAATCCCCTCCCGCCGATATTCTGTTTGAGCAACTGGGGGTTCACTACTCCTCCCAAGAGCTCGCCCCGAACTCACCACACCGCAAGCCCCCCCACCACGACAAGGTAAACGGACACGGGGGGGTCAATGAGCTGGTCAGAATATGTGTAAATGCTATGGTAAAATATTTAGAAGGTCTGTAAGTATGATTGACATTTCTTTTCAATAAATTCTGCTGTATTATGATTTTAGTGAAATAGAATTGCTATAGGCATAATAAAGTGTTTTTTTAAAAATATTATATCCGACACAGATAAACGAAATGTTTCCTTTTTTTTTTTGTGGAGTGATAACTTGTACTAACCTCATACACAATGTTACTATGCAAAATAGAAGTGTTTCTAAATTTAATTTTTCATCGACATCCTGAAGTGATACGCGAGGCAAAAATGTTGCAAATGATATAAAAATAAAGCAGAAAATAGGAACCAAATGGAAAAGCTTCAGCAAAATGTGAAAGCCTTGGCAGATCTGTATTTAATTAACACAAAACATCTGTGTACCAATTTTCAGAAGACCAATTTTGAACCGATAGCGAGTACGAAATTACTGTTCTTTGCGTTGAATGAACGAGGTTTAGTTGTCTCACATAGCTTAAATATGATAGTCGAAAACTCACTGAACAATGACTAATATTTTATGCTTATCCTCTTTTTCTTTTTTTTTTTTTTTTAAGAACGCAATTTTTTCACTGGATGAAATATCAACAACTGATAAGGCTTAGTACTGTATAAGCAAGAATCAACCGTTAAGAATTGTAATTATTTTTCCTTTGCACAATTTTTGCTGTCGTCCTCAGAAAAAGGATCATACATGTCAGCGAAGATACTTAGTTTCCAGGCAAAAATCTTGCAAGCATGCCCTAACGCAGCTCCTGCTAGACATAAAGCGAACTATTTGACAACTGTGGCTCCAAAACCTATGATGAATTATTTTTTGTCTTATCATTTTGAATAGTTGCAGAATGCATAGGCCTATTTCATTGAATTTAGCATGTAAGGACCCGCAATATGTATGAAATGTAATCAACAATTTTGCTTACATAATACATCATTAAAAAAAAAAGCAACAAGAAAAAAGGCCTTGGGATGCCTCATTTACCTTCAGAAAAGAAGATTAAGTTACTCAAGACGAACAGCACCAGATTAATTCATTCTTGATCTGGTGTAGATGATGATCGGAAGACAAAAATAAAACCAACAGTAGAAAGAAAACAAATTATGTGGAAAAATTTACATTAATATTTTATTAGTTATAATATAAAACCTTGAGTAATAAAAAAAAAAAAAATTTGACTTGCCCATGTGTTACTAGGTTAGTGTTTTTAGAGTAAATCTGCTCACATTTGGCACTTTAAATACCTAAGTATATCGAGATTAATGATGAGCTTTTTACTTAAAGCTTGAGCTTTAAAATTTAAAGTGATCTATACTTTAAGAGTAGATTGCTTTACTAAATATTTTAATGCTACAGTTGGTTATAAATGAAACTATGTCTATAATGATATAAATTAATTTTTAAAAAAATCATAGAATAAAATATCTTCAAACATTATTCAGTGTGAATGAAAATATTGAAAAATAAAATAATCAATTCGAAATATTAGAATTTCTTAGGTGGTAATATCCTAATTGCAATTATTAAAAAGGAATATTTAACCAGTATTGGAAAAAGTTTTTTCAAATCCCATTTCCATCTCTACATCATCTTCAGCCCAACAGTGTTTAAATTTTGAAAGAGGAGGTATGTGTTGCACAAGAAGAATAGCATAATTCAGCTTTGTTCGGCAGCACCCAGGCGTGTGGTTTTGTGAAAAAAGAAAGCGCAAACCTGCATCCATTTTTTTTTTTTTTTTTGCATATGCCAGAAGTAAGAACCCAAACTGCAAGAAAAAGGTAGAATCCTTAACTGAAAATGTTTGTGCTGCAAATATCTTTACTTCTCACGGGAACAAGATGGAATAGGAAGCAAGAAACATCTTTGCAGTTGAAAGTAATGTAAAGATTTGCAATTTCGGACTAATTATCCTTAAAGAAGTTCCATGGTTTCCATATAGTAATGATGAACTTTAGTTGAGGATGATTTCACTCGAGCTGTTCCGACACAACATTTGTCATTTTTTGCTCTTATGACAACAATTATTTTGTTATTAAGGTTTCACAAGACAAGCATGATTGTTTTTGTAATACACTAACTAGTGTTCATTTTTCAAATTTTTTACCGCATATTATGAGGTGTATTGAAGTAAGTTTTTTACTCATGGTTTGCAGTTGTAAGTTGTATATTATATACGTAAATATTATACATTTTCTATGAATTATATCCATGTACATATTTTGTATTTCTATAACTGTCACTGTTTTATGTAAATATTTTATTGTACAATTTACTTATATTGTTATTTATATTTATTTCATGCTTTTCCCTTTGTTATGCATTTATTGCGAATTTTTCATGTATATAGGTATCTACGCTAACGAATGGGCAGTTCATAGAGATATGTATGGCTACCGCATCTGACGTCATCTCTAATACACTGTAACATAGAGTACTTTCATTTCAGTTGAGTCATGTGTACTTAATGTCCGTGTCTTGTTCAATAAACGTGTTCTGTGTTCCGAAACCACTGTCTCTGAAAACTCATTTTTCGACTTCCAACAGGTCAGAGGCCTATCACCTGGACCTCGGAAGGCAGTAAAAGGTATTCGCTATTTAAATTTTTAATTTGGCTACTGAAAGAAACTTTTTCGTTCTCAAAAGAACATTAGTCAAAAAAAAAAAAGGGCTACATCGCGAACTTTGAACTTCAAAATAGAATTGCTGAGTAAGTGTAACTGTGAAACATGGACAATACAAATGAAGGAAAGGTTAATTAAGAACGATAATTGGAAATGCATTGCTGATAATTCTTTCACAGCAACTGACACGGACGGAAATGAACAACTTTTGACCTATATGTTGCTTGCCAAGCAGTTCGACAAATTTTCCTCTAGCTATAGAACGTTGAGATGAGCTGCCAAAAACTGGAGGCTTTAAAAATTAAAATTGTGTAAGAATTCAACACGAGGAAGAATGAAAATAACTGCAGAGACGTTTCCAATGCATATTTAGCTAACGCGACATCGAAAAATAAATTTTATCATAAATCAAATTTCAAGAGTAATCGTTGGAATAAATCTCAGAAATACCGTCCACAAAATTGCTCGAATTCTCATCGAACTAATAATAGGGAGATCATGTATTGGAATTGTTAAGAACATGGACACACTAATAAAAAGTGTCTTAAAACAACATTACAATTGCCTAAATGTGGAATGTGATGCCGTACATTAAGCTATGATTGTTCCTTATCTACACTGTTAAAACTACGGGTGAATTTGGGGAAAACATTTGGCAACCTAGGGTGAAAACACAGTGCAATAGTGTGCCAACGAAGGCTCAGGTCCTTTGGCACCCCTAAAAGGGTGCGTTTGAACTGTCACATGACGTGTATGACTTTAACGGCGGCATTCATGTAAATAACCTGTATTATTAATACAGGTTATTTACAGCATTTTATATTATTAAGTTTCTTGTTCCAAAACATTCTTTGATTCCAGCAGTTTAAGATGCCCTCATCTGACGGCTCGATTTACTAACATTTGCTTGTAACCATACACCGCTGTTCCTCTGGGAAATGCATGCTTACAATGCAGCGGCAAGTGAATAAGTAAGTATGGGGTAAGATGTCTTTATTTTAAGCTTGATAACGAACGTGATGCTTCAGAAATTAACGTGTATGGGGAATATGGACTTCAGGAGAAGCAAAGAAGATCGATTCAACAGAAAACATGGAGGGGTAAGATGTGTTTATTTTACGCTTGATAACTGTGCGACGCTTCAGAAGTTAACGTATATTGGGAATATGGACAAAACTTGCTGAAGACTTTTCAGAAATCTAATTCAAACGCCAGTAATCGAAAGTATGTCAATGAGCTGGTCAGAATATGTGTAAATGCTATGGTATCAAGGTCTGTAAGTATAATTGACATTTTTTTCACTAAATTCTGTTGTATTATGATTTTAGTGAAATGGAATTTCGATAGGCATAATAAACAGTGTTTTTTTTAAAATTATATCAGACACAGATGAACGAAATGTTTCTTTCTTTCTTTCTTTTTGTGGAGTGATAACTTTCACTAACCTCATACACAATGTTACTATGCAAAATAGAAGTGTTTCTAAATTTGATTTTTCTTCGACATCATAAATTGATATGTGATGTATAAATGTTGCAAATGATAGGAAAATAAAGTAAATAGAACCCAAATCGAAAAGCTTCAGCAAAATGTGAAAGCCTTGGCAGATCTGTATTGAATTATCACAAAATATTTGCGTACCAATTTTTAGAAGGAAAGTATTTGAACAGATAGCGTGTACGAAGTTACTGTTCTTTGCCTTGAAATGAATGAGGTTTAATTGTTTCACATAGCTTAAATACGATAGTCGAAAACTCACTGAACAATGACCAATATTTTATGCTTATCCTTTTTTTTTTTCTTTTTCAGGAATGCAATTTTTTCACTAGATGAAATATCAACAACTGATAAGGCTTAGTACTGGGATAAGCAAGAATCAACCATTAAGAACTGTAATTACTTTTCCTTTGCACAACTTTTGCTGTCTTCCTCAGAAAAAGGCTCATACATGTCAGGGAAGATGTATTACTTAGTTTCCAGGCAAAAATATTGCAAGCATGCCCAAATTCAGCTCTTGCTAGATATAAAGCTAGTAATTTAACAACAGTGGTTCCAAAACCTATTGCGTAGGTTAATAATTATTTGTCTTATTTTTGAATAGTTACAAAATGCATAGAACTATTTCGTTGAATTTAGTACATCGGAACCCGCAATGTGTATAAAAAGTAATCAAAAATTTTGCTTAGATTGTGCTTCATAAAAATATTTTTAAAAAAATGCGAGGAGGAAAAAGACCATGGGACGCGTCATTTACCTTCAGAAAAGAAGACTAAGTTACGCAAGACGACCAGCACCAGATTCAATTCATTCATGATCTGATGTAGATGATGATCGGAAGTTGAGAATAAAACTATATGTAGTAAGAAGAAATAATTATGTGTAAAATTTACATTAATGCTGTATGTGTTATAATAAAAAGCCTTGAGTAATAAAAAAAAACTAATTTTGACTTGCCCATGTCTTACTAGGTTAGTTTTTTAAGAGTTAAACTGCTCACATTTAGTACTTTAAATACCTAAGTATATCGAGATTAATGATGAGCTTTTACTTAAAGCTTGAGCTTTAAAATTTAAAGTGATCTATACTTTAAGAGTAGATTGATTTACTAAATATTTCAATCCTACAGTTGGATACATATGAAACCATGGCTGTAATTTTGTAAATAAAAAAAAATCACAGAATGAATTATTTACCAAATATTACGCAGTGTGAATAAAAATATTGAAAAAGAAATTAAAATAGTCAATTGGAAGTATTATAAATTCTCAGGTGGTTCTATCTTAGTTGCAAATGAGGTTTTTAAGGGGGGGGGAAGCTTTTTTTTTTTAGAAGAATTTTTAATCAGTGATCCCTACATCATCTTCATCCCAACACTATTTAATTTTTCTAATAGGAAGTATGTGTTGCACAAGAAGAATTGCAAAATTTAGCTTTGCCTCAGGCGTGTGGTTTCGTGAACGAAGAAAGCGCAAAACTGGATCCACATTTTTTTTTGTATATGCCAAAAGTAAGAGCCCAAACTGAAAGAAAACGATACAATCCTTAACTGAAAATGTTTGTGCTGCAAATGCCTCTACTTCTCACGGGAACAAGATGGAATAGGAAGCAAGAAACACCTTTGCAGTTGAAAGGAATGTCAAGATTTGAAATTTCAGACTGATTATCTGTAAAGAAGTTCCATGGTTTCCATATATTAATGATGAATTTTATATAAAGGATGGGAATTTGATTGTTATAGAAATAAAATGTCCAAGAAAAATGAAAATGCAAAGACAGCAATAGGTTCTTTGCTTTTTGTTTAAATTGACGCCCAGGCTGGACAATATGCTTTAAAACTAAGGCATGCTTATTATGCCTAGGTGCAGTTGAGATTCATTTAACTCGAGCTGTTCTGACAGCATTTGTTGTTTTTTCCTCTTATGACAACAATTATGTTGTTATTAAAATTTCACAAGAGAAGCATGATTGTTTTTGTAATACACTAACTGGTGTGTATAACTTAGTAACTGATGATTTTTATTAGTTTTGACAGTAATTGTCGTTAAAATACGACAATTACTGTCGTATTATACTATTACGACTTTAGACTGACGATTTACGGTTTTGACGATGTGATGAAAATAAATGATTAATGTCTGAATTCGAAATTCGACCGTCTTAGCTTTCAACAGTCGAAAAATGTTCCCAAACTAACATAGCACATAATTTTTGATAAACTTTTTTTCTTTTTGATCGATTCCAAAAAACGCAACAGTAAAACCAAAAGAAAAGTATTTGTAAACGTCCATATTGCATTCCACTGAATGACAGAAACAAGGCTTGCCACCTATGCACATTATTTTTTGGTTGAAAGAATTTCTCCGTCCAAAATAAATAGATCACATAGTTTATCCCGAGATCTACTTAACGGAAACTGCACAATGATAAGGATAACCCTTTATACAAACCAAGTGCACCCAAAAATGGCAGTAGAGGTGTTTCGATTCCGATTCGCAGGGGGGGGGGGGGCAGCTGATACTTGTGATAATACCCGAATTGTGCCCTGTCAACCTATTTTATGCAAGGTATTTAATTCCCACATTAATGCAGAAGCCTGCAGCTCTTTTCGTGCAATAAAATGCATTTGTAAATATATTAATCAAAGGAAAGATCTGTCAATCTTCATTCTGCGTACGGAAGGTGTAGCGCAAATTCTTTACCAAGCAAGGCGATACATCAGTAGTAACGAGACAACGTTGCAGCTCCTGGGTTTTCACTTACACTAAAGATATCCAACTGTTACTCATCTTGTCGTACAATTAGAAAATGGACAGAGTATTTTCTTTAAGGGGAGAGAGAAAGGATTTTATTTTCTCCTCACGCCACTTTTAACAGCTTTTCCTAGCTTTATTACAGCGTATCAAGAGATATCGGATACGCATCTCACATATGGGGCAGCTGACGGAAGCGGCCGCAAATCTAGGCAAGTTTACGAAGACCGACAACGTGCAGGATACGGGCAGAAGACTGCCGTGGACTGTCAACGTTGCAGAACAATTCCTACAGTCCATCGTAGATAATCCGAATACCAGCACACGAGCTTTTCGGCAAATTGGGGTCTCTCAGTCATCAGTGTGGCGGAGCATGTGGATCCTTACCATCGGACGAGGAGCGTGTGTATCCTTACCATCTGAAAAGGGTGCAGTTACTGCAACCCAACGATTATCCAAAGCGTGAGGAATTTGCACAATGGTTCATGCAGAAACGTGCCGTGGATCTCAATTTTCCCCGCTTCTGTCTTTCATACAGATGACATTTTATTCAGTCATGAAGGTTTGTTCAATACACACAATTTACATGTCTGGGCTTACGACAGCCCGCATGGTACCATAGGTCACGCTGCGCAACATCGATTTGCCGCTAATGTGTGGTCGGGAATTATTGTGATTATTCGCCGGGATATCATCTACTACCGGACTGATTAGACGGCCGGAATCATCCAATCTTTCTCGAGACAATGTTACCAACTTTTTTGGGGGCTGTTCCTGCACATATGTGAAATCAACATGACGGAGCTCCATTCCACAGCAGAATTGCTGTGCGTGAATACCTAAACCGAGCATACAGAGTTCGATGGATCGGCAGAGGTGATCCGATCTTTTGGCCACCCAGGTCACCTGATTTAACGCCCACGGATTTCTTTTTTTTGGGGAGCAATGAAAGACCATGTGTATGAGACCCTCATCGACAGTAAGATGATTTAAGATGAAGTAATAAAAAACGAATTTTATTCTTTTTCATTCATTACACTTATTTCATTTTTCATAAATTTTACTCAAATCGTAAAAATGATGATTTTGTAAAATTAAATAAAACATTAATTGTTGAAATAATAAGAGAGGAAGCCTTAATTTCCCTATGAAGATGTGGTAATCCAGACTGTATTTCGATGGGCTAACGCAAATGATCTCAGTAACCAGGATTTTTATGAAGCAAAATTTTTAGTAAAATTTCAGCTTGGAAAAAGACTGAAATGAAGAGATGGATAAAACGGTCAACGAACTGAAGAACGAGTTTGATGTCAATAACCTCATCACAATCGTCATTACTGACAAAGAATCATAGGATGACCAATCCACAGAGGAAGAAACTGACAGTAAAGAATGGGTACTTATTGAAAACTTCTGCCTGGTATTTGTAGTGGATCCACAGCAACTATTATTTTTTTCAGTTTGAAGCATATATTAGTTGCTCAAGGGAGTGATTCTAAATGTGTAGTTTCAATCAACAGAAAGACTCTTGAAATAACAGAAGATCATATTTCCACCCAAAAAGAGGAAAAGAATACAACATTTCAACCAGGCCACAAAATTGAAGATGTATTCACGGCGCATTCAGCTTCTCAAGATCCATTGGAGAGTTTTTGGCAAAAAGAAATAAATTCGATGCTCTTCTCCTTAAACAACCTTTAATTCCAATACCAAACGTAAAACTAATAAAATGCGCCAGAGAGATGGAATTCATTGTTCAGGCATCTGATGGAATCTGGAACTCAAACGAAAGCAGAAATGTTACTGATTATGTGAGAGGTCGTCTTGAGATTCGAGAAAACAGTCAAAAATTATCTGCGTTCTGCCAAGTAGAATTAGGATTGTAATAACTGATGGTCCGGTGAGTAGGAAGAGGATATTCCAGCAACCCTAAGATTCCAGTGAGTCCGAGAGTGAAGAATCCGAATGAATTTTATTCTTTATCATTCATTACACTTGTTTCATCTTTCCATAAATTTTACTCAAATCGTAAAAATGATGGTTTTGTAAAATTAAATAAAATATTAATTGTTGAAATAATAAGAGAGGAAGCCTTAATTTCCCCATGAAGATGTTGTATTTCAGACTGTATTTCGATGGTCTAACGCAAATGATTACAGTAACCAGGATTTTTATGAAACAAAATTTTTAGTGAAATTTCAGCTTGGAAAAAGACTGACACCTTGAACGGGGAGGTGAGTAGTAAAATAACGAGTTTGTGGCAAGGGTGTAAGAGGATAACAAGAAGTGTGACATTACGTATTTTTCATAAGAATATGTTTAAGCAAATAGCGTGATAAGTAACGAGGGAGATGTAAAGTGCAGCAATTTTGTGACAAAGGGAGAGGTAGGTCAAAAATGTGTCAAAATGTGTGACATTAACGAACAGCACACCAAAGAGGATACAAGCCCCATCCTTGGGAAATACAAGCCTCCGGAGAGGCAGTTCTCGTTCCAAACTGTTCTGGACGCAATAACAGCTGTACTTCTCAACTGCAGCGTAGCTCCTTGACGCTTGAGGTCATGCGGTTGATGGACTGGTGTTAGTGCACCAGAAATGCTACACTACATCTTTACTCGTGCACGTGAAAGCTGTTTGTGTCTCGACAGTACCTCTCTCAGCCAGGCCATAGAACTTTTGTATTCTGTGCCTTCGTTCGTCTTGGAACGGTGCTAAAGACTTTCGAAAACCTATGGAAAATTCTGGACAGTTATTGTTGCTGGGAATACTGTTGCTGTTACTTAGTAGCTGATGTATTTTCTTGTTCACAAAGTATTTTCAGCTGGTTTTGTAAAATGCATTACACTGTTTCTGAAGTACTAATCTTTGCACAATGCAATTATTAATTAATGCTTGTAACTGTATATTAATTGTATCAGTGTTTGTATGAACTTTTGCAGAATATTTTCATACTGCTTTTTTACTTATGTATAACAGCAATGCATAGTTAAAGTTTGATTTATTTTTGTTTTCTTAAATTTAAAATTCTTAATTTTAAAAATTTTATTATAGTTATTCCAAATGTTAATTTTGTAAAACTTAAGTACCTTAAACTGACAATATAATGATTTTTCTTTACGTTTCTTTCTGGGACATTTTTTTTTTCTTGTTTCACTGAATGTAATAACAAGTGTCAAGTCAAAATAACATCAGCAAAGATTAATCAATGAAGTACAATTTTCCAGTTCATAAGCTTTTTAAAAAACTTAATATTTTTTCCTAATTACAAATATGTTGTTGTAATGGTTATTGTGTCATATTTTAGACACAATTAAATAAAGAGTCAACCTATCAAATATTTTAATATTTCTAATGAACGGTTCCGACAAGATACGGACTGACCTTTATAATTATTTCTTCTCACGAAGTGACAAAAAAAGTGCTTTGACTTGGATTTTATTTGGGTTACTCTCGTGATACTAAAACGAAGGCAGCCCAAATAACATTTCCATGCCTTAGTAATCTTTTCAAGAAGAAAAGAATGTTCTCAAGTTCAGGCTCCATCTTATCGGAGACACATTAAATCTCTGTCACATCATTGTCAAAATATGTGTTGACTATAATACAACTATTATCATTGTTCTATCTTCTCAATTAAACGGTCTCTATATTAAAATATTACAAGGAGTACTGGTTAATTTTGTTTCATTTTGCATATATGTCTCTTTAAACGGTAAACAAGAATTCGTTGTTTCTCATTATAATTAAGATTTAAGAAAAAACTTAATTTTAAAAAAAAGTGGTTTTTTTTTCTTTCATTTTAAATTGTCACGAACGTAGTTTCTGCTAATTTCTTAGTATTAAATCGGATCAAAATAGCAGTAAAAGTTCATTTAAAATATAATTTTTAAATGAACAACTAATTTTTTTTTTACTTTATGCTGCATCTAATAATTTAACAAAAAATGTGAACTAAAAAAGTTCACTACACACGAAAGCATTGCCTAAATAGAATCAAGTTTTTTCATGTTCAATTCCTTATAAATTATTTTTTAAACTAATTCATGTTCTCATAAATAAAAACAAGTGAATGCCATGTTTTTGTACATTTTTCGGCATCAGCACAATATTGGTTTACTCCTTTTTTTACATTAATAGTTTTTCCTACCCTTTTCGATGGTTTTTTGTTTAAAACTAAACTGCATAATTTCTGAAAATGTTAGCACAACTGAAGTTGAATAGCCGGTCATTACCTGGGTAACAAGGAAATTTTGTGTATTTACTTAACCTTTTGCAGATCTTTTCTCAGCCTTGTTTTTTTTTTCCCTGAGCTGCTTTTTACTAATTTCCTTGGCATTTACCGTAAGAGCTAAAAAAAAAAACTCTTAAGGTTTTTGTCAATGAATAAAATAATTTAACGTACCAGGTATTAATCCTTGTTTTCCCAATTTGAAAGATCTGCAATATTACGGTAAATTAACCTCTTTTTCAATTGATTCAGCACAGAAATCGACACAAACTTGTACAGAGCTTCAATAATTGGGGTGCCATTAGCTCAGGAAGTCGATTAGATTACTATCAGAAGATGCATGTGCTTTACTGTGGATAGTTTTAAGTTTATTAGAGGGAGGCGATTGTCAAAGTGGGGAACATAATAAATTCCCCTTTCTTCTAAAACTGTTGCTATTTTTGCAAATCATACCTTTCTTTTTCAATTTTTATGGAGCTTATCTTATTAGTTAATGAATCGCTTTCTTTGTATTTAATGGTTTACTTTATACTTCAATGACCTAACTTAATTATTTTACAGTTTTATTATTTTTAAATAACTTCAAGCCTTGTTCAATGGTTTGTTTTAGTTCAAAATCAATATATATATATATATATATATATATATATATATATATATATATATATATATATATATATATATTGTGTGTACCAGAGCCGTGTCCAAGGGGAGGGTTTTAGGGGTTAAACCCCTCCCATTGAAAAAAAAAATCAATGAATCATTAAACGATTTTCCAAAACGTATTTTAGGTTTTAATTAATTTTAGAGTTAAACTCGGATACAGTATTCACCCTCTTTAATATTTTCCCCAACTTTAACAATTAACATTTTCCTCAATTGTAGGATTCCCAAGCACCTTCGCTTCTAAGTGCTTGAAAAAATGGAATGGTTGGAGAGTCCAGCAATGCTGTAAGCATGCAGGGGAAAACTATTTAAAAAAAATATTAGACAATGATGTAGAAAAAAAAAAATTGTGGCAGGGAAAATGGTTACTTTGCTTGCTGTTTTTTTATGGTACTCCTTTAGTGTTGGATGAATTAGTCGTTTCACACAGTAGAAAAATGTTTTTATGCGAAACAGCAATTTTTTTCAATAAAATTTTTATTTTCATTTAATTCCTGTTCAATGTTATTTGATGGAAAAACAAAAGAAAAAAAAAATTGATAATTAATTTGAGTTCTGAATTCAAATTATGTTTTTCGCAATCACGAGTTGCAACAGGGCCCTGCTCATTGGGGGCTATTGTTTCTAGAAACAGCTCCTGTCCCCTCAAGCTGAGCGGTCTCCTCCTGGGCGGTTATGTGTGTATAGTTGTGTGTGTGCAGGGGTATGTGTAGGTGTGCGGTGCGTGCATGTGTTGGCTTGTGTGTGTGCGTAGACCTGTGTGTATGCACGTAGGCGTGTGTGTATGTGTGTAAAGGCTTGTGTGTATGAGCGAGCGTGTGTGTAGGACATGGACGCCAACGACCAGGAGAAACGGATTCCAGGGCGCAATGCTCGGAGCCGCGCCTGCAGAGGCCGGTAGTGCTGGTGCCCCTGGTCCAAGCTGAAAAAGGAACTAAACATCAAAGACTGTCAAGGGAGAACAATAAGCAATCGTGATTGCTCAAAAAAAAAAGAAGGAAAGTGAGGTGGCATAAAAGAAATATGTGTGCTTTTACAAAATGTTCAACTGTACAAATAATTTCATTAAAAAAAAAAACGCAAAACGTATAAAAAAAAAGTCTAGTTATCGAACTAAAACGAACTATTCAACACGCGTAGTTAGTTTTCCTTTGACAACGTAAGTTACAAAGGGAAAAAGTTTCAACCCCTCCCTTTATGAAATCCTGTACACGGGCCTGGTGTGTACTATATTGATTTTAGCAAAATGTGACAAGCAGATAAGATCTTTGCTTCGATTAGTATGACTAAAATTTTTGAAACTCTGCCAAGTGTTCCACATGGTAGTTCTCCGGAATTAGAGTATTAAATTAATAAAACTAAAATGAAATCGGTAAGGAAATTTTGTTTTTTCTTGTTTAAACTCTTCAGCGGCAGAAAACAGTTATGCCACGCAGTTGTTTGTTCTTTAATGGAAAGTATTTGGCCTCCTAGCTTTAGCAATCGTTCTTTTCTTTTTTCAGTTGATCTGCACAATTTTGTGCCAATAAAATCAACAACAGAGTGAAAATTATACTGCGAGTTTAACAACAACAAAATGTCTCTAGATACAGAGCTAAGATTTACAACAATTTTACGTACGTAAGTGTTGATAAAGGGATTGAAATGTTAAAGATTAAGGTAAAGCGATACTAAAAAGAGTAAAGAATTTTAACTTTTTTATACAATTAAATCTTTTTAAAACATTTGAGTTTAAATGATATTTTACAGAAAAATAATGGCTATCGCTACTATTTGAGCAAACATCCTTTTCTTGCGAGAAACCGTAGGTTGCAACTCGCCAATAATTCAGCCGCCAATCGCCGCTAGAGAATATTTCTTCATTATACAAGAGAATTTTACAATCGGTAGTGCTCCAGCAACGGTGACTGGAGGTACGAAAATTTTTATGTTGCTCTAAAAATGTTTATTATCTCACATCCTTTGGTTGATTTAGAACCAGAAACCAATTTTAGAGAAGATGTCAGTTATGTGCATGATTTTTCTTATTTCACACTTCGGTACAAGATATATGAAGATAAACATTAAAATAATAGGTATAAGTCGCAAAGTCTGATAGTCCATTTTGTTGCCAAGATTAACTAAATAACTTCTAATTTCAGATTATATTATTTGCTTTCTGCGAAAAGTGATGTTTTTAAGTACTTGGTTTAAAAAGTAATAAAATATGTAAAATAGTTACGTTTGTTCATTTTATCGCTTGAAAAAAATCCGAGTTTGCAGCAGCCTAGAGCGGATCCAGAAGGTGGGTCATGGGGGTCATGACACTCCCCGTCCTCAACGCGACCAAACATAGCCAATACTATATTTTTATGTCAAGAAACTATTTTAAGAAAGTTCAAGTTTCCGTGTTAACTTCCAAATATAGCTTTTATGATACCACCTTCCTATTTGTGTTTTCATGACCTGATGATGATTCTTCCAGCACCAGACGCTATACCCGTCCTGGCACCAGCATCATTCAAAAGACTTCGTTTCCTTACCACAGTTAAATTCCTGTTCATTTTTAAAACCAACTCGACTGTTCAGTTGAACATTTCTTCAAACACTGCCTCATTATTATTTCCTATGCCAATAAAAACTAAAGCTACAATTTAGTCTCTCTTGTAAAGATCCGAATTTGCATACAGAAGGATCTGCCTGCTTTTTGCTATTATTTTAAGAGTAGAATCCACGTACAAGCAGGGAATGAAGTTACAATTTTCATTTAATATAAAATTACTTTACAAGCTGCCTTCACTTTCATATCAGAGGTATTGCCAATGATTCCTTCAAGTGACTTCGCAATGTTCTCAAATTCAGTTACCATTGCAGTAATAGCATTTGACCTACAAGCCCATCTCATATCAGATAATGACTCGGCGCTTTAACAATTTTTTGCCAAGTCCTCAAAAACTTCATGTATTTTAGGGACCTGTTTAATGAAATTGTACACTAATTATGTAGAACCGAAAATTTTTGATGTTGAAGGATTAGATGTGTGGTTGGTGCGAACACTAGCTAAAGCCAAATGAGTGTAACAATTACCCTACAAAAAAAAAAAAAAAAAAAACTGTGCCAATAGCGATGAAACCTCCTCAAATGATGCGGAGCTCGCCCCATGAATGACACCGAGCAATGAGGGATCAAAATCCCTTAATAGTGCAGTCTGCACCTGTGGAAAACCAAAGTAAAGTTTCAGAATTACAGTGAAAACATTAAAACTTCCCTATGTAAATATTTCTCAGCTTGCAATTAAAAATAAAGTGGTGCTCTCAATTTCAAAAGGGAAAAAAATTATATTAATTTGATCATTTTGGTTTCAAAATTAAGAAAACTTTCTGAAAGCTATTTGAGCAATTATATAAGCAAAACGTTAAAAATTCTGTTCTTGTTGGAGACAAAATTAGGTAGGATGAAGATTCTACGCTGAATTTTTCAGACGCAGAAGAGGCAATGTGTAGTAAGACCAACATTCACGGTCTCACAGAAACTGATTCTACAAGTTGCTATTGAAGTTTAAGAACATTAAAGGCAGGAAGAATATCTGATCAAAAGTGTAAGAAAAAAACCCAGGCTCCGCGCGGAAAGATACAGTAATGTCTCAAAAACGCAAATACGGCCACTTGTAACTGAAACAGCATGATCATTGGTGTAGTCAATTTAGTCTTAATGGGCACAATGGTACCACCAATAAAAACCGTGTTCCTAGTATTACCAAGAAAGCTAAAAGCATCCATCAGTTCAGCAAAAGAGGCAGTGTGTTTCAAAACTGTGTAATCTTTCCCAGCGAGTATCCAGAATTCAAAAAGCACACTTATCTTTTTCCAGCTCCCCCCCCCCCCCCCCCCCGGTCTCGATCCAGCGTCGACTTTAGGTTGAAATCAAAAAATTTCACACTTAACAGCAGTAAAAATGGAAGGAAGGTATTGGAAAAGAAAAGTAAATTGTGAAAAATTTGTGAGATCGGAATCCCAAAATGTTTTTTGGTTGGAAAAGAGAACTTTGGAAGAAAGTAGCACATATTCAGTGACATTACTTAACTTCTGAAGCAGCTATTTCTAGCCATTTTGTTTTCTTCAGTTGAGAAGCTGTGGTGACCAAAATAAGATTTCTTCAAGGTTAGTATTTTTTTTCTATGTCAAGTCTGTTACCATGATTTTAAGCATTAAAATAATATTTTTTACAATATCATGGTTAAATGTTGTTTAGTAGATAGTTTTAAAGATTACTTGTGTTGTTATGTAAATTACAAATTATCAAAGTTAGCCATTTTTTTCCATTTTTTGATACAATTGTCAAATTTATTACTTGTCAAGTCTGTTACTTTGTTTCTGGTAACAGGTTTGACTTACAGTAAGAGACTTGACAGAATTTAGCAAATGTCATTAATAAAGGGTTTTTTTTACATGTAGGATGGCTTTAACAACTGCAGAAAAACAGAGGCGCTACAGAGAAAGGCTAAAACAAAATGCAGAAAAATATAATCAAGTCAAAAGCAAAGATAGAGAAAGGTATATGTTAATCCAACTAATTTATAATTAGCAGTGTTTATAAAGATTTTGTTATGTTCCTACATTTCATATCATTTCAAATCTTAATGAGATAAAATATTTATAAAGAGTTTATAAAAAATTGTATGTCTGAGATTTTTTTTAATGAAATTTTCTGAACAATTAAATTTTAAAAAGGGTCATTTTTATTAAAAATGATTATTATGGGCTAAGTAAATAAAGTTATTACGAAAGAAACTTACATAGGGTCCAATTTTTGATTTACATGAAGCTTGACTTTTACAATAAATGGGGAAAAAAAGTAATAATAAAATAACTTAATGTTGTTGAATTAATTTTGTTTGCAAAATATTTAAAGTATTCTTCGTATTTTATAGGGAAAAACTTCTCGCAAAAAGATCAGTGACTTATCAGCTAGAGGCCAGAGGCATAAAAGAAAATACAGGCGAGAAAAGCAAGCAGAATGTTGATTGAGGAAAACTCAATCCTCAGACTTGGAAACCATACTAAGAAGAAACACTCCGCCTAGATTTTCTTTCCTTGGAAAACCCGGAATCGCCCAAAATGTTCTAAAAAATTATCCTTCTATACTTGAATTTTTTTTAATTATATTTTGATAATGATCTGATAAATATTACTGTCGAAGAAACAAATCGTAGCAACTAACAGTTCATTAGTAGTAGCACTCTAAAAGAACATTTTCATGTACACCAAGTGGAAGGATACAGATGAAGAAGAAATAAATATATTCTTGAGTTTGATTCTATTAGGAGGATTAGTACAAAAACCATCAATTAAATGGTACTAGTCAACAATGGTACAAAAAACAATTTGTTGAGGCATCATTTTTCTCCAAAGTTATGACTGAAAAAAGATTTTATCTTCTAATCAACTTTTTACATTTTTCAGACAGTGAAGCCACTTCAAAGTTAAAAATCCCACACTAAAATCTTTCTTTAATGTTTCAGAATACCTGAGGAAAAAGTTCTCAAGAGTTTATAATGTGAGTGATATATGCATTGATGAAAGCTTACTTTTGTACAAAGACCACCTAAACTGTATTCAATATTTACCTTTAAAACGTGCAAGATTTGGAATCGAATTTTTTGAACTATGTGAATCAAACAGAGGTAATGTTTGGAACTTAATCATTTATGCTGGAAAAAATACATAGCTACGTGTTTAACCAGAAAATACATCTATGGGGACTGTCGGGAACAGAAGTGAAGAGAATTCCCATGAATGATAATTGTGATGCACGAGAAATTGTCAGAACACTGTAAAATTAAATTGAAATTAGTTGGAGTTTGAAAAAGGCGCTGTAATGCCTAGATATTTTTGGCTCTGTAGTTTTGATGAAATAAATGTCTTTTTATGAAGAAAATGTGATCTTATTGGAATCCAGCACCCCGCATTGATTAATCCAATCCTGACAAAGTAATTCATCGTTGGAATTTCAGTCTGTATTCAACACGGACAAAGGCAGTATTTTCTGTAGCAAACCCTATATTAGGCGAAGGGTATTGCTTAACTTTAGATAATTTTTATAACAGTCCAGAACTATCAGATACACTACTAAAGAACAAAACCGAACAGAAAAGACATGCCTCCCTTACAGTCAGTGAGACAGTTGCTTTCCAAAAGGGGAAATCTTTTGCTATGAAGTGGAAAGATAAGGATATTTGTTTGATAAGTACAGTTCATAATAATTGGAAGATTGATATCGAACCTCAGTAAGGAACTAAAAAAAACAATAATTGAATATTACAATACTAAAATGGGAGGAGTGGACTGCCTGACCAGATGCTGTCAAACTGTTAAGCAAATTAGACCACTTATCTTTCAGGCTTGACCTTGTCGACAAAATTATGGATAAATATTACAAGTCTACTACTAATATAGAGTGTCGTTTGAGCAGCTGTGATGTGTCACATCTCACCGAAAGGCATTTTATAGACCACATTCCTCCTACTGCAAATCAGAAAGAACCAAGATGTTACATTTGCTGCAGAAAAAACAATATTAGGAAAAAAAAAGTGAGCAAAGAATTGTGGTACAATTGTAAAGAATGTGATGTAGGAGTGTATTACCTATTGTATTAAAATTTATTACTCCGTAAAAGATGTGTAAAGAAATGGAGTTTTATCTGTTCACAGGCAAGTGCAATTTGTGCATGTTTTTCAAAATAATCATATTGTTTATTTAATCATAATTCACTTAATATTCATTTACCTTCATTCTTTGAACGGATGAAAGTGATAGCTGTACAGAGAAAACAACACAATATTCAGTGAAAAGCACCAGGCTGCTTAGGAGAAATTTTTGCGGTCAGTAGAGGACGGTGAAATGGTTAAATAGGTGAAGCACATTGTGCAAAGAGGATATGCTTAAAATTTTTAACAATGATATTGTGTATTTCATCTGATTCTGGCGATGTGTTTTTGGTTTTGTGTAAAGCCGTAATCAGTTCTGTATGGGTAAACGTTGAGTTACAAGAATCTGGAACGTTTGATTGAAAATTATTTTTCGCTCGAGAACAAATCAAGATCAAGGTTGCTATCAGAAAAAGAGTTACGCTTAGCATACTTGCCCGGGGTACATCTTCTTCTTGGATGAAGGTATCCAACAGGACAGACTTGACACGTACAGGAAAAGATTGTTCTTGAAGAAATTTGGAGATAAATAAAGGTAGGTTATCTCGCAACTGATACTCATGTAGGGTTTTGAGAATCAAATGTCTCCAAGTACGGTCATATGCCTTTTCCATGTTAAACAATACACTAACAAAATGTTTTAGTTTCAAATATGCTTCTCTAACTGATGTTTCAAGGTGCAGCAGGTCGTCGGTGGTGCACCTACTGCGCTTGAATCCACCCTGATTTGAAGATAGTAAATGGTTCGACTTCAGTCTGGAGTTGACTATCCGCTCCATAAATTTACAAAGACAACTGGCGAGAGCTATTGGCTGATAGCACTTAGGTTAATCAGTAGGTTTATTAGGTTTGAGGATAGGAATTATAGTCGCTATGTCCAGAATTTTGGGAAATGGTGTTCAGTCCAAGTCCTATTAAAGAGGTGAAGAATAATGTGCAAAGAGGATATGCTTGGATTTTTTAACATGCTATTGTGTATTACATCTGGTCCTGGCGATGTGTTTTTGGTTTTGTGCAAAGCAGTAATCAGTTCTGTATGGATAAACTAAGAGTTATAAGAGTCTGGTACGTTTGATTAAAATTGTTCCCTGCTCTTTGATTTAAGAGCGAAAAATTTTGTACAATAATTATCTGCCCTGGAGACATCTGCTAAATGGGTGCTCTGGAATTCTTTGTGCTCTGGTAAAATTTGCACATTTTCCAGCAAGATTGGAGCACAAAATGTACGACAGTTACCAGCGATTTTTTTTTTTTGCCCTTTGCCCCATACGAATTGGATGGGGTGGACATCATGATTGAGCACTGAGCAAACATATGCTTGCCACGAGTCCTGCTGGCTTTTCTGTGGCATCCTCCGAGTTTCAGCACGAGCTCCATTGAGTGCCACAAGATTTTGTGTGGTTGGATACCGACAAAATGTGTTACAGGCCTTTTTTTGGGCCTTATAGGTTTTCTGACAATCTGCGTAGCGAGATAAGATTGCGTAGGAAGATAGAAATAGGTGTTGTCACCGTTGCTGAGAACTCATAGATCATCAATCCTCTACTGTTGGGGTCAGTATTTTCACAGAGAGGATTGCAACCATTGAAATCCCCCAAGATCATAAATGGGGTAGGAAGTTGATCTGTCAGCATTGACAATATACACTGAACAAGTCAAGATGTACACGTGGGGCTACTGCATGAAGGGACGTGTTGCGACTGAGTTGGCTAGATGCATAATCATCACAGATAAGCATTGCCACTCCACCACAATGACCGTCACCTGTCTAGCAGTCCTTGCCGTAAATGTCAAATCCTTTCAGTTGCGGTCGACCAGCTGGTGACAGGAATGTTTCTTGCAAGAAGAAAATGGCCGGTTGGTGACATTTGACAAGGTTTTAGACGCCTGTGACATAATGCGAGTAACTTTGACAATTCCAAGAAAGAACATTCTGCACCATGGAGAAAAAAGGGCAAGGAAAAACGGCCAAAAGAAGAGTACCTCAAGAACGAGAGCCATCCGTCCACCCTTTATCATTAGACGAAGGAGTCTTTTCAAACTCAACTTTCTCGTCAGAGGCAAGAGGAGATTTAGTTAACTTGACTTTCTTGCTCAGAAGCAAGAAGTCTTTTTTAAAGTTGTGATAATTAGGGGGCCTCTGTTTAGAGGGCACCCTGACTTTAGTACGCATTTGGATTTTTTTCAACAGACTTTTTAAAGTTTTGAACACTTGGTATATTTACATTATCAGAAGCAGTGGGTTTGACAGCTGTTTGTGTTTTATTATTTCCGCTTGGAACTTGCACTAATGAAATTTGTATTTGGTGTTTTGTGAATAGAAACAATGTATTTGGGAAATGAAGACAATTAGCAAAAAAGCAGAAAACAAACCTTAAAGGAAAACAGCAGGAAGATAAGCGAAAGACAAAATTTGCAGAAAGTGCTTCATCATCAGCTGCTTTTTAGATCAGGGATTCCACGAACTCTACTTCTCAGCCAGATTGTGATGAAGATTTTTTATGAAGGTAATTAAAAAAAAAGAAAATCAATGCCAAACAAACTATTGGTCACATTGCTTGTTACTGTTTTAAATCATAACAAAATTTCCGATCGAACAGCACCTTGCTTAATAGTTCCATGTGTAGTAGTTTTTAGGACATGATCCGACTACTCCTGCTCTTTTAGGAAGTAAAATTCAGAGATGGACGAAAGGTTTGGGAGGCAAAGGCAAATCAATCGATAAACAGATCAACAAAATACAAAATTATCATGGCATTGTGATAAGAAGCAATGCAGGTTATCTGCAAAAACATAACGAGCAGCATAATTTCTTCCTGGCCATGGTGTGTCTGGCAAGGACAACCCATTACACAGTCGATGTCTGGAAGATGAGCTTACATAAAGTGACCCTCATAGAGTCAAGAGGTTGAAAATTCTCCCATTATCAACCTCATAGACTTCTCCTAAGATCAAAGATACTGGAAGCAGTATCAGTTTCTTGAAAAGATGCTAAACTCAGACAATTAGTCACGCAAATAAAATGTAGGAATATCAAAATTTGATTGAATCATCCAAATGCTTTCACCAGTGTGAGTGGGCGGACAAAAACTTAAACATTAAAATTTACAGAAGGAGCAAAAATTTTGGTCACACGGACCCACGGGCATCAACAACATAACCAGAAATCATAAACAACTACCTGTTGGCAAGGTAATTATTATGCTTTCATTTCAGACAAATTCATATGGAAAATTCAATCATGTAGGAGATTGTTACTGTTTTTACTTATTTTGCTTTTCAACGACATGATTATTCTACTTTAGCCCATCAGTAAGAATGTCTATACTGTTAAACTATCAGTTTAAAGTTGTTACTAACCTGATAGAAAACGAAGATTAGCCAGAAATGTTTAGAAAACATATCAAAGCCAATGAGTGTAAGAAAGATTGCTTCAAACAGTTAAATATGTTCAGTGGCGTAGCTAGACCCGACTTTCGGGGGGGGGGGGGGGTTACTTCTTTTATATATATATATATATATATATATATATATATATATATATATATATATATATATATGTATGTATAATCGCTTGGAATTTTTTCCTTTTCTTCCTTTTTTTTTCTTTCTCTTCTCTCTCTTTTTTTTTTGAGACTAACTTTTCGGGGGGGTTTTGTCCCCAAAACCCCCCCCCTTAGCTACGCCCCTGAATATGTTCTATTTGGTTGCAAACTAAGAGCTGCCAATCAGCACCTGTTGCAGTTGCACCACTAAGTACAAGGTTACAATGACTGGCATCAAAAAACATCATGAGGAGACAAAATTTTTGAATGCAAAGGATGAATGGTTTCAGCTCTAAATTTGAAATAAAAATTCAGGAAAACTATCAGTCAACTTAGTGGAGCGAAGGTTCACAACAAAATGACTGTTGATTGGTACGGTTTGAAAGGAGACTGTATTGATATGCACTTCTTGATTACGTATTGAATACAGGACTTAGAATGGTGTTTTTTTTTTTTGTTTTGTTTTTTTGGTGAAGCAATGAAGTAGGCATCCATAGTCAACTGTTGAGCGAATTACGCAGCAGATAGTCGTATTGTGTATTGTAGTATTTTTGCACCAGAATTATCAGAAGTTTTTTCAGAGCTTTTGTCTTCATGAATATTTTTTCAACATATGTCATGACTGAATTTAAGTGTTTTATGCAAAACAAGTTGAAGACATTTTCTTTGCTCTTTTTGAGATTGGTGAAGTTTGAGTGTCTTCAGCAGAAATGCAAAGAAAATTTTTAGAAGGATAAAGGCATCCTCCTCTACCCACATTAACATTGATTCTTATTTGTAGAATTTCAACAACACCCATACTTAATGTAGAAATTATCAATGAAAAAGGTACTTTTAGAGTCAGCTGTTGAATAAAGCTATTGATTGCTATTATGAAGAAGGGAATTATGCTGAAAATAGTTTTTTGTGTGCTCTCGAACAAAGATACTTGACAGGGCAAACTCACCAAGTATCAAAGAAAGCTGACATAAAAATGGATAAATAAGCTTATGATTGGAACTCAAAATTTATAGGATCCCAAATCTCCCAAGATCTTCTCCACCTCAAAAAATATACTGCCTACATTTTCTTCTCACAAAAGGCTCCTGAATGATTTCAGAAGTAGCAGGTTGCCATTCCGACTTTAGTTTGAAACGGCAGTATCAGATGAATTATCTTTAAGAAGTGCATCAATCTGGGTTTGATAATTTGTTCCAACTGTTTTCATATTACTAGTGAGAGCTATAGGCATCTAAGGTTGTTCAACCTTCAGGTTGTTTTGGGCTTTAAGAGAAGAAATAATAGCTTAAATCCAATGTTTTATAAATTTCTGTTCAGATCAGAAGTTACCAAAACAAAATAAGATTTAACTGAAATGTAAGCTATGGTATTTGATTTGTTGCAATTGAAGCATGTGTTTACGTCTACGGGCTAACTTCCGGAATTTGCCTCAACATTTGTAAGATGGAGTAGCCATTGCAACTGTGCCGATATAGGACTGCCTCGAAATCAGTGTTCCATCAAAACTTTGGGAAGATTTCTCTGCTTACACTTCAGAGGAAGCAACTGCAAAAATCAAAGGAAAAAAAAGTAAATAAATAAATATATTTATATATATATTTATATTAGCTAGAACAACAAGTTCATGTTATACAAGATTTGCAACTTAGTGTTAAAACTAAAAACAGGTATTTTGTACAGTTCATAGAATTTTAACTAATTACCTTGTTTATGCACATCCCAGCTTTTGAATTGGGGAGAAGAGATAAAATATGTATTATGACTCCCCAGACAACTCTTACTTTATTTTAAAGCACAAAGATATTTATTCAATTCACATTTTACATCAGTGTTATGCTGCAAATGCACCACTATTATTTTTAAAGAAACCATTAAGTATAAGATAAATAAATACCTTTGTGCTGAACAGTAGAATAAGAAATAAACAATGTCAGAAAAGCACAAATTCGCAGATTACTGCAGACACGTGTTTCGGAGTTACAGGGGACGCCTTTTTTCAATGCAAAAAGTAATGACCTTATGGATGAAAAGACATCCGACAAAAGCCAAGAGCAGATAAGCCTACAGCTTAAAAGATGAAAATAGCAGATAAGCCAAACACCAATGAGAAAATTATAAACCAGTAAGGAACAAAAATGAAATCCTCAATTTCCGTATTAGTGAAATGAAATTCAGGAAGTCTTCTACAAAGGCATAACAATGAACCCTCAAAGGGAACGTTCGTAGATAAAGAGTTAACATCAATAGAAGCCATAAAAGAATTTGAAACGAAACTATGAATTTTTTTAACAAAATCAACAGAATTTTTAATAGTAAATAAATTGTGACTCTTAAGAGGAGAAAACACCAAGACTAAATATTTTGCAAGTTTATACGAAGCCATACCAATATTGGAAACAATCGGCCTGAAAGGAATACCAGCTTTATGCACCTTGCGTAAAGCATAAAATCTAGCACAATTAGCAATAAATGGAACAACAGAGTGTTTAACATTTTAAGAAATAGACTGAACAGACTTGACAGCAGATGAAATAGTTTTTAACTCTATCACTAGGGATCTTTAGAAATTTTGACATATGGACCAGAAGAAATCCAATCGTTAGTTTTATAACATAAGATGATTTGTCAAGAACAACAATTTGGCTGCCCTTGTCAGCTTTGGTAACAACCAGATCAGAATTAGAAACTAAGTCTCTAACAGAACGGCTAACCGTATTAGCAAATACCAGTTTAGAAATTTTCAAGTTAAAGTCAATATTAGAAGCTATAAGATGCCGAACTGAATTTTTTTGAGAGGAAGTTAAGGCACTAAATTTAAAAGCTTTCTCAACAGGAGCAATAAGCTTTGAAAAAGAAGGTTTAACACTCACAGCAAAATTATTACATTTTAGAGCCTCAATTTGAGAATTGCTTAATGGAACACTAGAAAGATTAACAACGAGTAAATTAACAGGAGGAACCACATGAGAAGTTTTACAGAGCATAGCTAATTTCTCAACAAAAAAAACAACATTTGTTGAGAAAACATTTTCAAAACATTTTGATGTTTATCAGAGGAACGAAGGGTTTTAGACCAAGAATTTATACATTAAAAATACAATAATACCTACTTGTTTACAAGTTGTAAAAAATATTTTAATATAATTTCTTTTTAAAGAACTAGTCGTATGTTTTCTGTTTCATACAATAAGTTTTAAATGAAACAGGATCAAATTTGACGGGGGCTCCAAGTACGCCAATAAGTGTTTGTTGGAGTACCAAGGGGCTTGTCGGACCACGGGGCATGTTGCACTGGTCTCGATTTAAATGGCACTGTCGGCCCTGCTTGATCAAATATCGTCGGTTCCAAGAAATTTTATTCAATAAAGCGGGGTATTGGATTAAGCGGGCAAATTTTCTTTACCTTTCCAAATAGACAACATTTATCTCACAGGGTAATAATAATATAGCTATATAAAAGATATAATTAATGTTATTGACGGCAAAAGTTTTCGAAATAAGTTAAATAAACAAAATAGTTTAATAATTAGTATGTACATTACAAGTAGGGGAATGTGGGGGCAAAGTGAAATAGTTAAGATGACCGAGCTTTTTCAAAATGAACAAATTGGAAATTAATATTTTATAAATTTTTTATAAATTTTATTTTTGGTAATAACTTTGAGCCTTCAAAAAAAGATAGAAATTTTTCGCTTCATAAATTTATGGGACAAAGTGGAAAAGGATATATTTTTCTTATGAAATAGTTTCTATTCGATTATTAAAGATATCTTTGATCAAATAAATAAGTAAATAAAAGAAAGAATGAATAAATGAAAAGAAAATGGAGCAATAAATGAATAATTTAATTAATGTATGAAGAAAAATAAATGAGTCGATAAAAGAGTGCATGAAAAAGAAAATAATGAATGAGGAAGGAATGTAAATGAATTAATACATGAATACACAAGTGTTTAAGGACATGATTGAGTGAGTAAATGAAAATAGCTATTTCATTTTGCCCCGCATGTGAGCAAAATATCTAAAACAGAAAAAAGCTTAATATTAAATAAAATAAATAATGCACTGCATATTAGAAGGTCTCAATCGATACTTAAAATTTTAAAAACAAGAACTTTATTATTTTAATTTTTGATCTTCAACAGTTATTACAGTAAGAGTATCAATTTTTAAAAATTGCCCGCATTATCATGTGCTTTTATATTCGGCAATATGTTTTTCTTGATTGGAATAGACTACATGTGCAATTACATCGTTAAAATATTACCAGATAAATGGCGCTAAACGCAGAATAAATATTTCACCTTTTCACTTTGTCCCATATTCCCCTACATATAATTTTTCCCCATTGAAATTGTAACAGAACCGAATTGAACAGTTTTTCCAATGTGGACCAACATGCCTCGAGCCCAAGTGAGTTGGAATAGGAAAAAAGTTAATAAATTGAACATTTTCAAAAAATCTTGAATGATAAGAAGTTTTTAATGAAACTGATGGTGAAAAACCAAACTGCCTATTTAATTTTATGATGAGATAAAAATGAGAAGTAACTAAGCGGTGCAAAGAGCCCAGACTCTACTATTGTACTAAAGATCAGTATATTTTTTCAAAATAAAAAAAGAATGGCTTTTGACAGGTTCATCCTTTTAAATGTTTCTGGAGCAGTGAGACAAAGAATATGTACTTTGCAAATTATTCAGAAAAACAGCAAATCCCAAGTATACTGATATGTAATTTCCCATAGCTAAGGGTGCAACCCTTCATCCCTCTAAAGACAACCTGGCATTTTTTTGTTTCTTAGTTTAATTCTATCATTGTTATTACTTTTATATATGAGTTTTTTTTTAACCAAAAATTTTAACTGGATTGCCTGGGGGCATATTAATCAAATTCTACTGTACTTTGAATAATACAATGATAAAAGATAGCCCATCATTCTGAAAATTTTTCTGGCGGGTGGGGCAAAAAGCATATTCTCCAAACTCCATACAAATTTTATTGGAAAACAGCAAAATCCTTACTCAGTTTTATGTAAAAACTTAATTATTAAAAGCCAGGCAACTGACCCTCCCACTCGCTGATCCCCCTAAATGACGGGCCAGATAAAAAATACATTAAAAGATAAATGGAACAATTAAACAAATCATTGCAATAAGAGAAAACGATAACAATAATTGATATGTTTAAAAAATTATATTTTGCATACATTAAATCTTAAAGTAAGAATTGATATATTTCTTTGCAAAATAAAAAATTTATTATGTTATTTTCATCTTAAGTTTGCACCCAAGATTTAACTGTAATTTTCGTTGGCTACATCCTAAACCCTAGCAGATTTTAGATCGACAGATTGTAGAGTTAATTACTATAGCAGAAGAAAAAATAACCTAATGTTAAGTTCGCATAAAATTTGCAAAGATTTCAGACAATGAAATTTCAAACTTTTTCGTCTTTAAGTATTTGCTTATGAAAACAAGTGCTTTTACAATACCCGACTGTAATCCTAATTAAAAAAACTTAACTTTTTCCAAACCAAATTTAATTGTTTTCACATTTTTTCTTTCTTTGTTTTTGATGTTTGTGTCCGATTAAAGTAACGGAAACATTTTGAATTTTAAAATTATCACATTTGAGGTATAGAAGAATGTGGCATAGTCAGCTTTCAAAAACATTAGTTCATTTTTTCTAGGGTTTTGTTATTTTTTTAAGATAACATTGAATTTGATTAATACTCGAACTCATGTTAATTTTTTTCTTACCTTTGTAAAAATAACCAACATTTTCTCCTATTAGCTGTTTCTGGTCTATATGCTGCCATCTTGAATTTAAAGCTCATGACACATTCTTTGGATGTGCCCAGCTGTTTGGTGTATTGCATCCTGTGAGAGTTTGGAATTGAAGTATCATCCTGCATTAACACGTTGAAGGATGTGGGAGCAAAAATTCTTGCCATCGGCAAACAAAGGAGGAAATATAGTCAATGTTCTCTGTAGTAAATTGTTGTATCCTGGGAAAGAAGAAAAACAATTGCTATCAGGCTGATAGAAAAGCATACAAATGTGCTCACAAATAAAGAATTACAGAAAGAAAAACATAGTAGAAAGGTCTAATGATCTAATGTCAAACTCATTGAGGCCCAGTAGTTCAAAACATTCAGTACTCGATTCAAAACACTTCACTTCAGAAAAGTTCACCATTCAGTAGCACAAAATACAACAACATCCGATATAAAATAGTGTTAATATCTATTCAATTAGAATATTTTTAATGCTAAAACCAGGTATGATCATTTACAGATTCGAGAGGATAAACTAAATTGGCGTGTGCGCGTGCGTAACAGTCCATGTTGCATTTTTAGAGTACATACACGAGCATTTCCATCATCAACCTTCAAAAGTTCTTGGATAGTGCCAGTGTCCATATAAGTTTGTTCTTCGAAGTTCTTTGTAAAAGTGCCACATCACCTACCCCCAGTTGTGTACCTGTGCGTTTAAAAATTGTGAGTAGTTTTTATGTTTGAAAGGTTTTTTTTTTTAGTTGCATTTCCCGGTTTACATCAAAAATATAAATAGTGTAAAGTGATGCATATTCAACAATCAGGTTTAAATATAAAAGATTTTTAAAAAATAGTGTAAAAATGACCCTTACACGTGTTGAAAAGAGTAATTTCAAGTCACAAAATTCAGTCAGTTAATGGGCATAAAACATTGTTTCTTGGGATTTCTGGAATCCCCATTGGGAGAAAAAAACCGATGGTAATTTCTGAGCACACCAGAACCTTTGTGCCAAATTTGGCAACATCTGCCATAAACTAGTTTTGCATTAGGAAAACTCCCCTACAAGGACATTTTGCCCCTTTCGACACTGAGGCACAAACTATCCTATGTGGTAAAACTTATTCAGCATCTCAAATACGAAATCCGTGATGAGTATAGAGACTTTTATTGAAAATGTTTTAGAAAATATTGAAAGTTATATATCATCTCTAAAGGTATCCAGAAAGCAGGGGTGCCCACTAGGGGGGAGGGGTAATGGCACACACTGAGTCATTGAAATCTTTAGGGCGAGTTGTTTTGAGGGATATTTTTCTAATTTTCAGCGGGGGGGGGGGGGGGGGGGCATTTGTCCAGAGCAGGTGGGTTTTTGCAATATTTAGGGGGAACATCATTGCTGTAAGTTCTACTAAATTTGGAAGCTTAAGCCAAATGAATAATTTGTTCAGAGAAAAGAAATTGATTGTCGAAAATATTTCAAACAAAAGGATAATTAACTTAGTTGGATCCACACCAACAGATTGGAACCAGGAACCAGTGGTAAGAGGGTGGGTAAGTTTTAACAATCACACGGCAGATGATTCTAGAGCAAAAGAAAGAAGCTAGAATGCATGTACAGACTTTTGTGCAAAAATTCAATAAGAAAAATAGATTTCGAAAACAGTAAATAAATAAATTTTCAAAAGGCACGTTTATGTGATTATTCAGCCATAATAGTTAAAACTAATTAAGTTTTCAACCAACTAGTGGTCGATTTTGTGCTTTAGTTGACACCTAAAAAAACCAAAGTTCTAGAAAATTTTCGTACATATGACTACATTCTTTAGCATGCCCCCCCCCCCCCCCCAAATGTCTGCACCTGCATTAAGAATGATTGAAATAAACATTTCTTATTTCCAAAACACATCTATATAATGTCAAAAAAACAATGTCAATCATTTATCTACATTTTCGGACGTTAGAGATTTACAATAAAAAAAATAGTTGAGACAAAACTACAAGCATGTCAAACAATTCACAGATTGAACAAGAATTGAAAATTAACAAAGAAAACTGCTTTACATCCTACACGTTGCACAAAATATATAAATAGAAACAATAACAAAATACCAAAGTAATAACAATTTTAAAAAAAAAATGAAGACACTTACAACGTTTCGGCTTTAGGTGTAGCGAGCTTCGATCAAAAACCGACATGACACTTAAACAAAGAAAAAAGATTCTCCAGAAGGGAAATATTCTACGAAAATTGTTCTGTCTTCTAACAACCATGCTATCAATCAATCGTTTCTTAGTTGTTTCAGTTTTTTCCCGATTAAACTTATGAAAACAATATTGAACTATTTTGTTTTTCCTGACCACTGAATCATCTCCCTTTTCGAGACGAACAAACTCAAATTTAACTCATTTTTATCTTGTCAAAGCTTCAAAAGTAAAAGCCATGCGGCCATGCCCAGCAGCCTAGCGTCACTGCGTCATGCATGCACTTTTATTTCATTTGTAGCAATCGCGCAGTGAAGGTGTTAGATATAAAAATCAAGAGTCTCTCCTTTTCGTTTTTCTTGAAACATGGTGATATAACCAAGTTTAAGCGCTTATCACACGCAGCTCACACGATGCAACTTTTCACCCGATTCACTCCAATACCGGACTAGTCCAATATACCTCAGGTGCTTCGGCCAAGAGCGACGTTATCATTTCTATTGTCTGCCTTTAGTCCAAGATTATAGCTTCGGAGCAATAAAGTTGGGTAGAGTTGGTCTTTCGACCAATAGGAAAGCATCTGAGTGCACGGGCAAATCCAACATGGGTGCCTGCTTGAATTCGAAGTAGAAGACTAAGAAATTTATTAAATAATGGACTTTAGCGAGAAAAAATGTCTATGGGATGTTAAAAGTCCGGGAACTACTTTGATATACCCCCCCAAATCGGAAATTTGGCGACTTTTTTTGTTTTTGTTGACACAAAACTTTGTTGCCACAAAAATTGTTGCCACAAAACTTTTAAAAAAACTCAAAAAATGGTACAAAATACAAGAAAATACTTAATTTGGCAACAGCAAAAACTTAAAAGCTGAAAAAACCTAAATTGGCAACACCAAAAATAAGAAACAGCAACCCTAAAAAGTCCGTAGGAAATGCCAGATTTGGCGCGTAATTTTTGGGGGTGTATATCAAAGTTATACCAAAGTCCGTTGTATTGCATGAAGATTTATAGAATTTGGTTAATGAGGGAGTATTTTCAAGGAATTGATTAATCAGCGATTGCCGAAAGCATGCACTCCTTGCATACGGTAAAGATATCCTCTTCGATGTTTATTTATTTGTTTGATATAGTGCGTAAAAAAGAAATCTTAAATGCTGTGATACCTTTAGTTTTATTGTTGTTCGTGCTGAAATTTTGCCTGTAAATTTGGCTAATTCTTACATTAATTCGTAGTTTTGGTTAAAGGTACATTGGCGACAGTACCGGTACATATCGACGCCAAATGATTGTTTACATTTTACTGAATCCTTGTCAAATTACTGGGGAAAATAACAATCTTAATTTGATTATTTGCCGTATTATTTCTCATAGTGCGTATGTGCGAAATGTAAAACTGTTTACATAAAACAGTATCATATAAAAAGTAGGCTGATGCTTGATACATAATTTTTATATTAAATGTTTGTAAAATAGTTTTTGAGGTGTTCTTGAATAGTGAGAAATTCTTAATTTCATGAGATTCAAAAACAACTTTTCATTTTGCAGTGCTAATAAATCAGTATTAATCCTGCTTGCAAATAATTATCATTTTGTCTTGCTTTTAGTGTTAAAAAAATTAAAATTAATCTATGTTATTGCTTCAGCATGATTTAAAAGTGAGTTTCTGAATCATTTTGTAAGAGAGCTGTACATAATTTTTGCTTCTCAGTTACAAGGATCCCTTTCAGCCATTCATCTGTGCAAATGAATGAAGAAGGATATGAGAAAGACCTTTTAGTAAAATCTTACCATTAAACGCTAGCTGGTTTGTCGATATTGACAGGTTAAATAAATTAAATTATCTGTCATATTGGTTAACTTGCTGGTTAATCTTTTCATCCTTTGAGTTCCGGTGCCAAAGTAATTGAAGAAAACCACAAGTCACTGAGGCATTTACAATTGTAATAGTTCAGTTGGTGATGGCTATGTTTTAATTCAAGAAAAAAAAAAAACAAGTTTTTCCCATTTGAAGAGAATTCATTGCATTTAGCCAAGAAGAAATGAAGATTTGAACCCAAGCATCATTACTTTGAAAAACCTAGAAATGTATTCCCTCTACCAATTTTTATTATGATTTTATAGTATTTTTTTTATTCTGTTCTTTTATTATAGTTCATGATATTTCTTTAACGAATAGTTCTTTACCTGAGTAAAGCATGATTGGAACATTTGCTATAGTTTTTATATTTAAAATAAACATTGTTATTCAATTTGGTGTACTTGCTGTTCATGTCATTACTTTGCGAATATGTAAACAATGTTGCACCAATTATTTGGGAACTATTCGGTTTCCGGCTATTTTTTTTTAACAATCCGGTATCTGATCCAGCCAGCCCACACCGTACGGGATATCTGACAGATTTTTGCAGGATATCCAGTAGTTAATCTGATATTGATATGGGGGTTATCCGGTATATATGTGGGGATTATCCGGTATGAAGTGGGGTTTGATGGAAAATTTTCAATTAAATGGGATGATGTAATAACTTTTCATGTTTCCTTCATCAAGTTTTGCCTTTAGTAGTTAAGATAATAATTTGCATTTTTTAAGACTCTACCTGAATTTTTTGAACACAGTAAGATTTCTTAAAGTCGATTTTTTAATTATGAGTTTAGTAATTTCTTTTTTAAAAAATAAACATTTTTAGCACAACTCTTAATGATGTATTTTAGATGTTAATTTGCCTTTTTTATGACTATGTAGGGGAAAAAGGGGCACATTTGAACATGGGTCACATGTGTACATGGCATGTTTTACTAAGATAACCTCAAGCAAAAAATATTTAAAATTCTCAAAATATGACAGTACCAGTCCTACCTCTTGGTGACATAATCTTTGTTTTAGCGGGTGTTGTATATAATTTTACCAATATGTCCTTTCCTTGTAAAAACATATTTTAAACTAATTATGGAGCTAAACTTAGCTGTTGCAAACCATTATATGAACATGCAAGTGAATTTATGACATAACTTTTTAAATTGAATCAACTTCTTTTGAAAGTCAGCTGTAAGGTAGATAAGATGGGGGGTACTTGTGAATATAACATCTTCCTGCATATGTGAACACTTTCCATACCTCTTCCATAATACCTGTACCTCAGAGCCAGACTGATATAAGTCCAAAAATTGTGATTTTCAATTCGTTCATTATTATATTGTACGTAGAATCCTATTCATTCCGCATCGAGCCATGTGAATGCAATTCTAAAAAAATATATTAATTTGAATTTTTGGCATCTTGAATTCAAATTATGTTTTTCGCAATCACGAGCATGTGTGTGTATGAATGCGCGTGTGTGTTTGTGTAGGCCCATGTATGTGGGTGCGTGTATATGTGTATGTATGCATGTGTGTGCGTGTTGTATATGCAGTGCTGTGTGTAGGCATTTGTGTCTGTGTTGAGCGCATGTTCAATCTTTTGCATGCGGCAGACAAAAGTTTTTCCTCTCGCCTCTAAAGTTACCATTCTATGACTTACGTTGTTCTGACCTGAGGTACAGATATTAATATTAGGGTAGTATTAGGGTTGAAAACACTACGTACTGGTGTCGGAGTACAATTAGTTTTGGGATACAGGAGTCAGAGGACCTAAAATGTTTTCAAAAAATTCTGTGTACAAGCATGGAGAAAGAAAATCATTGAATTAGTAATTTAAACTTTTTCATTTTGTAAAATTTTTGACCTGAATAGGGAAAAAATAATCTTTTACTAATAATAAAGATGAAAGTCTGTGTCTGTCTCTGGATCTCTGTACGTCTGTTACGCACATAGCGCCTAGACCGCTCGGCTGATTTTTATGAAATTTGGAGCAGAATTATTTTGTAGCATAGGGGTGAGCACCTCGAAGAAATTTTCGAAAATTCCATTTTGTTCTTTTACTATTCCAATGTTAAGAATATTTTACCAAGGAAATTATCATAACCTGGACAAATAAATTTCCAATTTATCACAACATGGAACCGTAACATTTGAAAGCAAATGAACACAGCAAATTGGCGAGAAATTCATCATCCATTATTTGTAAATATACAGGCAAACCAAACCACCTTTTATTTTTCTACTACTGGCAAAGCCGTGCCAGTACCGGTACTCAATAAAGTAAGACAAAAGGGATGAAAATAAGGAATTTCTGCCGAAGCTGCAGAGTGGGAGTACGACTAATTTTGGGGGTGCAGGAGTCGGAGTTGGAGGCCCTAAAATTTTCTCTAGCATTTCTTTGTACATGCATGGAGAAAGAAAATCATAGAACTAAATTATTCAAACAATTTTTCATAATGTAAATTTTTAATCTGAAAAGGGAAAATATAATAAATTAACTTATGAAGTAAAACAAAAAAAAAAAAAAAAAAGATGGAAATAATGAATTTCTGCCACAGCTGGGGAGTCGGATTACGACTAATTGTATGGTACAGGAGTCAGAATTGGTAGCTAGGCATTTCCCTTCAATTCCGCAGCATTAGTAAAACCATTTGCATTTCATATTCCTTTCATTTTGGTTCAGTCATGTTTATCTCTTGTGTCAATATTCAGGTCTACGAGATATGGCATTTCAATTTTAGTGATAGCTTTTTTATATATTCCTTGATACCAAAAATTGAGAATGTATTCAAAATCTGCACAAATCCCCCCCTCCCCCTTAATTTTTTTTAGGTGATAAAAAATAATGTTTTCTGTCATTCTGAATGTTAAAAAATTTTCAGTTGTTCAAAAAATACTTTTAAAATAGTTAAATTGACAAATACCTTTTCTATATACATGTTCATCACCAAGAACTTTTTCCGACTGTTTGTTTGAAGCAAATTCACCTTTAAGTTAGGGATTTATCTTTGCCTTAAATTTTCCCTTAGAGGCTAATGTTACATTCCTTTGATGCGTAAAAAATGGAACAAAATATATTTAAAATCAAAAAGTAAAATCTGGTAATGAGGTGTGCTCGCTGAAATTTTTCAAACAGAAAGTTTGTTCAAATCTGACTATTCACTCAAAAGTTATGTGTGTATGGGGGGAGGGGGGCAGCAGATTTCTAAATGTATTCTGTGGGGAAAAAAAGCCTTTTTGTTATTATAAAATTGATATAAAATTAATTTACTTCAGCTGTTAATCTTTAGTTAATTAAACCTACATTAATAGCGCTTTTTAGAAAAATTTTAAATTCAATAAATTTCTTCTGCATTTCTGCGCACAAACGAGGTGAAAAAAAAATCATGGAACTAAATTATAAAAGCTATTTTTCATAAGGCATTATTTTGAATCTGCATAGGGAAAAATTAATAACCAAACAAATGAAGACAAAAAAGACAATTTTTATGCAGTTAAAATTTAGCACCTTTTCTTACTTGAAAGTGAACAATGACAAGATTTTTATTGAAAAAAGGAAGGAAGTAAAAAAATAGCATACGGAACAAAAAAAAATGTATCAAAATAAAGTCCTTTTTTTCAAACAATTTACTAAAACTATCGGCGATGAAACAAGTAAAAAAAAAGCCCGCATGAAGAGATAAAAACTTATTTTAGCAAACCAAGTATTTGTTTTGAGAGCAGACGATCCGAACTTTTACGGCAACCCACAATAGTAACGATGACGTCAAGGTTTAGAAACAAGTCTGAGCTCTGCCAGTGTTGGCTGGTATAGAGGATAGCTCGAACTTCAGCGTTGCTTGGACTTGTCTCATGTTGGATCGTGTGATAAGCGCTTTAAAGAGTCCCAAATGGTATACGTAATAACGCTTCTGAAGTAAGCAATAAATCAATAAATAAATACCTTTGTGCCGAGGAATAACAGGAAATATCCAACGTTGTTTAGCACATATAAACAGATTTCAGAATACACGTGTTTTGAGGTTTCAAGGAGCCCCTTTTTCAATTCAAAGTTGTGAGCTTCTAGATGTAAAGACACCCAGTAAAAGCAATGAAAATGGACAGCAGACAGTTTAAATATCAAAATAAGCAATAAAAAAAGCAAAACAAGACAAAACGGAACTCAAAGTCTAGATTTATTGCATGATTCCCTCCCAGAGAAAACCGTTAAGCAATTAATTTCAGTAAAAAGACCCATAAAATACATGTTGCTGTCAAAATGAAACCGCTTATTAATAAATTAGCAATAAATTTATGTCCGAAAAAATTTTACTGCGAATCAACTGCCACATTTAGCGAAAGGAAGAACAAATATAATTCAGAAAAACAGAAAGAGACATTCAGAAAACAACAAAGAGTTAAACAAGTACAAAATAAAATATGAAATGGAAACGTAAAGACAGAAAAAAAGTTCCAAAGAAAGTCATTACCATAACTACCTACAACGCAACGAAGAAAAAATATGAGATCAAAGAAGAGGGGCGAAAAAAGACTACCAATTAATGAATAAATGCCACACTGCAGAAAAATACGGAATGGATTTAAGATCGTTAACTAGATTAGAACGATTCTTCAGAATGTGGAAAGACTCCCAAAAATCAAAATCTGATGAATTTGGGCATTTCTGTATAATTTTAAATGAGTTGAAATCAAAAGGAGTGATTTGAGTCCCAGCAGTGTTGAGCAATACTAGACTTATTGAATTGTTGTTTTCTCACATAATTTTTATGCTCTTTTAAACGAAATTTCAAAGATCGGCGGGTCTGTCCAATATAGGCAAGGCCGCAAATGCAATCAATTTTATAAATTCCACAATCATTAAGAGGAGCAATAGAATCCTTAAGAGACGAGAACGAAAGTTTATTAATTGGGGAAAACACAACATGGAATTGGAAACGTTTAAGTATCTTAGCGATCTGAAAACTAACAGAAGGAAAGAATGGTAAAACGACCAAATTCTTAGTGATGTAAGTTCTTTTTCGAACATTACTTTGGGATCTTTTAGAAAGCTTTTTATAAATGGAATCAATCAAAGTGGGCGGATAGTCTCTATCCCTACTAGCAAAATTTCTTGCATCAATCTTGACAGATCTTGATATTATACTGACAGCGTCAATATTGACGTGTTTCATACTGCATAAAGCTTGCATAAAGATTAAAAAGCAATATTACAATAACAACACGTATGCAACAGTGCATTCATCTTAAAATATCAATATTGATATTACCTTACAATAACAACATTGCATACATGTTGGCGCCGTCAAGATGTACTGATTTCATGCTGTCGCCGTCAATAGAACAGGTGGACCTTCGTTGATACATGCGCATGCGCACAGTTCTTTCTACCCAGCGTCCCTCGCATTGCTGGCACATCTTCCTCCTTCGACCTACGATTCAGTCGGTTCAGAGGAGCTGCATGTGGCGTTGGCGTTGCGTTCTTTAGGCTTCGTTAAGTTGGTTGCTTAGTTATTAGTGTGGAATAGTATTGTTTTAGGAATAACTTATGAATGACTGATAACTGCATTTGTTTATTAATATAGTACTAAACAAGTCATATCGCAGACGAAGTGCGATCAATGTTAGAAATGGCCGAAAATAACTTTTTTCGTCCGTAGACTTTGAAACAAAGGACATGAAGCCCAGAATTTCGTATTATCACTTCAATCTCATGAGTAAGATTAATTTTATTCAATGGTTATTTAAGTTATTCTTCAAGATAAATTCATGTATTTTGTCCATGGGATATTTTCAATGCTGACATCCATTTGGAAATGTACTTTATTGTATTTATTTACTTATTTATTATTTTGCTTTCTTTACTCTTAAATGTGTTATAAAAACTTCCGCAATTATTTCTAACTAGGCATTTTATGTCTTTATAATACAATTAGAAGCATGAATTTAAAAAATAAGTCAAGTATTACGCAAAACGAAGAAACCTTCCTTTTTTAAATTAAATTGCGAGTACTATTAATACCTTTATATGAATTTCCGATCAGATGTCAGCTTTAAGGAAATATTCTTAGACTAGAAAAATATCTTGAAGAATAACAGAAATAATTAAAGAATGAAATTTAATTCTCGAGTTTAAAGTGAAAATAATACAAATAAATAAATAGATAAAACACCTTGCAAACGTGCTGATTTCATACTGTCATATCAATGTATCCTGACATTTTCCTGTCATATCAATACGTATGCAATATTACAAAACCAAGATCATCTTGCCTAGACCTTGATTCATTCTGCCATGACAACATCTTGATATTATCCTGTCATATCAATACGTATGCAATATTACAAAAGCAGCCCACCTTGATATTTTCCTGATATTATGCTGCATACACCTTGTCAGTCAATATTGTGGCAGCCTGCTGACAGCATAAATGGAGTAACATAACAACATTGAGGCAGCATTAATGCAAGATGATTTTTCTTGCATGTCAACCTTTATGCAATACTGAGGCAAGATATTTTGCTTACTGGGACCAATTGCCACAGCTCTAAGATAGTTACGTTCAACATTAAGAAGTTCCTCTGAAGAACAAGTCTTTAAAGCACGATCAACAAGAGCATTAAAGGCAGAATATTTTTGATTAGGTGGATGAGACGATATAGTCTATGAGGAGGTAAAGAAACAGCAAAAGGTTTGCGATAAACAGTAGTTTCAAAACCAGACTCAGTTCGAGAAAGGGAAGGCAGTTATTTTGTTCTAGTTCATACGAGAACTGAATATGAGAATCTATAGAGTTTAAAATAATCAAAACCTCATCAACATTAAGATCATTATGGTTCATAAGAACAAAACAGTCATCAACATAGCGAACGTAAAATTAAAACTATAATTCTTGGAACAGCTTAACTTCAAAGTAATGCATGTAAATATCACTAAGAATGGGGCTAAGTGGGTTTCCCATAGCCAGGCCATCAACCATAGTATAAAATCTACCATTAAAAACAAAAGAAAATTGTTTTAAACAAATCCGAGTAAGAAAAATTAACTCATCAATTTCCTTAGAAGTAAAATGAAATTCAGAAAGTCTACTCTTGGCATAACAATGAACCTTCGACCGGTACGTTCGTAAATAAAGAGTTCACATCAAATGAAGCCATAAAAGAGTTATTTGGAGCAAAATTATGAATTTTTTCGACAAATTCAATCGAATTTTTCACTGAATAAATTCTGACTCCTAAGGGGAGAAAACACTGAGACTAAATGTTTCGCAAGTTTGTAGGAAGCCGTACCAATATTGGAAACAATTGGCCTGAAAGGAATACCAGCTTTATGAACCTTAGGCAAAGCATAAAACCTAGCACAATTATCAATAGAAGGAATAACAGAGCACTTAACTTTCAATGGAATAGATTGGACTGACTTGATAGCCGAAGTAATAGCCTTTAACTCATTATCACAGGGATCTTTAGAAATTTCTAAATATGGGCCCGAAGAAATCAAATCATTAGTTTTATCAACATAAGATGACTTGTCAAGAACAACAATTTGATTGAAAAATTCGACTGAATTTGTCGAAAAAAATTCATAATTTTGCTCCAAATAACTCTTTTATGGCTTCATTTGATGTGAACTCTTTATCTACGAACGTACCGGTCGAAGGTTCATTGTTATGCCTTAAGGGTAGACTTTCTGAATTTCATTTTACTTCTAAGGAAATTGATGTGTTGATTTTTCTTACTCGGATTTGTTTAAAACAATGTTCTTTTGTTTTTAATGGTAGATTTTATACTATGGTTGATAGTCTGGCTATGGGAAACCCACTTAGCCCTATTCTTAGTGATATTTACATGCATTACTTTGAAGTTAAGCTGCTCCAAAAATTACAGTTTCAATTTTACGTTCGCTATGTTGATGACTGTTTTGTTCTTATGAACCATAATGATCTTAATGTTGATGAGGTTTTGATTATTTTAAACTCAATAGATTCTCATATTCAGTTCTCGTATGAACTAGAACAAAATAACTGCCTTCCCTTTCTCGATGTTCTCGTTTCTCGAACTGAGTCTGGTTTTGAAACTACTGTTTATCGCAAACCTTTTGCTGTTTCTTTACCTCCTCATAGACTATATCGTCTCATCCACCTAATCAAAAATATTCTGCCTTTAATGCTCTTGTTGATCGTGCTTTAAAGACTTGTTCTTCAGAGGAACTTCTTAATGTTGAACTTAACTATCTTAGAGCTGTGGCAATTGACAGAGACTATCCGCCCACTTTGATTGATTCCATTTATAAAAAGCTTTCTAAAAGATCCCAAAGTAATGTTCGAAAAAGAACTTACATCACTAAGAATTTGGTCGTTTTACCATTCTTTCCTTCTATTAGTTTTCAGATCGCTAAGATACTTAAACGTTTCCAATTCCATGTTGTGTTTTCATCAATTAATTAACTTTCGTTCTCGTCTCTTAAGGATTCTATTGATCCTCTTAATGATTGTGGAATTTATAAAATTGATTGCATTTGCAGTCTTGCCTATATTGGACAGTACCACCGTTCTTTGAAATTTCGTTTAAACGAGCATAAAAATTATGTGAGAAAACAACAATTCAATAAGTCTAGTATTGCTCAACAGTGCTGGGACTCAAATCACTCCTTTGATTTCAACTCAATTAAAATTATACAGAAATGCCCAAATTCATCAGATCTTGATTTTTGGGAGTCTTTCCACATTCTGAAGAATCGTTCTAATCTAGTTAACGATCTTAAATCCATTCCGTATTTTTCTGCAGTGTGGCATCCATTCATTCATTGGTAGTCTTTTTCGCCCCTCTTCTTTGATCTCATATTTTTTCTTCGTTGCGTTGTAGGTGGTTATGGTAATGTCTTTCTTTGGAACTTTTTTTCGGTCTTTACGTTTCCATTTCATATTTTACTTTGTACTTGTTTAACTTTTTGTTGTTTTCTAACCTCTTTCTGTTTTTCTGAATTATATTTATTCTTCCTTTCGCTAAATGTGGCAGTTGATTCGTAGTAAAATTTTTTCGGACATAAATTTATTGCTAATTTATTAAAAAGCGGTTTCATTTTGACAGCAACATGTATTTTATGGGTCTTTTTACTGAAATTAATTGCTTAACGGTTTTCTCTGGGAGGGAATCATGCAATAAATCTTGACTTTGAGTTCCGTTTTGTCTTGTTTTGCTTTTGTTATTGCTTATTTTGATATTTAAACTGTCTGCTGTCCATTTTCATTGCTTTTACTGAGTGTCTTTACATCTAGAAGCTCACACCTTTGAATTGAAAAAGGGGTTCCTTGAAACCTCGAAACACGTGTATTCTGAAATCTGTTTATTTGTGCTAAACAACGTTGGATATTTCCTGTTATGCTTCTGAAGGAGCTTGAAAAGTATGGACACAAAAAATGACCGCTAACCGGATGTAAAACTGTACCTTTTCTGAAGAAGACGGAATTATAATAAGTGAAGAAAATACCAGTTGGCCCCTGGTTGGCACTCCGTGGCTCTGTAGTAAAAGCTCTTCGCTTCTTGTGTCGGGATAATGCCCAATCAAAGAGTTCTATAATACGGTAGATGAACTACTCGTATACTGCTTCTATTGGCCGCCATTAGGGACTCTAGCTGCCATGACCGAGCAAGGAGACCGCTTCGAGAGAGATTAGAGTGGCAAGAACGGTAGTTTCGTTATGAAACGTAATGAAAATGTCTTTTACTGAGTTTTAAATTGCTGATATTTTTCCTCAAATGCAATTTCAAGTGGAAATAATGATGGAATCTGCTGGAAATTTTATTTTTTTGTCAGATAATTTGAGGTTACACTGTATAAAAAGTTTTAATGATGAAAAAATAATGCACCGACGGAATACAGTGATTTTCAACAAATAAATTTAGAAATTTTTAATTAGTACGCAAGAACAACAAAAAATTCTACATATTTTATTAAACAGGTCGTTAAACATTGTTTAAATTGCTGGATCTTACTTTTTAACAGGGTTGATGAAAACCAGGACTTTTTGAGCAATCACGATTGCTTATTGTTCTGATTTGACAGTCCTTGACGTTGTGGTTCCTTTTTCAGCTTATACCAGGGCTGCAGCACCACCGTCCACCGGCGGCGGCGCGGCTGGTCCTGAGCACTGTCCACCGGAATACACTTTTACTGGGCGGTGGCGTTCATGTCCTACACACGCATGCTCATACACACTCCTCTACGCGCGCACGCCTTTACACACATACACACGCCTACGTGCACACACGCAAGCCTACACACACAACTATACACACGTAACCACCCAGGAGGAGGGACATGCATGGCGGGGGGAGCCATTTCTAGAAACAATAACTCTAATCAGTAGGGTCTTGTCACAACTCGTGATTGCGAAAAACATAATTTGAATTGTAAGTTTTGGAATTCAAATTAGAGTTAAGTGGGGGAAGTGGGTCACAGATTTTTTTTTTTTTTTTTTTTTTTTTTTGTGTAGAAAAATCGGCTGTTTTTGATTTCAATAGAATTTTTGAAATTTAAATTTATAAAATAATAGCATTTGTAGTAGTAAAATAATAGTACTAACAAATTAAAATGCACAAGTTAGATGTTAAATCAGATAGAAAATAATGTAGAATTATATTAACTGTGGAAAGAAAGAATAAAAATAACGTAGAACATTAAATTATTTTCATTTGCATTATTTTTCAATTATTATTATTATTATTATTTTTTTTTTTTTGGAAAAATAACACCTGAAATCAAATGCATGATTTAAAAATGAAAACATATGATTGTCGTATTTTAAACCTGTTAATAAAAATTCATCAAGGACTGGAAAGGAGACTTTTTTTTTTTCAGAATTCTTATCTTTTAAAATGTATGCGTATTTCTTTTCACTGTTTTGACTAACTCTAAGTTGAAGAGAATTGTATGTTTTTTTTTAGTGAATAAGTAAATAGCTTAACAACTAAGAGGTACCCATATCCAGTTTAGTTTATTATTTTTAATTTCATTGAAAGGTTATATCTTGTTTCATATACATATACTTTGCAAGTTTTTTCCTTTTTAATGTTATTGCTACTATGATTTTTAAAAAAAATTTCTTCGGTTTCAATTTAATTTATTTAACAACAATATGAATATTTGTTTTTTTTTTTTTTTTTTATAGTAAGATTACTAAAATTATGACTTGTCTTTTTACTGTTTTTCTAATAAAAATATCTGACCTTCATGCCCATCAAATTCAGTCCTTTGAAATAAAAATTTAATCTTTAAAAGTCATGATTTAAATCCATGATTTTTTTTTATATTTTAATCAACTGATTTAAATCCGGTTGATTTAAATCGCTCAACCCTGCCTCATAAGAAAAAATAAATAAAACTTGTAATGCATCATTTTTTATTTACAAAGTCACATTTATTTTTAACAGAACAAACAACAGTATGTAAGATAATCCTTTAATTTAAATAAGATGGAACAAATTTATTTGAAAATATGATAAAAAGGAACTTTATGAATTTAAATATAACACACACAATTATGTAATGTTAAAATAGAAATGAAATGACTCTACATTTTTAACACAAAAACTTTATATAGTAAATCAGAAACTTGAAATAAGATATTAGTGATAAGAGAATTTTGGATTATTGTTAGATGCAATAGAAAGGGTTGTGATTAGTAAATGAACTAAGGAATAAATTTAAAAATAACACAGATTTTTTTTTTTTAAATATTCCTATAATTTAATAAAAGGAAAAACTTGTTAGGTTTCACAACTCCAACACTTAATTATTTACCTCTAAAAATTATAAAATTCGACTTTACAAAACCAACAATTTATTGATTTATGAAGAGAATCAATTTTGTTAAATCTTGTCGGACATTCAGCCCTTTTATTTTTTGAGCATAAACTTTGGCTGCGTGGTGAAGTCTCACAGCTGCAAACTTTTCAACTAACAACTTTTTCAGAACTGTAACATGGTCATCAAACATCAAATTCATTTCTAAATTCATTAAATGGTCATTCAGGTCTTCAAAAATGGCTTTCCCAAGCAAACTTTTAATTACATGACACTGTAGCTTTAATACAGCATTTTTCCCACAGTTGAATCCATTTCCAAAATATGTTGAACGAATAGCACGCTCTGTAGCCATGCAAATAAAAATCACACTTTTTGATGGCCTACTTAAACCACCATTGTCTTTTATATGGAAAAACAACATATTTTTTGATCAACAAAATCCAACTGCGTGTCAAATAAAGCTATTTTACATGTATCACATTTTAATGATAAGGCAACTTTTTTTGGAACAAACCCTGTAATATATATATAATACCGTTCTCAACATAAACAGAGTTGATGATTTGGGCCCCTGTAATTTTAAATTCACCAATTTCTTCTCTTTGTAAAGGTAGAGATTTTTTTTTGTCCAATTATACTTCAAGGAAATTCATTCCGGTATCAATAGAAATATTGCCAACGGGGATTTTATTTAGCCTACTAATAATGAGTTCTTTGTAAGCAGACCGAAAAGAAACTACTAGGATTATTGTTGTTTCCCCCTTTAGATCTTATAGCTGCAAAAAATACTTCTACATGATCTTGACTAAATTTATAGGTTAAAACATATTTTAGAGAGTGTTCATTCAGTAGATTGGATACTATTTTCATGATACTGTCAATAGTGGTACAAAATCCAATTATTACAGTTTTCCTTGGAGAATTTAAAACTTTCTTTCCGTCAGGGAACTCAAGGTTAAGTAGAACCTCTCTTGCTACACAGAGCCTCTCCAACCAAATGTGTATATTGTCTTGACGCACTGGTGATTTTAAAAATCGACCATTTGGATTTTTAGAGTTTAAGCATTCAAACAGGGCACTGATAATGTCAATAAACTCAGCTTTTGGAGATGCATTTTTAAATTGTGGCATTATTTCTTTAAGAAATAGAATTGCCTTAGATACGGATAAACTAAATATTTGGGCCGCTAATTTGACTTACCTTTTTTGTTTATACCACTGGACATGGACTTTCGTTAATGATGTTGCCAATTTTAGGAAATTATCTTCTTGAACCTCCTCCAACATTACTATGTATTGCCATTCAATCATCCTGCCTAGAACTCTTTGTGCCCAATGGCGTAGTAATCAACCTTGAGCGAATAATTTCAAGACTTAATCGAGTTATTCACATGTAGTCTATTTCCAAATCGATGCTTTTTCATGTAATTTCTTTTTCTTTTCAAACTTATATTAAAAAAAAAAAAATCAACTTATAAGAATATTTTTTTCAAAACAGATTTTTTTTTTTTGTTTCAAAACAGCGTTTTTTCAAATTTGTAATATTTTTTCTACTTAGAAAATGAAATCAAATATTTTTTTCTATCTCGTTTTTTTTTTTTTTTTCATAATACTTATAAATATGAAATCAAATATTTTTTTCTTCTTCAATCAAAAGAAATAATTTTTAAAACTTGTAATATTTTTCTACTAATAAAAATAAAATCATTTTTTTTTTCAAAACTTACAAAAATAATATTTTTCTAACATGTTATTTCTTTTTTCTTTTCAGTCGTTTTTCGCAAAATTATTATTATTATTATTATTTTCAAAAAAATTTTCAAACTTACAAAAATAAATTTCCTTAATTGAATCTTCAAACGCAATGATTTAATTAATTTTAAAACTCGCAATTACTTTACTCTTAGTATTAATTACCAATATCACTAATACATTTACTCTTTGCGCTCTTAGTATTAATTAACACACACGCATTACAAATAATAATAATTATAATGTTTAAGATACTTACAAATCATCATTCAAGCTTTCAAATATCCAACTGTAATGTTATTGTTCAATCGTGTGAGTGACCTTGTAATGATACTTTACCCAACAATTGAAATTATAAGCGAAAATATCACATTTTTAACACTTAATATAACCATAAAATTAACAAACTGATTTAACTTTGAATTTAAGAAAATTAAAAACTATTACACACTTAGTAACACATCTATCGATATTATTTCATGATGAATCACAAATGGGTGAGGGTCTTTTATCGATCATGTGACCAACTAAGTTGAGAAAGAGCGTTCTTATCTCATATGAGAATTTTCAGGTCTATATTAAGATTTTTCTCTAATATAAGTGTATAGATACGTACGAGTTTGTGTATGTGAATATAACTGTGTATTGAAGACACGGTATGTAGGATAATGTTTGCAATAAAAAAAATTGTCCGATTCCTATCACTAATTGTGAAAAAATTGCTATGTTCAAAAATGTAGGTAAAAATGATAAAGTCAAAACAAGCGAGAAAATAATCGAACTTGTGAAAAGAATCTAAGCCCGAAAATAGTGAAAAATAATCAATGTGCTTAGTAACTGGAAAAAACGTTAAAGTACAAAATGTATGAAAGAATGATAAAGTTCGAAATAAATGAAAATAAACTAAGTAAGAAAAACTCTGAAGTTTGAAAGGCGCGCAAATAATCAAAGTTGTAAAAAATGATAAAGTTTGAAATGCATGAAAAAAATCAAAGTTCGAAATAATTAAAAATAAACTTAGTAAGAAGAACTATGAAGTTCAAAAGACACGCAAATAATATAAGTTGTCAGAAATGATAGGTTCAAAATGCATGAAAAAATAAAAGTTCAAAATACATTTCAAGTGTAAATGTGCATAAAAACAATTGAACTCCTAAATGTATGAAAATAAAGTCTGAAAAATGATAAAGTCGAATACACTTGTACATAAATAAAAGATGTGAAAATACTCGTAGTTGAAGATTCAAATGCATGGTAATTAATGTTAATAGTAAATTGATTAGTGTTATTTGGTAATTAATACTAATACTAAAGTGATTAATTACATAAGGTAATGAATACTAAGAGTAAAGTGATTGTAAGGTTTAAAATTAATTTGATTGTGTGAAAATTGAAGACATGGCATGTATGGTAATGTTTTGAAAAAATTAAGGGTTATGTGCGGTACTTAGTTAAAATAATCTTCAAGCGAGTGGACTGTATGCGTTTTATTGCTATGGACAGACAAGACAGGTTTTCAATGGCGATTTTCTTATCGTAACAAAAAAAAAAAAAAAAAAGGTTTGCCATATGTTGGCGTGAATAGTTCAAAGAAAATAACTTCGCCAGGGCGATAAAGTTACAAACACTGAACATCCCGCCCGGCGTTGAAATATAACATTATTTCAAATTTTCAAGAAATTACACAAGACACAAAACAATTTTAAACACAATAGATAATAGAACATTTTAGAAAAGAGAACAAATATGAAAATCACAATAAACTGATTTAGTTAACAGGATGAAATTTGATTATCTTCAAGTGGCCAAACACTAATTTTTGATATTGGTCTTTTAAAAATGCCTTTGGGCCGTACGTATTTCGGCAACTCTTATGTTTCCGTCTGGACCTGGAATTACCTTAACAATTCGACCCATTGACCAATTAAATATGGGAAGTTGAATGTCCTTTAATAAGACTAACATGACTGGAATTAAATTTTGCCTTTTAAACAGCCATTTAGATCGCTGTTGTAAATGGCTCAAATAGCTATTTTGCCAATATTTCCAAATAGTTTGGACAATTTTTTGCGTTTTCTGCCACCTATTTAGCAGATTATCCCTTTTATCAACATGGTTAGGTTCCGGAAGAGATTTGATCGGTTTTCCTATGAAGAAATGTCCTGGAGTTAATACTTGGAGATCGTCAGTATCAGTAGATAAAGGAGACAGTGGCCTTGAATTGAGAATGCCCTCAATTTGGGTAATTACTGTTATGAATTCCTCTAACGTTAACCTTGTAGAACCAACCCCTCTCTTCAAGTGATATTTGAAAGCCTTCACTCCCGCCTCCCAAAGGCCCCCAAAGTTGGGTGCTCTGGGAGGTAAAAATTTCCACGTGATACCTTCTGATACTAAGAAGTTAGAAATGTCTTCACTATTCAACATTAATTTGTGTAAGCGTTTGAGTTCGGCGGAAGCCCCAGTAAAATTAGTAGCATTATCGCTAAAAAATATAGAGCTTTTACCGCGTCGTGCAAAGAATCTTTTTAAGGTCGCTATTAGCGCTTCTGAGGTTAAATCTGAAACAAAATCTATGTAAACAGCCTTAGTTGTCATACATACAAATATAACAACATAGATTTTCTGAAGAATACCCTTTCTTTTACCTTTATATTTGATCTCAAAAGGCCCACATAAATCGATTCCAACATTTAAAAATGCAGGACTAGCGGTTACTCTTTCCGTTGGTAGATCCCCATAATCTGGGTTGCCATAATGGGTTTGGTTTTGAAGCATTCAATACACTCATGAACTACCTTTCTCGCGGCACTTCTACCACCAAGAGGCCAATATTTTAAGCGAATCGTGTTTAGTAGAGCTTGGGGTCCTACATGTAAATCCCTCTTGTGATAGTACTGGAATATGAGTTTTGTAAGTTTGTTTCCCGCTGGCAAAATAATAGGATTCTTTTGGTTAAAATTCACATTTGAATGCGAAAGTCTGCCCCCTACTCTTATTAATCCTTCCTGGTCTATAAAAGGATTAAGAAATTTTAACTTGCTTGTAGGCATAACTGAAGTTCCCTTTTCCAGTGCCGATATCTCAGGTGAAAAATACCTTACCTGTAAATTTCTTAAGAGATGGTTTTCGGCATTTACATATTCTTCATTCGTGAGCGGACCTGTTTGTTTCACAGGAGATTTGCAGTTTCTACTAAACCTAAAAATAAATGCTAGAATCCTAATTAATTTTTGAAAGTTGTTAGTGATATCTAATAATCTGTTAAAGAAGTTAGAGTCACTACTAGAAGTTAATGTCACTTGGGAAACAGGTTTAAGCTCCTCGGTGTAGAGTTGATTTGACAAATCACTGGAATTTTTCAAAGGCTGCGGATCAGTTAAGTTCAGCTTGCCAAGATTCGGATCATTCCACCACAGTTCACAAGTAGCAAGAGATTTGACATCCATCCCACGTGAAATCTTGTCGGCTGGATTATCCTCCGATAAAACGTGTGACCATTGGAAGTTCTTGATCAATTGCTGGATTTGCGATACCCGGTTGCTTACAAATGTTTTGAGTAGACTCGAAGAGGTATTAATCCATGCTAGCGCAATAGTAGAGTCTGAATACAGTTCCACAGAGTCTATATGCAATTTAATAGCGGCTAAGACTTTTTGCGTAAGTTTGGATAGAAGCAAACATGCAGAAAGCTCGAGACGAGGTATACTCATGAATTTGGTCGGTGAAACTCGTGATTTACTGCACAGAAGTTGCTTCTTTATTTCGTTGGTTTGAGAAACAGTTTTCACATATATAACTGCACCATAAGCCTTTGAAGATGCATCTGAAAAACCTTGAAGTATAACAGACTTGGTGTCGGATTTTAAAATACATCTAGGCACTTGGATAGATTGCAACTCAGGGACTGTTTTGACGAAGTTGTACCATTGCTCCGCAATTTCTGGAGGCAGCGTTTCATTCCAGTCTAATTTAAGTAGCCATAATTGTTGCATAAATATTTTTGCCTTGGAGATGACAGGGCCTAAAAGTCCAAGTGGATCGTAGATGCCTGCGATTTCCGAAAGTACATCTCGTTTGGTGAAATTGCGATTTGGATTGTCGCTAACCTTGTACATAAATGAATCACTTGAGCTATTCCAAAGCATTCCTAGCGTTTTAACTACAATTTCTTCAGAATTTCTGTCCAGAGGAAATTCCTGAAGTTCGGTCGTAGAACCTTCGTTGCTGCACCACTTGTGTAAATTCATGCCTCCTCTTTGGAGAAGTTACGTCAATTCTAACTGAAGATTCAAAAACTCCTTCAAGTTGGAACTACCAGAAATTCAGTCATCCATGTAGAAATCTTGAAGAACGGCTCTGGACGCCAAAGGAAAGTCCTTTCCCTCGTCCAATGCAAGTTGCTGTAAAACTTTCGTTGCTAAGTACGGAGCAGATGCAGTCCCATACGTGACAGTTTGTAACTGGTAAATCTTAGTTGGTGCAAATTCACTCTCTTTCCATAATATTTTTTGTAGCTTAGTTTGAGAAGAATCTACTTCAATCATCCTGAACATTTGTTTAATGTCAGTGGTAAATGCGTAAATATACTTTCTAAATCTAATTAGAATTGAAAAGAGATTTTCCTGAATTACCCCTCCTTTACTCAATAAATCATTCAAAGAATGTCCGTTGGTTGTTTTCGCACTTGTGTTGAAAACTACGCACAATTTAGTAGTTTTGCTATCTGGTCGAAAAATACCGTGATGAGTGAGATATTACCCGACATCTGTTCCCTTATCTTCTTTCATTTCTTTCATGTGATTCAAAGTTTTGTATTCGTTAAGAAATTCTGTATACCGCGCTTTCATAGCCGGATCCCGTTCTAATCGTTTCCATAGTTGATCTAACCTTCTAGATGCCGTTTGTTTAGAATTTCCTAGCATGATTTCAGAACATTCTGGTTTGAATGGCATTTGAACTACGTATCTACCATCCGAATTCCTGAAATGCGTTTTTGCGAAGTGTTCATTGCAGTAGTTTAATTCATCATCACTACAGGGCGTGTGATTTTCGACTTCTTCGATTTCCCAGAACTTACAGTAATATTGAGAGTTTCCAAATTTTTTGACAAAAAGCAGTGTTTTGCGGAATGATCAGAGCTGCTGTCTGAAATGCTACCCGAAACAAGATAACCAAAACAACTCGATTGTAAGTACAAGTTATCTTTCAGCTTTCTTTTATCTACCTTTAAAAATGCGAAGAATAATTCTACACTCAAAAGAATATCTACTTTTTGTGGAATATAAAACGCTGGATCTGCTAAGCATATATCGTTTGGAATGTTTAAATGAGCGATGTTAATTTTCTTAGAAGGCGTGAAATCTGTGATTTTTGGAACAATTAATAAGTCGATTTCCCAATGCGAATCATCCCCTTTATTAGACAAGTGAGCTGATATCTTCTTCTTAATATTTAGCGCTGAATCATTTAATCCACTTATCGGAATATTTATTCCTCCCCGTTTCAAACCCAAAACTTCCGCTGCCCTAACAGAAATGAATGAACTTTCACTTGCTCAATCCAAAATTGCGCGTAAGCCCCTTCTTATGCCAGTAGAATCTCTAACATAAACTATTACTGTATTTATCAAAACAGTTTTCTCGTTCCCATTAGTAAAGAAAGAGACGCGAGTATTTTCTGACATTTGCGAGTCAAATTCAGAATTGCTTATGTTCTGTTGTTGGCTTAGTCCTTGCGATTGAATCTGAGGCGTTCCCGTCGAACCACCGCAATCTGCGTTATTTTGTCTGCTGTTTATGCAGTTTACGTATTTATAAAGTAAAGTATGATGATTCAATTTTTTCTTACAAACGAAGCAAGAACTTTTCAAATTACATTGGGAGACTAAATGACGATCGCTTAAACAGTTGAAACAAAGCCGATGCTTTTTAACTAGATCTATCCTTTCGGATAATTTCATTGCTTTAAATTTATCACAGCGATACAATTGATGTGTTTGAGTTTTACACGCGACACATATTTTCGAAATGTTATTCGATTTAACAATAAAGGATTTAGATTTACATGAAATATTCGCACTAATGCTACTTAAGATTTGACATCTTCTTTCTAAGAATTCCAGCAATGCATCAAAATCTGGAACTTCATTATCTTTAAGAGTTAGTTCATATTGCTTTCTTGTTTCGCAGTCTAATTTTTCTAGAACATCATTCAATAAAATTGCATTAGATAATTTGTCTCTTGCGAAATCTAAGAGTTTTAGCGATCTTAGGTTTTTTTTAACAGTATCCAAAATGATACGAAGATCTTTAGCAGATTCGAGTTTAATTGGTTGAATATTAAGAATGTTGTTAATGTGACAGTCGACAATTATTCTTTTGTTTTCGTATCTTTGTTCTAAAGCTTTAAAGAGTGAAGAAAAACTATCGTCAGTAGTTTCTAGAATTTTTGCTTCTCCCTTTAATGAACCGCGTAAGTAATGAAGCTTTTCACTTTCAGAAAGTTCGGGATTTTCATTTATTAGGCTATTTAATTGAGTTTTGAACAAGTTCCATTCCTCAAATTTTCCGCTAAAAATTAGAAGAGGAATTTTCGGAAGTTTCATTGAAGCCTTTTTTGGCTGATCAACGAATTAATTTCTTGTATAGAAGTATCAATACTTTGTTTTAGTACAGAGTCACTGTAATGCTGTAACTTCAGTTTGTTAACAGATGATTTCAAGCTTACCTCCAAGTTTTGAATATCTTCGTCCACTTGAGACAATAAGTCTTCACATTCCTCAAATTGCTTTTCGGTGATGATTTTGTAGAAGTCATCTTTTAGCGTATCAAATTTTTGATGTATGTTCAGCACTGTCTCAAAAAGAGCTTCTAACTCGGAAATGTCCATCTCGTCCTTTCTTTCAGCGAGGGCAGTAGAAATCTTGGTGATTTGCCCTTTAATGTTACCGCGCTTGCGGTTTAACGAGGTGATGTCCGCCATTGCAATTTCTAGCGATTGCGTAATTTAACTTAATTGTATATTTGCGAGTTAACTTGAATTTTATAACTAATTCAAATTTATCGCATTCGGGTCGCTTAGGACCAAAACGTGCGGTACTTAGTTAAAATAATCTTCAAGCGAGTGGACTGTATGCGTTTTATTGCTATGGACAGACAAGACAGGTTTTCAATGGCGATTTTCTTATCGTAACAAAAAAAAAAAAAAAAAAAAAAAAAGGTTTGCCATATGTTGGCGTGAATAGTTCAAAGAAAATAACTTCATCAGGGCGATAAAGTTACAAACACTGAACAAGTTAGATTCAAGATACTGATTGTTGAAAAAAGCAACTAAGTCCTAAAAAACGTCATATACTAAGAGTACTTGAAGATAATTACCCTCATGAATAGAATCCAAGCCTGAAAACAGTGAAAAATAATCAAAGTGCTAAATGATAGGAAAAACGTTAAGGTTAAAAAATTTATGAAAGAGTGATAAAGTTCGAAATAATTGAAAACAAACTAAGTCAGAAATACTATGAAGCTCGAAAGGTGCGCAAATAATCTAAGTTGTAAAAAATGATAAAGTGTGAAATGCATGAAAATATCAAAGTTCGAAATGTATTTCAAGTGCAAATATGTATAAAAAAACAATTGAACTCCTAATTGTATGAAAATAGTTAAAGTCGGAAAAATGATAAAGTCGAATACACATAAATAAAAGGTGTCAAATTAGTTAAAAATTCAAATGCATGATAATTAATGCTAATAGTAAATTGATTATTATTTTACGGTAATTAATACTAATACTATAGTGATTAGTTATATGAGGTAATGAGTACTAAGAGTATTGCGACAGTAAGTTTTAAAATTAATTTCGTTGTATGGAAATTGAAGAAATGGCATGTATGGTAATGTTTTGTAAAAATTAAGCTTTAGATTCCCGATACTGATTGTTGAAAAAAAAAGAAAAAACAACTAAGTCCTAAACTAAGTCTCCAACTAAGTCCTTGTTTATATATATATATATATATATATATATATAAGGGTGGTATATATATATATATATATATATATATATATATATATATATATATATATAAAGTCAAAGACTAAGAGTACTTGAAAATAATTAAACTCGTAAATAGAATCCAAGCCTCAAAATAGTGAAAAATAATCAAAGTGCTAAATGATAGGAAAAAAAAAAAAAACGTTGAAGTACAAATTGTATGAAAGAATGATGAAATTCGAAATAATTGAAAATAAACTAAGTAAGAAAAACTATGAAGTTCGAAAGGCATGCAAATAATCTAAGTTGTAAAAAATGCTAAAGTTTGAAATGCACGAAAAAAAATCAAAGTTCGCAACATATTTTAAATGTAAATATGTATAAAAATACAATTGAACTCCTAAATGTATGAAAATAGTTAAAGTCGGAAAAATGATAAAGTCGAGTGCACTTGTAAATAAATAAAAGATGCAAAAATAGTTAAAGATCCAAAATGAATAAAAAAATCGCGAAAAATAATCAAAAGACGTTAAAATAGTCTAATACCATAATGCGAAAACTATTCTAACTCTAAAATGCATGAAAATGATCAAAATCTCAAAAAATATTCCAGTTACACAAGGCGGAAAAATAATCTGAATTGCGAAAAATATTAATAGTTCAAAAATGTATGGAAATGATCTAAGTTCGGAAAAAGGAATAAATAAAATATTGATGAAAAATAGCAGTCAGAGTTAATTACTTTGAAATAATAAATCAATGAATTAAATCTAAATCGCGAGTGGGTTATATTTAAATAAATGTTTACTTAAGTGAAAAACTTTGTTATATGGAAAATAATAATAATGATGATAGTTTCAAATATATGTTGAAATTCAGTTGATGATATGCCGTGATTAATACTAAACAGTAAATTAATTGTTTGTTTTAAAATTAATTAAATCATAACATTCGATGTCATGGTACAGATTCTCATTCAGACTGAAAAAGTAATGGGAAATATAGCATAGTGGTTAGCATACGTTTTTGCTGACTCAAAGTTCTAACTCAAAAAAACTTCAAAAAAAAAAAAAAAGTCTCAATAGATAGCGCCACGAGCATCCTTAAAGTAACTGTAGCTAATATGAAAAAATCAAAACAGGTTGCCATCCTAAAAGTAAAAACTTTGGTTGTTGCCATTCCCTAGAAACTATCCGTAACCTTTCACGGTAAAAACGACAAAACGCGGGAAAAAAGTTTCGAAACCGAAACTAAACCCCGTACCCTTTTACGGCGCGCGGAGGTCACAGGCGGGTGGCACAGGCGCAGGGGGGGGGGGGCGGTGTTGGGAGGCCCAATATTACGCAGTGCGCATCCTGTTGCAGAACACCCATTATACCCCTACTAGTCTATTGTGGCTACATATTCCACTTTTTCAGATCGTGTCCCGAATTTATTTAAGAACTTAGTTAATCAATAATGATGTTCAAATTCAATAATATAGCCCAATTTGTTTTACAAAAATTTTGTGGCGCTGCCCACTACCCTTGCTGTCAAATTCAGCCCTTTCGACGATAACGTATACATTTTACAATTTTAAAATCTTCACATTGTTAATTTATTGCAGAAGTTCAACAATTTTAACAAATGCCCTTGAGAAAATTTGTATATATATATATATATATATATTTCAACTGTTTAGAAACTAGAAAATAAGGTGCAAAACGAAACAACATCATTTAAGAAGAAATGTGACGCTTCCCGCTCCTGCATTTTTGATATTGTCCCATTTCTCCCGCTTCAGAACATTAAAAAAAAAAAAAAATATATATTTATCACATCAAATATATTTTACAGAAGCGGAATTTGAATGTTAGTGCACACAAATACTTTTGAATTTATAATGCATTTATGCAATTTTAATTTTACAAATATGACAACAGATCCGTCATTATGAAATTTTTCGGGGGATGGAGGGGGAGGGGGTATACTAGGATATTGTGAAGCTTGAAGTCATAGTTTGAACTTTTAGAGGTTGTTCAACATTTTCAAGTTCGGTATTTTTTGATTTTACGCAATAAATGCAAAAGAAAAAAATATCTGACAAGAAAAGTAATACAATTTTGTTTCAATTAATCCTCTAGCCTTTTGTAAGTTAAAAGTTATGTAATACAACAATAGTATTTAAATCGCTATGGATGAGATGGTGCTATGTCTTTCAAACTCTTTTTGCTAGCGGTTGTTTCACTAGCGTCTAGCGCGGCAATGTTTTTCAGCAACTTGCATCAAGAATTGAAATCGATCTTCAATGCGGATTATTTTTTCATTTAACTCTTTTATAATATATTAATTCCTTTTAGAAAGATTATTAACAACTGAATTCCTTCAATTATTTTTAGTGCTTTATGATAAGCCTCCCAAAGCTCGCAGATTTGTTTGATCTCACAAATTTTGCATGATAAAACGTATCAGGAAAATTCATTCTTTCAGATAATAAAGCTGACCATGTAGTAAGAAAGTCCTCAAATTTCATGATATATTTGGGCATAATCTCAGGTACTCTAGGCAGCTTTATTTTTTCATTCACTTCTTTAACACTCTTTTAATCATGTGTGGCACTTGATTATCATATAGAGCCATGCAATTTTACTTACTTCTGCATCAATATTTTTAGAAACTTACGCAATTAAGATTTTACTAAATAGAAATAAGAACATACTGCATTAACGAACGTTTTGATGCTCAAACATTGCAAATTACTGCAGACACATGTTTCGGTGTCACAAGGATCACATTTTTCAATGAAAAGAAGTGTGAGCTTTTGAGGGAGAAAAGTCATCCGAGGAAAGACTTTTCTTCTGATCGTGTCTGCAGTAATTCTCGTGTCTACAGTAATTTGCAATTTTTGTTCATCAAAGCTTTGGTCAAGTGTTTCATTTAATTTTCAAGTACAAAGGTATTTATTCGTTACATAATGCATTTTGAACAGGGCTTGCTTAACGCACAGGCTAACTAGGCTTGGGCCTGGGTCCCCATCTTTCTAAGAGGCCCAATTTTTTAAAAACCTTATGCATAGCATTAAAAAATCATGTATTTTTGTGATAACAATTTAAAAAACTCTGTTTTAAATAAATGTTAAACATTATTTTAACATTATTTTGCGCTGGCTTAAAGTGATAGAATAGAGAAGGGGGCCTCCAAAGCATTGCGGGCCTTGTGCCTCACTATTTGATAGTCGGGCTCTGATTTTGAAGCATAGAAGCTGGGTGGTTAAAAAAAAAAAAAACATGTTTAGCAAATATGCCTTTTCTTTTGCTACCCATTTTTTTCTGCCGAAGTGATGGTGAATTAGAGGTGAAATATTTATATTTTAACACAGTACAATATTTTTAACATTCATCGAGTATAGTGCATAGCTCTAGGTACAATAAATCTGATCCCCTAGAAGGGGAACTATAAAATGCAGAACTATAAAAATCAGTTCTAGAAATTCTTGATTTTCATGTCTTGAGTAGGAGACTTACAGCAATTTTTTAGCAAATTGAATTCTATCATCCTGAAAATCAATTACTTTTCCTTATTACTGAGTTTTGTGTTGCATTTTTAATTATCAATGAACTCTCAGTAGGCTTTATTGAGAAGTAATTATGGAGCGGAAGAGAACCCTTTGCATTTTTGAAAAATGGCCCCAATAATTATTCAATTCCGTGATGTAGTGTTGGCATTCAAGAATTAAAATTTCTTCATTTTCAGCAACAGTAAAACAGGTGCTATTGCTTTTGCCAGTATTGATGCTCTTTCGTTCAAAGCACAACACTTCATTGTCAACTTACAAAGAAGTGTGCAGAATTGCATAAACTGTAGCACCTTTTAAAGAAAATGTATATTTACAGAATATGTTTTATTCCTAATACTGAAACAGTGAACATAAAATAGCAATTTTACTATATAATTAATTTATATTAATGGAAATAGCAATCATATATGTGACTTGTTCGGTCCTTTGTCAATACATTTATATTTGGCAATGATGTACAAACTGCTTTGAGCTATCTCTAACTATTATTGAAAAGTTATTAAATTCTGTCCCACTTATTTTCCAATGTATTGGAACCAAATGGGAGGGTAGGACTCAAAGAATTTTCATCTTTGCAATTTTGGAACACCCTAGTGTATAACTCAAAACAAATTTTATCGGAAAACGACAAAAATCTCGCCTATTTTTATGTATAAGCAATTTTCGAAGCCTGGGTGAGGAGAGCAACTGTCCCCCCCTGACCTCTCTTCTCTAAATGACTTGGACTAAAGGAATTATTGAAAAATAAGATTTGTATTTACCTTCGAGGCATCAAAATAAAGTTTTTGGTTTTTAACAAACAATGCAGTCAGCTGATGCGACAATTAGAATCAAGCAAGGGTCAAAAGCTTGCTTATCAACTGAAAAACAAGAAAAATAAGATTTTATTTATTTAAAAAGTATAAATACCGATATCACATTCTCCCTCACCCAATATATTTACAAATTTTCCCTACCCTTCTGAAGTTAAAAGATTGCTTAATTATTTATTCATTTTCTGCGGACGATATTCTTCGGTAGGCAATTTCTTTCTTGTTGGATGTTCTTTGCACGTTATTTTTAAAAACCTGTACTATTTAAATACTACTGTTTGTATGTACGTATGTGTCCGTCGAATTGTAACTTCTTATTGGCTGTTTAGTGGATGATCATCGGTGTTCTTTTTGAATGATAGGGTCTGGTGGGGGAAAGTGGTCAATGGGGTAAAGTGGTCATAATTCAAATAAATGGCTATAGCTTGGAAATTAATGTTCGAATGTGAAAATTTTATTTTAGGGTAGTGCACTTAGAAACTACATTTTAAATGCAAAATGTTACAGCTGGCAAAATTTTATTTAGTAAAAAGAAATAGTTTGTGTAAATATGAAAATTTTAAAAATCTAATCAACTTTTTTAACTTCCTTGGGAAATTTTGTTTGTTAGAGTTATGAACAGATTGACTGCACAGGAAGATTCCTACATGTCTCAAGAACTCTTACTCATAATCAGTTAGCTGAATCTATTTTGAATGATTTTTTAGAACAATTTAAGTAAGATGGGGTAAAGTGGTCATAATATTAGGCTTAAACGAATATTGTTCTTCTTAAGTCACTTAATGTTTGTTTAAGTATAAGGCAGATATAAATAAAATATTAATTTCACTTAATATGTATTGTTTTTAAAATAAACAGGGTTAAATATACGAGTATATGCGTATGTATACGCATATACTCGTGTAGGCACGTATATATACGCATTCACATAAATGCACCAATAAACACGTATTTTGGTATCTGCAAGTATTTTTTATCTATACAGATATACATTCGACTATACACGTATATACCCACTTATACTCGTATATATACAAACACTTATATACTCAGCCAGACACGTATATACGCGTACGTATTCGAGTAGACACTATACATACAAGCATATGATATACATGTATACAGGGTGAGTCTAAACTCTTAAGCAAATTATTAAAAGGTGTTAGACGGGAGGATAAGAGTAAGAATCATAAGAAACATATGGACACAAACTCAACGCTGACGCGCTGCATGCACGCAAAGCCAGAAACTGATGGATGCAAAACAGGTCACAAATTTATTACACAAGTTAATATATTTATTTTAATATATTAATTTTTATACACAATTTAAAGATAATTTTACACAACATTTTAGGTTTTAAGAAAGTTTTAAAGTGAATGAGGAAATTTGCGGCCGGCAGCTGTAACACATGCATCGCAATCACTCTGTTGCAATAACGATACTTTTTTAAAACTTTCATCAGTCGCTGCGCCTTTGTTGCGATGCGTGTATTAGAGCTACTACAGGCCGTAACTTTCAACAACTGCTCTAAATATTAATAACTAAAATGTCGGCTAAGATCATCTTTGTGTAACAATTTTGTAACCTGTTTTGCTAACATCAATTTCTGACCTTGTGTGCATATAGCGCGTCAGCGACCACAAGTCCCTTATAATTCTTTGCTTCTTATCCTCCTCTTTCAGAACACTTAGATTTTACCCAAGATCTTGGATTCATTCTGTAAGCATTAATGTATATTGGTGGATATACTCGTGGATATACGTGGACACATGTACTGGTGTATACACGTGAATGCACGTATATACGTCTAACAGGTATATAATCGTGTTTACACGTAAACAAACGTATATACTCGTGCTTCCATCTATATATATACGTGAGTAGACACGTACAAACACGCACTGGATATATCCACGAATTAACTCGTGTATATCCGTATAAGTATGTATGCACACTTATATATGCGTATATATGTCGATTATACACGTATATACTCAGGTATGCACGTATATACTCGAGATACACTTGAAAACATGCATATGATGTTCGTTTATACGCGTATATACTCGCATATACACATGATGCGTATATACTCGTGTAGACACGTATTCACTCCTGTAGGTAATCAAGTATACATGCTCATATACTCGTGTATACACGTATATACTTAAGTAGGCACGTGCATGCCTGTATCTGATGTATACTTTTATCTATTTTTATATGAACATGTTTACTCATGTCTACATGACACGTATAGTATACTCGTGTATACCCGCATATACTCGTACATATACTCGTAACAAAAAAAGTAACCGAAATATACAAAAAATAGGGTTATTTGTAAAGGTTTTGCGTCTATTTTTAACTATGAACTCTTTACCCCATGCTATGACCACTTTCCCCCACCCCATGGGGTAAAGTGGTCATAAATACAAAGGGAAATGAAAGTGTTATAAAACTACTTAAATCAATATTTATTTTCCTAAAACTCAATTTACCGTGTTCTTTAATAATGCAATGTAAAATAAAAACAAAAAAAGTTTAAGTGTTTAAAAAATTTATTGTATTTACTATCCACCTAAGTTGAAAACCTGCGATTTTATGACCACTTTACCCCACCAGACCCTATTCAGTGTGAATTAACAATATGTTGAAAGCACACTAAAGTTAAGGCAATATTATAACTTTTAGAAACCCGATCAATCACCTGGCTGCAATGCTTGATTGAGAAAATTTCATTAGTGAGAAAAGAATTACAGTTAATTTTATGCGTTTTCTTATTTTCATTGTATTTTTCAACTTATGTATTTTTTTTCTTTGGCTCAAGCTCACTAATTATTGCAAATGGTTTAATCAAGCATTTGAGTGCAGAGTTTGTCATTCGTATGGAGCCACCAAAGGAAACTAGCAAAAAGAGGTTGAAATTGATTTTTTTTTCGATATATATTGCTATGTTTTTTAAATTCATGCTTTGATAATTTCGTCCCTGAACTCAACAACACACTCCATTTGTTTCAACTTTTGCCCGCCAGTGGTGATGCCACTGCACAGGGAAATATAATTGAAAAAAAAAAAAAATCACAGAGTACTGAGAAATACCTAACTTTCCTAAAAGTTTACAGAATTTCCTATTGGAATTTATTTCATTGTGAGCATGTATTCATGAAATAATTTACACGTTCATTGCATTACAGAACAGCAGTACTACTTTGATCCATTATCAAACATTAAAAAAAATAAAGACATTAAAAGTAATAATAAAAGAGGGGGGGGGAGGATGGCGCTTAGTTTAAAAATGTCTAACTTTTAAAATTTACTTCCAGTTCAAATGCTGAGATTTGCAATTTGTTTCCGTAATATATGTACAGATGGCAGCACAAGTGACGTAAAGATTCACGAAGAAATGTTCAATAAGTAATCAGGACTTATTAACCTCGAAAAATCCGATGCTTCGAAAAAACTATATGTTATTGTCCCCAATTTTCTGAACAGTGTGATACCAAACTTTTAATGATCGTTAAAATACTTCCGAAGTTGGTAATAAATTAGTAGGGGCTGTTTATACACGTGGGACATTTGTGAGTTTTAACTTTAAACCCGTTTTTCTCAAAACGTAAAATTTATGATTATTTGCATCATATTTAAACAAATTATCAACTATTGGTCTGAAATTTTGTGTGCATATTTTGTGGGGTCCATTTTAGGACTTTTACATCAATTTAAGAAACTAGTAGAAATGTATTTTTAAGGACAAGTTTTACATCACAATTATTATTATTTAACACTAAATTTTAGTATTTATTGCCGTAAAAAATATTTACCACTTTATGAACTAAAAAAAGATGTATAGCATCTTATTGGCTGTAGTTTAAGCCAATTTTGGAAAATATAAGCTCATTATTTAGTTCAGAATCCTGCGCGGAGCAAAATATTAATTTTTCTCGATTTGGAGGAAAATCATATTACGTATTGCATCATTGTCTTAATTATTTTGAATGAAAAATCAGTTTGAAGGTACTACATTACCGTAAAATGGTCCAACTGTGGGCCACTTTTCGATGTTTTAAATGAAAATTCCGTGTACGTCTTAAGTTTGAGGACTTTAGCAATGGTAGCTATACGTCTCGTCAAGCATCCCTACAGAGAATAAAATGAAGCTCCAGGTCACTAAAATTTCGAAAAATAGGTTGCCCATTGTTGTACTCCAACATTCCCATTTCCGATAAATGTTAGCTTGTGAAAACTATGAAACATTTTAAGTCAACATGCGGCTTAATTCATAACTGACAAAATAGTAAAGCAAGTCTGAACTTAACAGATCTTGGAAAACAGTATAATGGTCTGCATAAAGGTAGGAGACTTTTAGCTCTTCCACGAGTGAGTCGAATCATGCACTAAGAACGACTAAGTTCTCTAAGGCATACAACTTTATGGCGTCTTTAACTACCTAAATGCGGTTACACTATAATTTTTTTGGAGCTCGAAAGTTTGAAAAAGAGGCCACTAGAGAGCAAAATCATCACCATGGCAATAGTGGCCCCTTGTTGCCCCTTGGCACAAAGTTGTACCATTTTACGGTATGCATTCATATATGTATTTTTTGTCATTAAAAAAAAAAAGTCAACTTGCCGAAATGTTTTCGCATGCTTGTCAACGCAGTCGCTTGACGTTGCCTGCGAGAATTCTATGACACTGATGGACTGATGTATTAGCATGGCTTAATTTCTGCCAAAAGAATTGCAGGAGCTTAATTTATAGTTCCCACAACTTATTTTACGCGTAAGTGGCGGGAATTTCACCTACAATGATAAAATTTGTATAACAGGGCTTAGCTCTGAGCTCCAATATAAATTAAGCCCCGATTATTAGGTGCAATCCAAAAAAAAAAAGACATCACAATTTTTTCAAGAAATTTGACCCCCTTCCTGCGTCATAAGTATCACATTTATCATTCCCTCTCCCCTTGTCACATGTCGTGTTGCTTTTCATGAGTATATTTTTATTTTAAAAAATGTGATGTCACATTACCTGTAAAACCCCCTTGTCGCAACTTCAAGAACCCTCCCGTCCCCCTCAAAGCATGACATCATGGCATTATGACTGAAGAAATGCAAATCATTAGTTGGAGCATGGGATTTCGACTCGATTTCTGAAAGCAAATATGTGCATTGTTTTTATTTGAAAAAATTAACAACTTCATTATTTTTATTGGTTTATTTATTTATTTTTCGATCAAAGCATGTTTCTACATTTAGCTTCTTAAAAAGATTTATACTATTATCATATCAGGAGAATTACGATTTTCTAACGAACATCGGAATTTTAAGTGAGTGTCAAAATTATTACTTTCATCGATAAATTGTTTGGAAAATATGCTATCAGTAAAAAAAGAGAATCAGATTTTCTTTCTTTCATCTTGAGGGAGGTGTAGGGGATTTTTCTGACGTGGCTTGGAGTTGAAGTTAATCAGCTTATTTTAAAATCAATTGGCATTTCTGAGAGGAGTTAGGTTTTTTATTTTTATTCCAGTACTTTTATCGCCATAATGTTATTTTTTTTAAATGAGAAAATTGGTATTAAGTAGAAAAAGAGTGCGGGTTTGATGTCTGCTGTCCTAATTTTACATCCTTTACTTTATCTTATACTAACAGTAAGCTCCAACTATCTGAACTCTGTCCTTCCGAATCTTTGAATGACTGAGTCGTTTTCAAAAAAAAAAAAAAAAAAACGACTGCAAAGCTAATGAAGGCACAGAGAGAACAATCTTGGGATGAAACATCATCTCCTAGTGTAATTATATTATTGGGGGCTTGTAATGTACAACACTTATTTGTGCGCTTAACACCAGGGCCCAATATGATTTTTGAGGACACAGGGCACAAAATTTATTTGTTGCCTCCTAGTTGCCCTCCCTGTTTATTCTATGTATTGAAGCTATGAAATATTTTGATACTTGGTTCTTGCATAAACACAGCCATGCTAAATTTTGCAGTACCATGTACTTACATTGCAAAAAATATACATCACTAGCGTAACCAGAATTATCTTTTGGATCGGGTCTTCAATCAAAACAGTTCTTATATGTGTATAAACTGCTGTGTTAGGATTGGCACTAATGGGAGTTTAACCACGGCTGTAGGGGGCGTTGGTAACCCCCACCCTTTCACTCCGTCACTGATACAATTTTTGATAATTATACAGCAGAATCTCGTTTATCCTGCCCCCGTTTACCCTGATTTACGGTTTTGGATCAAATTTGTAAAGTGAAAAAATATATATAGAGTGAAACCTGCGTAAGTTGATCACTTGCGGTGCACTACTTCAGCGGTAAACTTAAGCAGGTGGTCAATTTATAGAGGTTGAATTAAATGCTATAGATCTAATTATGTGTCTGAAAATAGCGGTCAAATTAGACAGGTGGTCAACTTTACAGTTTTACTGTATTCACTTACAGGGTGTTCTGAATTAGACTGACTGTTTTCAAATATTTATAACAGGAAAATGGTGAATTATTAAGAAATAATTTCTGCAGAAAATTAATATGGCAGGCTGTAAATTTTTCTTCTCAGAGTTGCAAATTTTTCAGAAGATAGCGCTGCAGATAGTAATACTTTAAATTAAAGAAAAATAGAAAATTACATCATAATTTTTGAAAAAAAAAAGAGAAAAAAATTACATAATAATATTTTTAAAATGTCTATGGTCGGCTACAATCACATGTAGCAATCGGAGAAACAATCGGTGAATCTCAATTCTACCTTTTTGATTTACGGGCTTACTATCTCAAGCGCCATCTGTTGAAAACAATTTTAACTAAAATTTTTGGAACTTACGGAGAAAAAAAAATACGGCCCATCACCTGAATTTTCTGCAAGAATTTTTTTTTATTTTTATCACTAACCGTTTTCCTGTTATAAATTTTTAAAAACAGTCAGTAAATTTCAGAACACCCTGTAAATTATAATTCTAAATAACGATAGCAAGAATGGCACTATAAATGCACCAAATATTTACTCTTTAAATTTTATTGAAACTATTGTCATCTAATAAACAATATATCGTTGTTGAAGTGTCAGTCTGACGTCACCGCAGCTGAACTAAAAAATTTAACGATAAAGTGTTTTTAGGTAACAATCCCATGCGTCGTTTTTTTTTTTTTTTTTTTGCTGTAATAAAAGAAAAGCCTGCTTATTTGTGAATGTGTTTTGCTTATTACCCATATAGGCCGGATTATCAAGGCTTTTGTTTGTCCGGATTGCCTTTGGTCCCAGTAAACGAGGTTTTACTGTACATTTTTACGAATACCGAAGCTGAAAGTCTCTCTGTCAGGATCTCTGTGATCATAGCGCCTAGACCGTTCGGTCGATTTTCATGAAATTTGGCACAAAGTTAGTTTGTAGCATGAGGTGTGCACCTCGAAGCGATTTTTCGAAAATTCGATGTGGTTCTTTTTCTATTCTAATTTTAAGAACAAAAATATCATAAGATGGACGAGTAAATTACGAAATTATCATAACTTGGAACCGTAACATTTGCACAAGCCAGTTGGCGAGATAAGAAATTATCGTAACGTGGAACCGTAACATGGGTACAAGCCAATTGGCGAGAAAATTCACCACACATTATTTGTAAATATATAGGCGAACCAAAAGATCTTAAAATTTTTCTATTACGGGCAAAATAGTGCGGGTACCACTAGTTATAATATAAGAAGGTGTCAAACTTTGTCCGTTGCAGTAAGTAGTAAATAGCAAAATTATCTATGATATAACTTTTAATGGTGTAAATATAAGACTAAACTGGGAGGGGTTTTGGGATTTGCAAAAGATATTAAATTTTAAGGGGAATAATTTTTCTAGATTTAGTATTTATATCTTGCTATAGCGTGATATGAAATGAATCTCATTAAAAACTTTACCTTGTTGTGCCCTGGACCCATGTCCCATATGCTCATGCTTTAATCTGGCCCTGAGTAACCTTTAAAAGCTTTCACTTCTCATTTAATTAATTAACAGTTGTTTTTCTGTAAAAATAGGGTTTTCTCCCATTTTCAACACACATACAGAAATTAAATAAAATATATTGATTAATTATTATCCAATTGTCCCCATTTTTGATTAAAACTTTACCTAGTTGTGCCCTGGATCCATGTCCCATACGCTCATGTTTTATTCTGGCCCTGAGTAACCTTTAAAAGCGTTGACTCCTCATTTAATAAATTAACAGCTACTTTTCTGTAAAAATAGGGTATTCTCCCATTTTCAACACACATACAGAAATTAAGTAAAATATATTGATTAATTATTATCCAATTGTCCACATTTTTGATTAAAACTTTACCTAATTGTGCCCTGGGCCCATGTCCCATATGCTCATGCTTTAATCTGGCCCTGAGCAGGGCCGATCCTAGCAGGTGTGCAGAGTGTGCACCGCACAAGGGCGGCCAAAGCAAGGGGCGGCCGCAGGCCGCATCATATAGTTCTTTTAATCAAGCAAAATTCCTCAAGAATTTCTCACAAGATAACATAGTAAGTCGAATAAATATGCTGAATTTTAAATGTTCAATTATCAAAGTAAGTGCCAATTTTCCAACAGCATAGCATATTAAGAGAAATGAAATGTTTAGAGCACATTGTGTTGCTTTATTATCTATTAATATCAACTCTTTAAACACATGATTCATTTGGTTGCAAAATTTGTGACAGAACTCGTAATCAGGCATGAATACAGGGGTGGGGCAATGACGAAAATCCCCCCCCCCCCGAATCATGAAAGGGTGCCTTCTAAAGGTCGCTAATGCTTCACCCAGCCTCCCAAGTTTTTATTGACCCTGAACAATGAAGACAAACTTTGTGTAAAAAAAACTATGCTGATAGGACACTCTCGCAAGTATTTCAAACAAGAAATTCTGTGTTCAGCAGTCGCAATGGAAAATTGCAACTCCATAATCAACGAACTAAAATAGAACTAAATATTTAGAGCCCCAAAATCCTTCCTTTACAAAAAAAAAAGTCAAAAATTGATTTTAATTCCGAAAAATATTTCAGTTCGGAATACTTTCCCGTTTCTCCTATCGTGTCCAAATCTAGCCAAAAATGTGTTTTTGAAACAATTGCGCAGATAAATTACCGGAGGAAAGATGCCAGACCCTCTAACGTCATCAAAGACAGTCTAAATTTGAGTTTTAAACTTCAATTTCGAAAACTTTCGATAGGAGACGACCGAGTCTTCCTCCCTCCAGCAATTTCAACAAAGATAACCCGAAATAGCGTGTTTAAAACTTCTGTTTCGGGAAGAGCGCCGATCCTTCCTAAACTAAGGTCACAAAAAATAGCTAGAATTTGACATCAATTTTTAAAGAATTTCAGGAAAGACCTTCAACATTACTTTTCCCCTCAAGTCTCAAAAAATTTCCTAAAATTTCAATTTTTGACGCCAATATTGAAAATTTCTCCATGGACCTTGAATGTTCCCGACTCTTTTGTCCTTGCAACCAAACACAACCAAAGATTAATTACAGCTTTTTTTCATACGCCAATTTCGTATATTTTTGAGGGGCGATCCCCCCCCCCCCCTTCCTCTGATGTCACCAAAGACAGACTATAAAATGCGTTTTTACGACTAGTAAATTTCGGAACCTATTACTTTCTCGAAAGATATAAATTGTACCTAAGGAGTTTCTAACTTTTTACATAAATTCAACCTTCTGCTTTTTTGTTTTTTTAAATTTAGAACTTGATACAGAAATTTGACGAAAGATTTATATGGGCGTTAAGTATTAGTCAAAACATGCGAATTGCTCTTCAGGGGCGGCACATTAGGTCTTTGCACACGGGCGGCCGACACCCTAGGATCAGCCCTGGCCCTGAGTAACCTTTAAAAGCGTTGACTTCTCATTTAATTAATTAACAGCTACTTTTCTGTAAAAATAGGGTTTTCTCCCATTTTCAACACACATACAGAAATTAAGTAAAATATATTGAATAATTATTATCCAATTGTCCACATTTTTGATTAAAACTTTACCTAGTTGTGCCCTGGATCCATGTCCCATACGCTCATGTTTTAATCTGGTCCTGAGTAACCTTTAAAAGCGTTGACATCTCATTTAATTAATTAACAGCTACTTTTCTGTAAAAATAGGGTTTTCTCCCATTTTCAACACACGTACAGAAATTAAATAAAATATATTGATTAATTATTATCCAATTGTCCCCATTTTTGATTAAAACTTTACCTAGTTGTGCCCTGGATCCATGTCCCATACGCTCATGTTATAATCTGGCCCTGAGTAACCTTTAAAAGCGTTGACTCCTCATTTAATAAATTAACAGCTACTTTTCTGTAAAAATAGGGTTTTCTCCCATTTTCAACACACATACAGAAATTAAATAAAATATATTGATTAATTATTATCCAATTGTCCACATTTTTGATTAAAACTTTACCTAATTGTGCCCTGGGCCCATGTCCCACACGCTCATGCCCTGATTAACTTTTAAAAGTTTTGACTTCTCATTTAATCAATTAACAGCTGTTTTTCTGTAAAAATAGGGTTTTTTCCCATTTTTAACACACATACAGAAATTAAATAAAATATATTGATTAATTAATATCCAATTGTCCACATTTTTGATTACAATCAAGTGCTCACACTTGGGAAGGTTTTGATCTTTTACCTTCACTAGCATATTAATTATATGTTTTCCATTCGAACGAAGCATTCTATTTTTAAGATGTACCTTACTACTTCATCCCAGGACAAGCTATAGATGTGTAGATATGAGGCAGTGAGAAGCAAAGGGATGTAAGTGGACACTTTGAAGTTTTGAGTAAAACACGTTTAAAGATCAGATCCTAGGTAGGCTTACATTGAAAATTTTTTCTAAATCGAGCTGTATACCGGAACCTACCAGGGCTACTAGTACTATATCTTGCCCCAAGATAGAGGAAGGGTTCACCTACCATTTGTACTGGTCACCTCCAAATTTTTAATTTTTCCACTTGCATCCCTTTGCTTCTCACTGCCTCATATGTCCTTTTAAAAATAAAACAAAAAAATGTTCATTGTCCCAAGTTAAGGATATTCCCCTCCCTAACTTGGTGCACTTAAGATTTTTTTTGTTTTACTTTTAAAAGGATACTTAACACAAAAAATATTTAAATTGTCCAAAATGCATTTCCAAATGGAGAATATTTATTTAAATAACTTCATGCAAAAATCGCCAATGTTACAAAAACGGAACACCCTAAAAAACACACAGTAAGAATTTTTTTTCTGGAAATTTAATGCTAGGTTTGTGTTAACTAGACATACACAGGACAATTTAAAAAAAATACTCAATTTTGATCACCCGTCAATAGTTCGGCAGGTAAACGATTAAGGTCTGGTTTCCTAGGAGGGAAATCACCGATCTTCGGGCGAGCGGTTGCATACAAAATGCTTGCTTTGAAATTGATATACTAATTGATATAGAGTCTCGAAAATCTGAGGTAATTGGAGTTCGCCCCACCTCGGATTATTGAAAATTCGGATGATTAGAAAATTTTTTTGGACTACATAAGGACATATGTTGTTTACTTCCTTACGCTATGAAAAGGAAATATGGTCTCCTCTAAAAATTTATTACTGAAATGTCAACATAAATTTGTTTTAATTAACCCTAAAAGAGTTTTGATTAATTTTTTTCTTGATGTCTGCACGTACTTGTGTGTAAACTTGCAGGCAACCAACTAGCAGGCCCTTTGATCGTCCTCGAATAAGTTTTGATGAGTTTTGTCGTGACATTTATTGTTATGTGTGAGCGTACGTATGTACCTCACATAATACAAAAACGTTAGTCATAGAAGGATGAAATTTCATATATACGCTTCGTGCAGAGTCAAGTTTTGCACTTTCCTTTTAAATTGCAATCGGATATTCCGAAAGAGCTGTTTGTTCGTCCTTTGGAGCAAAACAATGTTTTAATTTCAAGTTATTTTTTGTATCAACTTACTTCCTACTTTCTCCAAGGCATATTTCTTAATCTATCTCTAACAATCAAAGAAGATTTCGTGTCACTTGGCAAGTGTTATTGACGTAAATATTTCTATTTCTTTTTATTAGCTTATCGTATATTGTTAGGGAAGTTCTATATAGGAAAATATTTAAATTTTCAGATTAAAACATTGCCTTCTATAAAATGTATACCTTAAAAATATTAACAAAGCACCTCGGATTAAGCGGAACCTCGGACTTTTGAGACTCGGATTTTCGATACTATATACTGTACTATGCCAACTGTTCAATCAGGCAAAATATAAGTTGTTTCTCTATATTTTGTCGAAAGCGGTTAAAAGAAACTTAAAATACAGTTAAACCCCGATTTTACGTCCCCCGAATCTACGTTTCCCCCCACATTTAACGTTATTTCTTCGGGATCCATCATCAGTTTTGCTGTTTTGTACTTCCCGTATTTTTACGGTAACCCAGTTCCTTGGAAATCGTAAAATTGGGTTCATATTCCTTAGTTATGAATTCTAGTTGTTAATACTTTAATTGTTCCAAAAATTTACTGGTGCATATCTGCAAACTATACTGGGTTTTCCAGTAGTTTCCCGCATTACTCCTGGTCTCCCGATTTTTATTAAAAAGTTACTGGATTTTATATATTTTTGGAAAAATCCCTTTATTTAAGGAATTTCGTTTGGGGGAAAAAAAAAAAACTGCAGAAGTCAGTTTGTAAATATAGTCCAGACGGATGTAATCCTTAGTTTGAAAGCGTCCAGCTAAAGTTAAAACTTTAGTACTTCAAAAACCTAGCAACATTATCAATACTTATCAAGTTCGATAAAAAAAAACCAGTTTTAACTGTATAGTAAACATTAATTTTAAGTTTTATTCTTCCATTTTAATTAATTATTTAATGCGCAAATGAAGTAAAAAACTTCCATATGATTGTGCTTAAAGGTATAGTAAAAAATCTACTGGATTTTTTTCTTGAAAGGTTGGCACCTACCAACTTGGTAATCACCAGTGGTGATTTTGAGGGGGGGGGGAGATATTAATGGCGGAAACGCATGGAAAAAAATGTGTTTGCAGTAGAAATGGCTGCCCTTTATGACCTTTAAATGATGTTGTTTACTTACTAAAAAATTTAATTTAAGAAGACTTCGGAAATCGACTTCGGTTTACCAGTTTCAAATAGTCGTGATTTAACTGTACCGTGAATTAATGAAACTCAATTACCGATTCACTTGTTTACATTACTAAGTAATTTATGTGTTAATTTATGTTGTTATAATATGAGATAATTCAAATGGCTGAAGTTAAAAGCAATGAACTGACAGAGCTTAAAATTTTCAATTAAAAAACACTCCCCCACTTTAAGAATAATAAAATCTTTAAGAAGTATTATAATGTTTCTTAAATTTTGGCAAAAGGATAAATTCTTCACTGTAGCTATTGCAGAAACATATTTTATAAATCACGCAAATATTTAACTGAAACATTTCATCTGCTAACATTTCGTTGTTAGCAGTAAATTCATAATCGTTTAGTAGGCACGATGAGATAGATTCCGAAAAGTTTCAGGAAATATTAAAGTTTTCAGATCTTTTCAAGATCGCGTGAAAAGAACTTTTGAAACTCGGAAAGAGATTCTAAATTCGACAGAAAGGGCTTTGGAATGCTAATTAGGAGCTTTCAGACCATGTGCGAAAGTCATTTTTCAGCTGGTAGAGAAATATTTCGGAAAATGCAGTGGAAGAGCGGTTGGGAGAGTAAAATTGGCGACTGAATAGTGACATAAAAGAGGAAGGGGAACATTCGACATTTTTATTCTAGCTTAAGTATTTGTAGAATTTACAGAAATAGTTCTGTTTCAAATCGTTTAATAATTAAAGTTATTCATTAATTAACGTACATTTAATCAGTTGTTAAAAACAAATTAAAAGATACAAAGAAAATACACATTAAATAATGTTTTAAATACAATCAATTTTTTAATTGCATTGCAATACGTACTCTCATGGTGTGCGCGTGATATGAGTTAAAAAAAAAAGTCCTTTGAGTTTATTAAAATTTTCTTTCCCCAACCCCGAAATACATTAAAAAAAAAAGTATATTTCGCGTGAAAAAAATGAGCATACCTTATTCTAATTAAACTTTAGCGCATTCAGTAAAGTAATAAAAATTCTTGATATAATTACCACAAATTTTCTGAAGAAAAAAAAGCATATGATTCAAATGCGCTTTAAAATCATACAAAATCAGCGTTGCTAAGTGTAAAATAAATTATAAAATAATATCGTACAATTGTACAATCCGAAAGAAATTACCAATAAAAGAAGAAACAAATTAAAAAAAATCCTTAAGTTGAGATTTGTTGTCTGAAATATTAGTAATAAATAAATAATGGGGAAAAAAATCAATAAAAATAAGCACTATATTTATGCGTGCATAAAATGCAGACGGCAATATTTAATTTGAGAGAATGAATTGAATTGGCCACGCAGCGAAGGATCACGTGGTTCGCTATTTGCCAATCGCAAAGTAACTTTCACAAGTGTCAGAAAATGGGCAAAGGAAATTTTTATTGCTCAATCAGAATAAAGTCAGAATTCTCCTACCCAAAGAGTTAAATTAAAATATTTATAACAATTAGAAAAAAATGAAAATTCGTGCTCCCACTGAGGAAAAACGAATTTAATTGAAATATGCCAAATGTGTAATTAAAATATCAGCAAAAAAAAAAAAAAAAACGTCAATAAGGTGGAATAAGGACCAAGGTTCAATAAGGCCAAGCAGATCATCTGTTTTTCTATATAGAACTAATTTATCTTTTGAATGGCCCCGTAAAGTATGGAATTCATTTCTAAGCTAGTAACTAAATAAAATAAGTAATTGAAAAATTAGAAATTTACAAGAAGTAAACTTAATGAAAAACTCGAGACTAAAACATGAATGTCGAAAAGTTAGTTTTGCTATTTTCAAGTCTTAATAAGTGAAAGCTTTATGATTGTTTTCACACAGCAGTTCTAGTAATTCCATTTTGTCAAGTGCTACACTTCCAACCCTGTGCCTTTTTTCTTCCTAACTAAAGCAATGTTATACAGCAAAATAGTTCAAATGTTTTTAGCTGCTATAAAAGTTCTAAATTCCTGAGACTTATCGGTTTTCGTTCCCCAAAAGAATTGCAGCGATGGGATACAAATTTTCCATTCGATATGTCTTTTGCAAGGGAGGATATTAAAACCCTTTTCCTCACAAAATTGCTTTCCTATTCAGACATTGATTTCGACAGATTTAACAGATGCAGTTTATGTCTTTCATTTATGACGATTGTTTAGCTCTGCATCTGTTATTAGAAAATAGATTTCGCGACTTCGGTTATAGGAAATTGGATTTTGTTATTGAAATAACGAAACTTAGTTTATTATGTTAAAAATTTATTCCGTCAAGGTCTTGAAAGTTGAGGAACTTGTATCTTTTTGGTCTTTCTTTAAAAATTAGAATAAACAACTTCTCCGAATACGAATTCAACTGTTTTTACTTACAAAATTGATTTTGTTGATTAGAAATGATTCATTTTGCTTATTGCGAACGATTATAAACATTTGGGACTATAAGAAGCAAAGGGATGTAAGTCGTTTTGCTCAAGTTTTAGTAAACCGTAGGTAGGCTTTCAATGAAAATTTTCTCTAAATCGTGCTGTTTAGTAGCACTTACTAGAGCTAAAGCCCTGAAACGTAGAATCAAGTAGCCACACGTCCGCCATCTTGGGGCTAAACGATGCCCAATTCCTATGTCTGCTATGGTGAAGTAGATTGTTTTGTTTCTTGATTGTGATTATACTATTATATTAACTCCATGTTAATCCACAGTCAAGAAGCAAAACAAGCCACTTCATTATAATAGACAAAGAAAGAAAAATGCATTTAGCCCCAAGATGGCGGACGTATCATTACTTAGGCTACAATCTAGGGCTTTAACTGGAGCTACTGTTACCATCTCTTGCTCCGAAACAGATGAGATTTTTTTTTCTTTCAATTTTTGATTTACTTCCAAGCTTTTCATTTTGAAGGTGATTGAACGGTCACGTGTGGGACACTTTGGATTAAATTTTCTTTATAATTTCATGTATACACATAAACAAATTAATAAAGGCTGAAAGGTAAAATTTATCGACTCGTGTTATTTGCAAAGCAAACATTTTTTTTCTCTAATTCCATTTATAGTTTTTTTTTTTAACCTTAGAATTACAAACCGGGATCCACCCCAAATAAACTGGGTTTTCAGCACTTTAGTTATTCAAATCGTATTCTCATCAACTAAACCTTGATAAAATTGAATTTGCTTTTCCCCCGGCATGAAAAAAAAAAAAAAACACGTGCTTATGAGCAGGGCTATGGAGTCGGAGAAAAGGGACCGATTAAGACCCCGACTCCAGAAATTTTAGTCTTCGATTCCGACTTCTTTACTCCGAAATCAGCCTGACTCCGACTAAGACTTCACAAGCACCGGAAGAGTTAAGGAATATGAGGGATAATGACAGACTCCGACTCTGACACTGACTCTTGAAATTTTAAACCTCCGACTGCCAACTCCGACTCCTTTACCCCCAAATCTGTCCAACTCTGTCGACTCCGACTCCACAACCCTGATTGTGAGGCAGAAAACAGCTTTTGGAATGATTTTACGAGAAAAGTACCCATTGGGTAAATATTTATCCCAGTTTTAGTTTACAGATAAAAAAATGGATTAGTAGTTTTAGGGTTAAGATGATGTTTACCTGTCACTTGTGGGCATCAGGTTTAGGGTTCTCAACAGTACCAATGTATCGTCCGAATTTGTTGCAGCAAATTTATTAAGTATAAAACAGTTAGCTTTCCTATTAATTATTTTTTAGTAGGCTCAAAAAGAAACAACTAGCGGGCAGTGGCGGATTGGTTCAAGAAGTCGGCCCTGGCATAAAGGATATCGCGGCCCCACAGCTCCTAATACTAAATTTTACCAGGGGCGTAGCTAAGGGGGGGGGATTTTGGGGACAACCCCCCCCCCCAAAATGTTTGTCCCCAAAAAAAGGAGAGAGAGAGAGAAAGAAAGAAAAGAGAAGAGAAAGAAAAGAGAAGAGAAAAAAAAAGAGAAGAGAAAAAAAAAGAAAAGAAAAGGAAACGAAATTTTTTTTCTGAATAACAGTGGTCAAAAATTCACTTCGCTCTCCCCCCCCTCCAGTGCCATTGAAAATCAGCTCAATGAGTGACCCTCAAGCGTAAAGACGCCTCAATCCTCACTGTGCTGCAACATTTTTTTTTTTGATAATTGAGTGAAATTTCACTTTGCTTTAGAAATGAGATTGATTTGTTAAATCTACGTATGTGTAGCCTTTTTTTTGTCAGAGATTCTGAAAATTGTTATGTATGTTTAATTTTATGAGCGGCGCAGTGGGAATATTACATACAGTTGAATCTGTATGTTTCGAATTTCACAGGAAGGAAAAAAATCGAGATAAAGAGGTTTTAAGATACGGGGGCTTTAAGAAACTTTATAGAAATTTGGAATATGATGGTGAATATTTGAAATCGATACTATAGACAACATGGGCTCTAGATCAAAATTCCTCTGTATTAGCTTTGTTAGGTCTTTATTCATTATTACATTATTAAGTGCTTTATTGCCAGTTTAAGGAAACATTTTGACAGTAAAAGAAACTTTGACCATATCTTTTGATTTTTTCTTTTTCTTGTTTTTTGATTAATTATTTATCCTCTTGAGGTTAGCAATTGCTGCAAATCTAACCTGGTCAATATTCTAGGATTTTCCTTTTTTCTTTACTTGAAAAAATCTTAAACTTTCTTTTCCCTCCTATCATCTTGGTTTTCTTTAAGGAATCATAATTTTTAAAAAGAGAGCGATCACAGAACAGTACTAAACCAGATAACAGAGCAAAATGGCTTTTAACTTGAATGACCTTTAACCATGAACTTGAAATACTCATCCATAATGCAACTAATACTCAACCTGTGAATTTCATCCCTTTACTCTTTTTCCAAGAAAGTGCTCGAAACGACTGTCCTTTCGTTAATCTTCCTAGAAAACCTATTCGTGGAACGCATTTCTCCTTTTTTTGCCCCCTCAGCCCTTTCTGTTTCGAGTTGAAGAAAATGCTTTTGCTTGCTGCTTTGAAGATCATTGGGCTTCGAATCCGAAAATGATAGCATGGCCGGAATTTGAGACATAAGGTTTTTGTTGGGCGTTGTGCTGTCATAGTCAAAACGGCCTTTGCTGACCAGAAAATCTACCGCAATCATATCGATTTGTCGAAAATGTCAGCCAGTATTTACTGCTAGCCCGGTCAATTTAGACATAAAAATAGTGATCAAATAACAAAAATTCCGGGAAAGCTAAATTTTTGTAGGGACCTTGGGCTAACTATTACAAATAAGGTGCCAAAAGTCCCCATCCATCCCATGTGCGCTAAAAAAGTTATGGGGGGTCAAAGGTCAAAATTTTAGGTTTTTTGGATTTTTCTCAAAAACGGTAAGTTTTATCGAAAAGTACCGCAGACCAAAGTTGTAGATCTCAAAATTCTCTATAAAAATGGTCCTTATGATTTTTTTCTCCAAGACCAAACCTTCCCAGATATTGCTTACTCTCAAAAGACAGCCAGTCATTTACAGAATCCCCTCTACTTGCATGGCCTTGAATAACATCTGGCTATTCTAGTCCGTGTAGCATCGTTCACGTACCCAAAGGGGCCGGACCTACTAAGGGCATGGGCGCACCCCTCAATATCGCGTAGCCCCCCCCCTAAGAAGCAAGAGTCCCCCTCCAAAAACTGAGAAAAATACTCCTCAAAACAACCCCCTTTTAAATGTTTTTGGAGCTCTCAAACTGTAACCATATTTCATACAATAAAACATAGTTTGGCTGGCGAGTCGCATTATTATCTTGACTTCTGACAATGTTTGGCCTTAGTGATACATCGTGAGTAGATTTCTGGATTCTAATCTGACTTTAAGAAATCCTTCTCTCTTTGTTAGACGACAAACTGTGTTTGACGCTTCTTTGTCTAATTTTACGCATCGTCTCACTGCTTTAGTATAACGTGAGGTATTGGAAATCATATAATTCAGTAGTTACGCCCTCAAGCACCATTTCTTTTAAAGTTCTATCTGATATTCCTTTTTTAAGAAGATGATCCGAGTTTTTCCACTTCTGCTTATCAAAGAGCTCAAGTTGAAATCTGAAATTGTAAATTTTCGCTATACAATCGAATTTTTTAAACTTGCCATCGTACTATGTTTAGAACATCAGCTCTTGTTCTGCAAACTGGTTACTTTGAGAATCTAAAAAATATAACACTAGGCATTGCGGATAACCATCATCAGAGAACTTGTTTCAAGACGGATTACGACGATCAGTTCAAAGATGGACAATGAACATGTAGAATTCCAGATTTCAATTTTGAAGCAGAAAGACTGCTATGAGCTCATTGAAAGGAAGAACTGGTAAAACTCGGCAGCTCCCTCTTTCAAAAAGGGGACTTCCGATAAAACTTTGAAAGAAATTGCTTGGTGGCGTACCTACTGAGAAGTATGGTTTTCAAAACTTCACGTCATACTAAAGCAGCGAGACGATAGGTAAAATAAGAAAAAGAAGTGTCAAGTACTCAAAACCTCACATGTCATACTAATGCAGTGAGACGATAGGTAAAATAAGAAAAATAAATGTCAGGTACAGTTTGCTGCCTAACCAAAAGGAATGGATTTATTCGAGTCAGATTAGAATCTAGAAATATTAAGCCACAATACCATCAAGTCACAATTTCAATCAAGACTGAAAGTTATGAGAAGTAAAATAGTTCAACTCGCATGCCAAACTTATGTGTTATTGTAATCAATGTGGTTACAGTTTGAGGGCTCAAAACCCATTAAAATTTCTTTAGCAACGTCTTTTGTTTCAAAGGGTGACTGATATGGGCTGTTGCAAGCCACATTATTTTAAAATTTTTATACTTAACCTATGTTTTCTATCATAGGTAAATTTGACATTTTGAGCCAAAGTTATCGGCTAAGTGGAGAATTGAACATTTTTTTACTAGATAAGAAATGCGTTTATTACTTTTTTTTTCGTATCTATGTAAGAATTAATTAATATGAAAACAAACTTTTACAAATCATAACTTCTAATATTCTCTATATTTTTTCTCTAAGTACGGAGCAACACGATGTTATTCAATTCTGACTTGGTCAAATTCAAGACTCAACGCATGTGTGGAACTTTAAAATACAGTTTATTATTAAAATGATCTTATGCAATGTGTAATCTACACAAAAAGCCTACTCTTAAGAGCAATAACATCACATTTCTCAAATTTTGATATTTGATGAAATTAATATAACTTTTTCCAGTTTTTATGCATTAATGGTCAACTTCGAGGCGCGAGCGACACTTCAAGATATTTTTTGCGTTCAAAATCCTTTTGTTGAACCAAATATCTCTACAAAAGGCAACTTTTCCGGGCTATTACTTAGCGATTATCAGATTTTGATTTTTTTTTTAATCCACCCTAATGAGCATGGCCAGTACTTCAAAAGTAAGTCCACCTCGAACAAGAGCGGGATTAAGTGAATCTGAATCCAGCTTTTGTTGTAAAAAACACTGCTTATTTTGTGGCGAGGAAGCAGATGAAGAGGCTGAGAAGGACAAAACGTAGAATTATCGCAGAAAAATTTATAAAGTTTCCACACTTACATTCAAAGAATCCCTTTTAAAATTAGCTAAAGATCGTTCTGAGGTGTGTCAAAAGCTGCTCTTGCACGTTTTAATTTTGAGTACGATTTAGTCGCTGCTTTATGAATTTTTCTTTCATATTTCTGCGTTTTCTTCTTTTCAGCCTCCTCATCCGCTTTACAGCCACAAAATAAGCAGTGTTTTTAAAAACAAAAGCTGGATTCAAATTCACTTAATCGCGCTACAGTACGAGGAGGACTTACTTTTGAAGTACTAGCCTCTTTATCCTCACGTTGCTGCAGAGATTGAATTTTTCCGGGTGTATGATTTTCTGCAATCCACGCGAATTGTAACGGACTTTTGACTTCTTAAATAATTAGCATTCTTATAACTTCTCCTGAGACTTGCATCGATTAAAGTTGGCATTCCACAACTGCCCAGCATAACAGTTTCACCTTCAGTCAAAAGTTTATTGTAAATAAAGCGAAATTGTGACATTTTTCTTAAATATTGATCAGCACAAACTACAGCAGACGATTGTGATTAATACGTTTATTCACTCGAACTGCACGTTTAACTCTAAAAGAAGCAGGTACCGTCAGGGGTGCCCTCCCCCCCCCCAGGAGGGGTCATGACCCAGACTGCACCATCGAAATTTTTAGGGGGATTGTTTTGAGGGGTATTTTTCTCAGTTTTTGGAAAGGGGCTCTTGCTTTTGAGGGGGGGGGGGGGGGGGGCTCCGCGATATTGAGGGGTGCGCCCATGCCCTTAGTGGGTTGGGCACCCCTGGGTATGTGAACGACGCCACAAGGACTAGAATAGCTAGATATTATTCAAGGCCACGCGAGTAGAGGGGATTCTGTAAATGACTGTCTTTTGAGAGTACGCAATATCTGGGAAGGTTTGGTCTTGGAGAAAAAAATCATAAGGACCATTTTTATAGAGAATTTTGAGATCTACAACTTTGGTCTGCGGTACTTTTCGATAAAACTTACCGTTTTTGAGAAAAATCCAAAAAACCTAAAATTTTGACCTTTGACCCCGAATAATTTTTTTAGCGCACATGGGATCGATGGGGACTTTTGGCACCTTATTTGTAATAGTAAGCCCAAGGTCTCTACAAAAATTTAGCTTTCCCGGAATTTTTGTTATTTCAATTGTCTAAATTGACCGGACTATGCGTATTCTTTTAAAAACGTGCAGTCTGAACTATTTAGAATAGTATATTCTAAGTGAACGTTGTTGTATAATGAAGCGAACAAAACCGATAACAAGCTTTTTACCCCCCCCCCCCCCCAAAAAAATATAAATGACGAAAATGGTTGCTCTAAAAAGAGAAAGTTAACGTCCTCTGAAGAAAACGAAGCACAGTCTGCTGAAGCAGCATTAATTCCATCGAACCTTTCTGAAGGAAATTTTATTTTAATTTAAAAGAAAAACTGCATAGCATTACAGGAATAAAATGTTTAAAAACGAAATGAATCTAGACTGTTCTGTACTATTTCTGTTAGCTTGGTTCGCATTAAAAAGTAGAAAATAAACAAGACTTCTGTTTATAACACTCGAAAATTGCTGTTGCTCTCTCAAATAGGTATTTATGTAAATTCTAAAGCAGGTAATAAAATTAAAAATAAAAACTTGAAAGGAGAACAGATGGTATGCAGCTTTGTGCAAATAACTTTCTACCGCATATATTTCTTCCCTCTTTATTATTTCAAATTTTATTAACTGCTTTAGAACTAGCATAAATGTAAATACATCTAAAAAGCAACATATAAATATAACGATATGAAAAGTCATTTCATTTTTTGCAGGTTATAATCAAGAAGTCTTTTTTTATTTTATTTCATGCTTTTAGTGCGAACCAAGTTAGTAAAAATAGTCTGACCACCGATGAAATTGAAAGTCAAACATCCAGTTCACAGGCGGAAATGGATCCATCTATTAGCTTTCAGGGATACCAGCTTTTGTAGATGTGTGTTAGCCTCTAAATTAAGCAGTCACACTGAAATGAACGGAACACGCTCATCAGATATTTGATTTTTGCCCTGATTTGGATAGACTGGTTTTGACTAGACCTGTTGTTAGAAAGTTTCACTTTAAATTAAATGGAGAAAAAGGAAAAAAAGTTAAATTTTCCAAAACATTACAAAAAAAAAAAAAAATTCTTTGATTTTGTTTTGTTTGACACAAGTATCGAACTTGGGGCACCCCATTCCAAAGTATGTAAAAGTTCACACACACACAAACACACACACACACACACACACACATATATATATATATATATATGTATATATATGTATATATATATATATATAATAAAATAAAAGAAGTAACCCCCCCCCCGAAAGTCGGGTCTAGCTACGCCTCAGATTTTTACCAAAAAATTGGGAAATCCCTTAAATATGAAGAAATCATTCGTGAAAATTAAATACTTTTTTTAAAAAAAATTAACGGAACGGATCCTTTCTGTGTTTTAATGGTGAACAATTGATAAAAGATAAGCTAAATCTTGGTTTTTTTTAAAGGGGGGGGGGGGGGAGTAAAATATTCTATTTAAATATTTTGAAATTGATTGAAACTTTATTGATTATTTCCGTAATAATACCTTCTAACCTAACTTTTGTTAGAATAGAAAGTTTATTAGGGAGGCGGGCTGACCCCTTAATTTTGTCAAACACGTGCAGCAATACACAAAGAGAAAGAGAGTAGATTTATTTTCTTGCTTATGGGAGTCATTACATTAAATATTAGCAATGTAAACCTAATTGTAAGTTTAACATTAGATAAGAAATAAGGAGAGTCCGGGGATTTCTCCCCTGGAAATTTTTTAAAATTGTAGTTTTAAAAACGCATTTTTAGATGATCTCTGGCGATGTAGGGAGAGCGGAAGTTCGAAGGCCCTCCTCTGGCAATTTTGTGGAAGTGAAACTCCCAAAATTGGATTTTTATATTATTCTCAAATATGTTAGGGAGATGGCGTCCAGGAAATTTTCAAAATCTTAGCTCTGAAAACGCGGTTTTAGAAGATTTTGAGCGATGTTAGTGAAAGGAGAGATTCGAGCAGCATCCAACAAGAATTTGCTTAAAATGAAGTCTTTAAAACGTGATTCTGAGCTTTCTTTGATAAAAACTAGGGCATAGAAAGTTTTTCAAAAGTTAAGGTCCAAAAACGAAACTTTAAGGGGGTCCGGGACACAAAAATCCTCAAATTTTGCAATTTTTTTTTTATAATTTGAAAAATTGCTCCGTTTTTTTTCTGCTTAAGAGGACGTTTGAATCTTGTTTCTACCTTAAATAGAACGAAAGTTATAGTTATTTTTGTTGCATGCATCTAACGACTGTGTACATAACTTTAAAACTTTAAACGCGTTTTTCTCCATGATGCAATTTTTCCCGATTTCTTGCATTTAAACTCTTATAAGTCAGGAACCGATAGAGATAAAGTAATGAAACTTGGAGCATATCTTTTTCAAGCAATTTACTTTAATTTTTATTCGGCGAATTGGAAAAAAATGTTTACTGCAAAAATTATGATTTTTTTAAAAAAAAGTATCTTCGAAATTTTCGAAATTTTTCTTCAAATATTTTTTATTTTTTATTGAATCAATATTTTTAAAATCGCCGAATAAAAATTAAAGCCTAGATATTTGTGCATACTTTTTTGAAAAAAAATTGAAAATTGACCAACAATATTTTGAGTTATAGCAATTTAAAGCAACCCCATTTTTTTGGAAAAAACTAATTAAATTTAAATAAAAAAATATTTTTTTTCATATTTATGTTATGATTTTGCTTATTAAATAAATGATGAATCAGTTCAAAAAATTTCAAAACTCTAAAGTACATAATAAAAAAATTTTCAAAATGTGTCCCGGACCCCCTTAATTGACCTCCTATGCTTTTAGGTGGAGGAGTAATTGCGGGGCACTCCCTTGATCTTTTCCAAAATTGAAGCATTAAAACCGTGATTTCTGACATGCTTTACTATGATGGGGAGGGGGAGGGCTTTAATTCAAATTTTTCGATGCTGCAGATTCGGAAACGGTGTTTTAAATATCTTTCGTAAGGTTAATAAAAAGAGAATATCTATGATAAACTTTCGAAACTAAATCCTATCAACGCAACACTGTAGACGGTCTTTGGTGTTGGTATGCATACATCTTAGAGACTCCCGTTACTTGTCACAATTAGAATTTGAAAGTTACAAAACACAATAAGAAGTACAATACAATACATTAAAAATGCAGAATGATTATAATTATAAAGCTGCGTGATAAATGGCATAAAAACCAAAAATTGGCACTAAATGAAAAATAATTCTGTTAAATCAAACATATACAATGAATCACTATGTTCTCAGGGTGAGGGGGAAGGGGGGGGGGAGAGGACTGAAAACAAAACAGTTTATTAAATTTTAGAAACATCTGTAATTTTTTATTACATGAGCTCATAATTATTATTTAAAAACCCTAAACAAGATAACCCCCTTTGGATTAGAATGAAAAGAGGGTGTGAATTAATTTATTCTCATGAGGATGAAAGAAAACTGTGCATAGATTTCAGGAAGGAAAAAAAGAGGGGTTTATATTTAATGTGAAAAGATGAGATTAGTGAAAGATATAAAGGTCTGAGGGGGGGGGGTACCTGGGAGTCCATGACACCATGACATGAACTTTTACTTGATACAGAATCTGAAAGTGAGAAAAGAAGTACATAGATAGGGAAATGATTATGGCCAGTTACAAAAATTGTTTGGTGTCTAGATTTAATTTGAAGTTTTAATTTTATTTAATTTTAGGGAATAGGTCAAAAACTCTCCTGCCATGATGTTGTTACATTGGAAGTTGGAAGGGGAGATTCGGGGGTTCTCCTTTTTTTTTTGAAATTGAAGCTCAAAAAAGGTAATTTTAGACAATCTTCGATGATGTTATGGAAAAATGTTCAAAGGACTTCCGAAAATAATTCGACCATGATTTCTGACGCTCTTTAATGATGGGGAGGGGAAGTTTCTAGGTAGGTTGCACCAAAAACGCTCTCCTCGAAGTTTTTCGAAGCGAAATCCCAATTACGCTGTTGTGGGCCATCCTTTATGACGTTAAACTAAGGGCGTTTTTCCGAGAATTCCTAAAAAGCAAAATTTTAAAAACGCACTTTAGGCGAGCTGTGGTGACTAAAAAAGGAAGCTTTTGGATCCCTCTCTCTCTCCCCCTTTTTGGCTACGCTACAATCTTTATTTATCTATTTATTTTAACTATTGATAAAAAAAGAATCACCATCCTACAGTTTTCTCTTTCAAAACCATTTAGATTTAGATTTTCCATAGTAAAATTTTCAATTTCCAGCCTGATATTTTTATTTGCATGAAATGCAAGCCATCTGCGGCCGCAGGTTAAAAAAAACTTTTTTTGAACTGACCTGATGCTTTGGTGACCTTAAATAACCTTAATGACCTTAGACCTTTTTTTACACTCTAAATTTTATTTTAATTTCATAATCTTCTTCACCTCTTCATAAAGTTTCGTTTCACATTCAAACACTTAGAACACTAGTGTGATTATTTATTTCAATATTTTCAATCTCTCTCGCTGTATTTTAATTTTTCTCCTAGATAAACCATGTTTCGGGAGCCTGTGTATTTTTCTTCACTTGAACTCTGATTTTCAGGATGATATTTTTTATTAAAAAAAAAAATAGGAAAGGTAAATGGTAAAAAGGGTAAGTTGATCGGCAACCCTTGAGACCCATGTTTTTATTTTTATTTTTTAAATCTGATCCCTTTCAAATTTAACTGTCTTAACTAAGGGTCTCAAAGGGTCTTAAAACTGGATTTGAACCGTGGGTCACGTTTGAACCCTTCGAGGGATACTGAGGGAAACTAAATGCTTCATTTTTCGTAAAAAGTGTTAGAAACGCACATTTCGGAAGTCTTTACTTGAATAGTTTTAATAATATAGTATTTTGGTTACTCTAAATTGTGTTTTAAGATTGCATTTTATGTTAAAATTTTATTGTAAAATGTCACTTTTATTGCAATTGCTATGAAATACATTTCAATTGTTAATTGTCATTCATGAGTAAAGTAAATGTGAATTGTCATTCGTAACTGAAACTGACAGTTGGGCAAAAGTATTTTAACTTTTTAATACTGCCAACGTTTTCCTGTTTTTTATTGCATTACTAAATCTCCCCCAACCCCCTTGGCGCCGGCCTTGCCGCCCCCCCCCACCGTCGGCGTGGGCTTGAGCCTATGCGTTAAGAGGGATTGCAGCTAGAGAATTTACGTATCGGTATTTACATTTTGTTGTTCGTCGACAGGGCAACTGAGCGGCCCTAACATGACCGGCTCTCCGGGCAAATGCCCGGTTGCCCGCCGGCTGTATCCGCCACTGTTAGCGGGCCATTCCACAGAGAATCATTTTGTCCCACACGTGACATTCAGTATTTCGCGCCAAAAGTCGTATTTAAACGAGCTGATGTGTGTATCACATGACTGTATTTCAGAAATTTACTTTAAAAAATAATTAATGAATTGATAATATTACTACAATCATTCACATTTTATTCATAAAGTATTTCAGCAGAAGGTGGATGAATAATATTGTCTACGGTTTTAAGGGAAGAATGGGGGATTGTCAGGCCCGTGTCCAGGTTTTCATAAAGGGAGGGGTTTTAAAGCTTACATCCTTTCCCAAGGAGGGGAGAGTTTAACTTTACTCCCCCCCCCCTCAGAAGAATAATTCTGGCTGTGCAAATAGCTGCAGTATTCCTGCGTACATTTCTTAAAATCAAACCTTGTTTGTTTCTTTTTTAATCAAGTCTGTTTACTATGCAGTTTTTTTGCAATTAGTATTAAAAACCGCCCACAGATTCTTTTATAATGCATCATGTATATTAGGTTTCATATTCTGAAATGCTTCTTAATAAAACAAACAAGAAAAAGCTTATTGTAGAAGCAAATTACATTTTCAAACACAATCAATGCATATTCATAGCAGCAACATATACTGAATACATCATAACCTCCTTAAGCAATATTAACGCAGTTGATGCTTTGTGTTGATAAATCATTCAATAATCCCCCCCCCCCGCATAGTTTTTCTAAAATGTTATTCCAGTTAGTAAAGCTCTAACAGTCTTAAATTGCAGAAAAACTTCAGAGAGAATTATTTTTTTTCTCTTCATACAAACTTTTACATTAAAGTTATAAAAGTCAACTATGCATTTTCTTCTTTTTGCTTATTATATTTTCTCCAATGGGAGGGGTTTAACCCCTAAAACCCTCCCCTTGGACACGGCTCTGGGGATTGTTATGACCTCCATGAACCTCCTCTTGTATATGCTCCCGGTTCCGAAGCCATCCCGAACACGAAATAACAAATCATCTTCTTTGGATGGTTGTTACAAACTTAGACCAAATCAGAAATTAGTTACCAAGGGCGGGGGGGGGGGGGAGGGGGATGGAGAATTAGTATTATTTAAATAAGCAAGCTCTAATGATAACAGTAGTTCTTGGTTTGTAAGTTTCCTTTCCCTTTCTGTGTGTTTTCATATTGTCTTAAAAATTTCTATTGATTGCGTATTGGTTGCGAGACTCTTAATATAAGAAGCTGCTTTTAGGAGAAAAAGGTTGAGCATCATTTTTCTTAGCTATTCCAGGTAGCATTATGAACGTTTAAACGTTCAATAAACGTTTTAAAGTGCTTGTCACAGCGTTGACAATAAATTTAAAACGTTTATGAAACGTTATGCTTCATTTGAATCGGAAGTTTCCTTCATTTTGATTTAACATTAGTTCTTGTGCTGGAAGACTTTGACGATTTGTGCTTTATTTACGTTGATCGTTTATTGAGCAATCACGATTGCTTATTGTTCTCATTTGACTGTTTTTGGCGTTCCTATGATTTTATTTTCCCCTCACCTTCCTCTGCAGCACCACCGTCGACCGGCCTCACGATGCTGCTCCTCTGGCGAAAACCGTCTACAGGTTGCGTCCATATCCTACACACACGCACACATGCACACACCTACAAACTCACACACCTACACATACACACACTCATACACACATACACACACTCATGCCTGCACACAGACACAAACACACATGCCTACATACACACACACACACACGAACGCCTACACGCATAGCACTGCATACACAACACGCACACACATGCATACATACACACACACACATGCGCCTGCACAAACACACACGCGCATACTACACACACACACGCTCGTGATTGCGAAAAACATAATTTGAATTCAAGAGGCCAAAAATTCAAATTAATATATTTTTTTTATGTCATAGTTACTTTCATTCAAAAACAATTAGAGAAGTTTAAAGCGCAATTAAATCATAAATTGTTTGATAAGTAGTAGAGATTTTAATTTGCTAAAATTCTGAATTAGTTGGAGGCATGTATAAATGTTTTTTCTTCATTATATTTTATCACTTATACCTTTTGAAGCGTGTGGGCTTATGAAGTCTTTTTCTCCGAAGCTAAATTGCGTATTATCAACGTTGGCATGACAACGGAACTAGAGTAAACTTTTTATGGCTAGCTTACCTTCAGAATACTATCATTTGTATGGATATCTTGGAAGCTGAGATTGATTAATATTGTTAACTGTGCTTCAGAAAAGGAAATGTTACTTGTTTCCTTTAGTTGAATTAACTGGTGAGTGTTTCATAATTCCAAGACATAAAAAGTTTTTTAAGATGAATCAAATAATGCAACTGAAATCTATCTAAAGTGGCTCCCAAAAGTGTTTGCACACTTACGAGTTTCAACGAAGTATGCCTCTATCCATTGGTTAAAATTAATATTTTTTAATAGGTATTTAATTCTAAGGTCTACGATCTATTTTCAACAAAACTATACGAAAATTTTTAATAACATAATAAAACTTGATTTTAAAGAAATCAATTATTAAAAAAGTGCCAGAAACTTGATCTCACAAAAGTCTTCGTACACTTCGAAAAAATATGTATGTATGAGTAAATAATCTAACTTTTTACTAAGTAATTATTTTGTAGAATATCATGCAATATCAACAATAGCTGTTAAATGTCTGGGAATAGATTTTATTATTTTTTCTTTCTTTTTTTTGTGAAATTTTTGAGTAAGTGTTCAACCACACTTCTAGTCTTACTGTTTCTAGTTCGCTTTTCGTTTCAAGGCCGTATTTTCGTAATATAGCCTCCAGATATCTCTAAATATGTTACATTAAGTCTAAATCTGGCGATTATGAGGTGATATTTCAAAGCTTAAGGACAATTTTTAGGCACCGAACGCAAACGTTGAAAACCGTGTGCTTCGTATTATCATCTTGATAGAAAACAAAGTTGTTTCGGATAAAACATTTTTATGCTAATTATTTTAGAATGTGCGTGTTTTTAAAAATATTTAAATTATTATTTTATCAATGAATTCCAAAAAACGTCCTGATGCTGATATGCACCATCACACAATGGGCCATAACACCAGAAAAATTTAAATAGTAAAAAAAAAAATCAACCAATAACATTTGGATAAAAAATATTACAAATACAGCAGTTTCTTTTAATAAACTAAGTTTGAAAAACGTTATTTAAAATAACTTCTGATTCCGTTTTCATGTATCTTGATGATTTATTAGCAACGACAGCTAAGCTAAACTTCTTAAGCTTAAACTCCTAAGTTACTCCTCCTCCTAAAGGCCTTTTCGGAATAAAGTGAAACTTTTATGAGCGACCACCTCTATACAGCGACCACCTCCATTAACGACCACTTTTCTGAGGCACCGAATTTCCCCCGTATATGACTAATGTTAAAATACCTCTGGAAAAGACCATTGAAACCTCTCACAACGACCGGAAAATCTTAAACCTCCGCATTCAAAAATACCGGAATTTTTGTTATAGAGAAAACTCAAAAAAGAGAGAGACAACAGAAGAAAAGCAATAGAAAATTATGTTCATATGGACACAGAATAGTTTTTTCATATTAACAAAGGTAGAAAGAAACCAGAATAAGGGATTAAAGTGGGTCCAAACGTGTTCCTTGGAACCTCTTTGCTTGGAACCTCGTTAAAGTCATAAAAAGGAGGGCATTGTTTTTCGGACTTTAGAGAAGCTAAGGTGGCACATGCAAATCTCAAGGCAAGTCAAGTGTGCACCTTTCATTGAGGGAGGTTGATAAGAATAGAGCTTTGTTAAAAGGTTGTTTCTTGGAATTTTTTGGTTGCTTACGGGAGAGGGGGGTTAGAAGGGAGCATTCCTACTTCATCAGAGTGGACAAAATCTACTTTTAGTGCCTTTGAAAGCTCAAGAGTTGGTTTCAGTGAATTTGCATTCTGCTTTTCATCACCGTACCATACATAGCAGTCAGAATTTCGAAAAACCGAGCAATCTCACGCTCGAGAAACGTGCAGAATTCTTGAATTTACACAAGAAAGGAAATTCAGAAAGGAAATTAGCAGTAAAAAAGAAAAGAAAAAGCTGTCAGCACAACAAACTAACAGAAATAGAAAATCTTATCTTGCACTAATAATAAAGACACATTATTAATTTATTTTTGCAGCGGAAAACTAAACTAGAAACTAAAGATGTTTTAGGAAAAACAAAGAATCTGAAGCAGGCGAATTTTAAAGCTATTAGTTTTTAAATAGAAAAAGCATGTAAAAGTATATTTTACATTTAAAATTTAAAAAAAAAGTTTTTTTAAATACATTCTTATGATAATGTTCTTGGTTAATACACTACAGGAAGAAGGTAAATAACAACTATGGTGCTATATTTGCGTGTTCGAAAATGACCTCCAAGAGCGACCAACCTCCATTAACTACTACTTTTTTCAGGAACAGAGGGTGGTCGCTCCAGAGAAGTTTCACTGTACTTTCAACAATGGCAGTACCATTAGGAAAAGTGTAGGGAGTTACAACTGGACTACTTCCCGTTGGATTAAATCCCTTACCACTCCAATGCTCCAGATCTGTTAGTGTTTTTTCTTAGGCCAAAGGTCAGATACTTCTCTAACACAACTTGTTTATGAATTGTGTACAATTAAAAATCGGAAAAAAAAAACCTAAATTAGGAAATTTTCAATAAGGTAACCACCAACTTCACTTAATTTTTATATTTTTTGAGATGTTGTCGCCGACGACGTTGACTGATGTAGCTATTGAGATAATACGTTTTCCTTTGCTTTGTGATATATAATATAAATAAATAAATAAATAAATAAATAAATAAATAAATAAATAAATATATATATATATATATAGAACGATTTTCTCTGAGCGTAGCCATTGGTATTTTTATTGCTGTGTTTATGTTGTGAGTCATATAAAACAGGGAAATTTTTTTTTTTTATTGGTATTGATTTCTTTTCAAACAGTTAACAACTTTAGCATTTTAGGTTAGCTTTCACGTTAGAAATAGCAAAAGTCATTTTCCTACCTGCAAAATGCCTTAGGTCATGCGTTACTGATATTCATTTGAGTCTTCGAAAAATGGAAATTGAAATTTTTGCAACGCTTCTAAGAATAGATTTCAAAGTGAAATGGCGAAAAACGTTGGAATTTGAAATAATTTGTTCAACAAAATTCGATGTTCTATGCATTATTTGTTTCGTTATTTATTATTATTATTTTTTGATAGCGAGAGATAAAACTTAGACATGATTTTAAAAAATAATATGTTTCTTAGTACATCAATAAAAAAATCTATACGTACGAGTATATGTACATATAGGAATTTTATATCGTCTCAACTAATACTAAAATAATATTTATAAGGAAAATTACTTTGGAAATTCGGATTTAGAGGTATTAACTATTTTTAATTTTCATAGAACTTGAAATTCATAGCAACTATGCAATGCTTTTAAAAATTCGTAAAGTTTTACATCCTTTACTCTCTAAACACTTTCACTCGTTTTTCTACTCTCTGACAATCGTATGGCGCAGGGTAGGTTATTCCAGAACAAAGGTCCTTTTTTTGAAAACTATTGTTATATTTACATTTTTTGCCTCTTTCTCTATATTTCTATGTAATTTACATGATGATTTAAACATTTAATACATTGTTCAACAAACTTTTGAATGCCTAAACCATATAAATCGGCCGCCAGTGATGATTGCCATTTTTAACAGCTTCTTTCTCTTCATCACCTATGGTAAATCGTTTGCTGCCAAGAATTAGGAAGTGGAACAAGTAGAAATCACCCGGCGCCAAGTGCGGGCATTGCAGTAATTAATACATCTTTCCACTGTCAAAAGACTTGATCTGAGTTTGGGTTTATTTCCCAGCATGGCGTCCGGCGTTGTCACGTAGCAATAACACTCCAAACATCAAAAACCTTATATATCGATGAATTTCTGCCACTGAAACGTTTCTTGCTGACAAAAACCAAATCCTTGACCTTAGATGACAATCGGCGGTACGATCACTTGTCTTAAACATTACGACTTTCTAAACAGAACACTGCAACAGTCACAACGTGAATGGCGCTGTTTGACGCGCAAGGCAAATCGGGAGTCCGGACGGATGCCCGTTTTAAAATTCAAATAATTATGGCGGATCGGATGTAACTTTTAAAATAACCTAACATTTTATATATATATATATATATATATATATATATATATATATATATATATATATATATATATATATATATATAGTGGGATTCGAAAAAACGTGAACAAAATGACATGGCACATCCGTCAGACCACAAGAATAAACAACGCATAGGAACATAGGTGCAAACGCGCAATACTGACGCTCTACATGCACATAAAACCAGACACTGACGGATGCCTGACATATTACATACTAATTACAAAGATGATTTTACACAGCATTTTAGTTTTTATGGAAGAGTTACAGCGGTTGTTGGAATTTTTGGCCTGCAGCTCTCATACGCGTTGCAACGAACGTTTCGATTGCGTCGCGTGTATGGCAGCTGCAGAACGCAAGTTTCAACATCCGCTGTAAGTCTTCCTTAAAAACTAAAATGCTTAGATAGAACTTTTTATTCAATAAAGCCGAAACAAGTTGTTGTGTTAATAAATTGTAGGGGGGGGGGGGGCGGGGGCATTTTGAAATACATACAATTCTATTGACATCTAAAGATATAGAATGTATGAAACTGAATTTAGTGTTTTTACGCTAATACAATATTTTTTTTTTTACATACGACAAACTATTTCGATATGAGTATCAATTTGTGAAAACTGCTTGTACTCTGTCATATGGTTTGATTTTCGAAGATAACTTTTCCTGACTGGAATAGACAACATGTGTTTCTACATAGTTGAAATATACCTGCTAGGTGGGGCTAAAACAGACTAAATATTTCCTCATTTCATTTTTCCTCACATTCCGCCATCCTCTTTTACAAAGAAAAAAAAAATGCTACGTCTAAAAAAGGAAAAGGAAAATTGAAAAGTGTTGGAATTATAACACACACACAAGAAATTTTTATGTATAACATTGGAAGAAACTTCCCAGTTAGCGCCTTTTTAAAAATGTTGTCAACATTGCGACAACCATTTTAAAACGTTAACGAAACGTTTTCACGTAACGTGTGCTACCTGAGCCCCTTGAAGTAATTAATTTCAGAAAAAAATCCAACATTGAAAAATATTTGTATGAGAGGATTAAACCTGAATTGCCAGTAAAAGTTTCTTGGAGAAAAAAAAAAGAGACAAAAGATCCTTTAGTATCAGTTAACTTGGCACAAGTTCAACATACCACTCGTCAGAACAAACCATTAAGAACAAACAATTAAACTTTTTTTTTACTTCTGCCGTTGAGCACTAAGCTTTGGCAAGTAAAAGCAATTGTCTTCACAAACTCAAAGAAGACAACTATTTATTTTCATCTACCAAAGTATTTGTTTGTTTACCACGGTAGAGAACAAGTTTAAAATGAGAAAGATGCTCAAACAGGAGTTATATATATAGCTATGAAAAATCTTGATATGGATTTGTATAAATTTTGCGTGAAAAAGTTGGTTGCTAAAAGCTTTTAATAATTTCGCTTGGGTTAAAAAAGCAGAAAGAATATTGTTTTTTTTCCGATTTTTTAACCGGAATTTTGCTAGACAATGCGTTTCAAATTAGAGATCATACACAAATGTTACGTCTTGAAAGGGAGATGAGTTTCTAAAATAGTAATAAGGGGAGGACATCACACATTTTTAAAAATAAAAATACGTTTATGTAAAATAGAGTGACGTATGACAAAGAGAGGGGAGGGGAGGGGTTACAGAAAATGTGACGCCACGATTTTTTTTTATTGCAACACGTTTAAGTAAATTAAAGTGACGTGTGGCAAGGGAGGGGGTAACACGAAATAGGACATCATACATTTTTTTAAAATAAAAATACGTTTATGTAAAATAGAGTGACGTGTGACAAGGAGAAGGGAGGGGTTACAGAAAATGTGACGCCACGATTTTTTTTTATTGCAACATGTTTAAATAAAATAAAGTGACCTGTGACAAGGGAGGGGGTAACACAAAATATGACATCACACATTTTTTTTTTTATAACTACGTTTATGTAAATCAGCATGACGTGTGACAAGGGGAAGGGTTAATTTAAATGTGACACTTTGTGATAAACGGGGGGGGGAGGCAAAATGTTGAGAGAAAAAGTATGGCAAAATTTATGGTTAGCATCTTAAGATATTTGCAGAAAAAACACCTAAACACATGTTTTGTGAATCTTAGGAATTTTAAGGGGTAGTTCATAAATGATGTCGCGTTTCTCGGGGATAGAGGAAGATGGTTCGTAAAATTGTGACATTTTATGACAAGGAGGAAAAGGAGGTAAAAAGAAGTGTAACATCACGCATTTCGGTTGAAATGAAAGCATACATTATAAAAATATGTTTATGCAATGTAGCGGAGGGGATGGGGTAACATGAAGTGTCATACATTGTGACAAAATGGGGTGATGGTCAAATATGTTGCGAACAAAGTGGATTATCATTTTTGGACTTTTTTGAAAAATTTAGTACCAAATGCTAATTTCACAATGGCTGTGACAAACACGAAATCTTTATCGTAGTCTTCCTGCACACATAATTGGTTCAGCATGAACTGATTAACAAATCTGCTTGCTTTTTATTTGCTGTCATTTAGTTAGTCATTAAAAATTTCGATGAATTGACAATCCAGTGCTTTCCATCAAAACTACTTTTACTGAAGAAACCAACATTTAAATTGTTCAATTACGATGTGACAATAAGAGCTTTTTATATTTTTTATAGTATTATGTGGCTGTTTAATTAAGATCCTATCATTTAAGGGTTTGTTTAAAACATTTCTTGTTTCACCAAAAAATAAATAAATAAATAAATAAATAAAAATAAAATAAAATAAAATAAATTAATAAATAAATAAATACATTTAAAAAATAATAATAAATAAATAAAATAAAAATTGGAGACGACTTGTTTTCGGACAGAAACATTAAATATAATTTTCATTACTTTAACAAGGAAAAATATTATTTCATTAAAAGCGTGAAATAAAATTCACAAGTTAATGAACATAGATATTTCTGCCATTGTAATAGTAGTACTAATGTTTAACGAAGTAAATTTAATAGCAAAACTAAATCTATATATTCAGAAATCTTCTGGATCATTGCGATCTGTTCTGAGTCACTAACAAATTTCTTCATAACATGCTAAAAAGCCATTTTTCATGTATTTTACACATTTTTAATGTCCGAAATTATCTTGTAGTTTCTGGAATTTTTTTTCCAAAATATGACTTTTTTTACAAACGGGAGGGGGGGGGGGGGCTATCCGCGCCACAGAGATCCAGACATCCAGACTTTCAACTTTATTATTAGTAAAGATTTATTCTTGTGGTTGTTGTTCAGATTAACCTTTCAAAAGCGATTTGTCAGTTATCCATTTTTTGAAATTTTTATGTTGTTTGAATTGCTAGATCAAAAATTTGGCTATGTCGTAAGAAGAATTGGTGTTTTAATATTATTTAACTCTTTTTTTTGTGAATTTCCTGAAAATAAACGAATTCAGCTAGCATGAACATTACAAAATTTTTTGTTTGACCATAACTGATCGATTGTGGTCATATTTAAAAAATATATATATGTATATATATATATATATATATATATATATATATATATATATATATATATATATATATATATATATATATATATATATATATATATATATATATATATATATATGCCATAATTGAAAATTAATGAAAATATTACAATATATCAAAGTGTAATTTCTAAGTTTAAACCAGGGCTGCGGAGTCGGAAGATTTATAAATGGACCGACTCCGACTCCTAGATTCTGAAACGTCCGACTCCGACTACAGCTTATTTATTTATTCATTTATTTTTTCAAATCTCGACCCCCCCCATGGGAAGGGGGGAAAATCCCTAAATAGAGATTGAAATAACGAATAAATATCTTTGTGCTGTAAATTAAAATAATCAACTATCCAACGTTTTGAAGTACAAAAACTGAAAATTACTGCAGACTAATATAAATTCTGTTTTATGAAATTTTTGCGTTGTATTTTATTGTAAACCTAAGACGCATACAACGTTGGAAATTCAATTTGAAAATAAAATTATCTGATAGTTGCGATTTCTAAAGTGAGATTACTTTAAAATCCCATTTTTAAAAAAATGAAAAGGATAAATTTGCTCCCCTTTACCGTTTAACTAATAGATACTGATCAAATCCTGTGCTTTCAATTTTTGAAAGCTGTAACTTGAGAGAAACAACAAACTTTTTGCTTAGTCAAAAAACTTTTCTTGTGAGGGGCGGTCCTCCCCTCCGGAGTGACACCTCAACTTAATGCCAGAGTTTATAAAAATTTATATACTTTAATTCTGAATTTATTTTCCCAATAATAAATCTTAAATTTCATCTTAAAAATTTCAACGAAAATATTACACTACATATATTGCGGGGAGAGGCCGGGTACATGTACGTCTGGAGCAAATTTTACACGAAACGCGGCGGTATACATTTTTGTACAAATAGCTTTTACTATACCTACATTTCTTGGCTCAATTTTAAATTTTAATTTTATTGACAGCTGTAGTATTTACCTTAATATGAAAATTTTAGGATTAACTACAACTATTGAGTGTTGTAACCAATAAAGCATGTACTGATTTTATTTTGCACTATTTAGTGATAACCAAGCTGTCTTAGATAAAGTCTCTAGTTTTTAAAAAAAAACATTTATATTTAATCGGATCTTTTGGATTTGCGCTTTCGTGCGAACACTTATTTCACCAAGCTCCCTCAGAATTTCTCGACTTGCTCAAAAGCGATACATACATTCCGTTTTCTATTTTATAACTGAGATAGAGGTAAAAAATTAATAATTAAAAAATAAAATAAATTATGTTCATTTGAAACTGATTACTTAGAAAATGTTAGGCAATAAAACTGTTTTCTGACAGTTGCTGTCAGTTAAATTAAGTTAAAAAATATGTAAACTTAGAGACGGCATAGGTAGCTCTTACAGAAAGTTCGATATACAATCAAGCCAGCTGGTTGCCACAATGACAGTGATTTTCTTATTAATAAGCCTTTATACACGTAATCAAATTAATTGGTAGTCAGTTTTTTTTAAATGCAAGGAGAGTCAGTGAAAATTAAAGAAAAAAAAAGAAACCCGGAGTCGGAGTTGGCTTTTCGAACGACTCCGACTCCGACTCCTTTACCTCAAAATCAGTCTGACTCCGACTCTTCGACTCCGACTTCAACTCCATAGCCCTGGTTTAAACACCGTTAGAAATTTTTTTTTTTTGCATGAACTAGAAGTGCAATATTTGTATCCAAATTCAAACAAAACTTTAATATGTAAACTAACTTTCTGGATGTGGGTGCAATGTTGCAGTAAAGTGCATGAAATTTAGATTCTAAATCAATAATAGTATGTTTTTCAAATTTTTGAGTAGTGTCACTTCTGATGCCAGGGTACGATAGATGGAGAAAACCAACCATCTGTGGTTTCCAGTATATATATATTTTTTTATCAACAATGCATTATCTTTAAATTCAATAAATGATTTTGGGTTGTAGAAAACATTCATATCTGTGATCTACTTAAGTATACATGATTCTAAGCAGCTAGCAATCATACTACAGTTATTTTTATCGCTAATTGTAAACATTTCCGCTGGAAAATTTTGCAACCATTGCTAATCAAAAGTAGCTAAATGCATAAATTTATTTCTTGACTAAGTACTGCAGTAGCCTTAAAACATCAAGATGGGCAACGATGAGTGGCGAAAATTATCGTTTAACAGATTCAACACTGTAAGAGATTTCAGATTCTTGAAAATTTCGATTAGCTTCTCAACTCTTACTGGTTTGTATTATAATTTTATATATTTAGTTTTGGTTTAACGATACGCGATTTAATGATTTCCCAATTTAACGATAGCTTTTACTGCTCCAAATTAACTTTCATGTTAAGTCACCCTCCATTTAATGACAGGGTTCCTTAATTTTATGATAGTTGGTACCCAGATAGCCAAATTATTCTTTGTGGTTAACAAAATATAAACGAAATCTAAGAATGGAATGGAAAATGCATTTTTGATTTCGAATGAGATTTTAAGCAAATTTTTCTCTATTTTGTCGTGTCAAGCGTCATGAGCGCACGTACATTTTTTTTTCTTTACCAAAATTCATTTATTGTCACTAGATATTTCTTTGATATTCATTTTACCTATCTTTCAAGTTTCATGTTCATTTAAGAGCAGGAATTATTAATATATAAAGTTAAGCATTAAAATAAGGTGGGAAATGTATAAATAAAAAATAAAATAATAGTTTCAAAACTTAATTAAAAAAAAAAAAAAACACGCTTTCGTAGCAAAATGAACTAAAAAAGTGAAAAATAATCTTTGGATGACAGTAGTTGACCAATCACTTAATTTTAATGTAATACAAAAAAGCGTGAGGTTCTGTCTGTTTACATTTTTGCATGGACAACAAATGGAAGAAATTCAAGACAACTGATAAGAAGCCCCCCACGCTTTTTTGTATTACATTAAAATTAAGTGATTGGTCAACTACTATCATCCAAAGATTAGTTTTCACTTTTTAGTTCATTTTGCTACAAAAGCGTGTTTTTTAAGTTTTTTAAACTATTATTTTATTTTATTTTTTTTTAGTTTAACTTGATTTACGAAAAAATATTCATTTCAACATTGTTCAAAATCTTTTGTATTCATGAAATTTTCTCAAAAAAAGCGACTAAATATCTCGGGTGGCATTCGAAACGTGGTCTCTTGTACTCCAAAAGAGCAACTGTACCCCTTAAAGTGTAATATCCGAACTCTAAAAACATTCAACGTCGCTGATAAATTGCCTGTGGAGTAATTGTCTAATCCAGCTAATCCATCTCAGTCATCGATGTATGTGTGCGGAAATCATATCTACATTACTTTGAAAATTTGAGATGCATTTTAATAAAAGTTTTGTTCAACAATGGTCTGATCAGCAATGAATTTCCAATTGAAGGCTCACCTAAATTTTGGCATGAAATTAGTTAAAAACAATTATATTTCATGTTCTAATTACCTTGGAACATTGGAAAAAAATTTCTTTGATGCAGAAAAATTAAAGGTTTTTGTAGATATTTTTAAATAATTTTTGCGAGCATTTTTCAATGTATTTAAAAAAAATTTTCCTTTTTCACATTGTTGGATTTATACCAAAATACTGATTAAAGCTGGAGGAAACTAATAATAAAAAGAGTTAATTAATTAATTTGATTATAGAATATTGCTTTGTCATCGGGTCTGAGGTCGCGTGCCAAATTTCAAAAGAATCCGATCGCAGGAAGTGGGCGAAATTTGAGCTGCATTATTCGGTTACAAGATATATACATACATACATACAGGTGAAGCTAATACAAGCGTGTTAAAAAATAACTAAATATCTGAGTATTACAAAGTAAAAGTTAGATAAACACAATAACATATTTTCAAGCACATATTAAAAAAAAACGATGCTTTTTTGAGGAATGAACTGACGTACATTCCTCAACCCTTTCTGCATTAAAATTCTCCTTGCAATTTCAAGCTTCTAGTATACATTTCTTGCAAATTTGTGTATTTAGCGCTGTTTATCCAACACTAAAAAAATCCGAAATGCCACTGATTATTTCCTTGGAACATTTCGGGATTTTTCAAGTTTTCACCAACTTACCTCAGAAAATCAAGTATTTTTTCAAAAGGTTTCCTGAATTGCTAAAGTTGCACGATTTGGATTTCTCATGGTTCTGAAAAATATTTTTAACTGCCAGTTTAAGTATTAACTGAGCGTATTTATTATGTGTATCTTGGCACAACCCGATTGACTGAGCTCTCAATGAGAGCCAAAACATTTTCTTAATTTTAAAGATGGTAAGATATTACGTTCAAAACACTAACAGAACTACGTTAGATGTCAAAATAATGAAAAGGCTTATCGATAATCCAAGTATTTCTCCCACTAGGTTTTCCACATCGTCACATATGGACTACTGTAGGTGAGACCATTTGAAAAAGAAGGACCAGAACTTAGGAACGAGGAAAGGATTGTGAGCATCCTCTTTTTTTTCCTAACTAATATTCCGATTAAAGCAGCTCTCAGCAGTTAGAAAAAGCTACAAAAAAAAAAAAAAAAAAGGCAGAATAAAAAAAAAAAAAAAAAGGCGAAATTACTTTAAAATTTAAAAATTTCTATTGAAGCAGAAATGGAAGACATCAAAGAAAAAAGTATAAACCAAAACCTGCGACAGAGAAAAAGTTAGTACACTGTGTAAGAAGGAAATTAATGAACGATTCTGTTTACGAAGTAGAAAATTGTGTTTGCATCTATTATTTGAAAGCACACAACCAATCAGAAAAAGGACAAGACAGTGTTCAATGTCTTGGATGTCAAAACGCAGTCCCATGACAAATATGCGAAATGAAATACTTTATTTTTGTTACTAAAATCTAACAATGATGAAGAAGATGACTGAATACTTTCTGTTTTTAATTAGATATAAGCCCTATGATTTTAGTTTAACCAATGAAATGTTTTTTAATTGATTATTTGTGATTTTCTTATTTTCAAAGTGTTTTAAGAAAAATAAAACATCTAAATTTGAGTAAATATCTATATCACGTACTCCTTGGTATCATTTTTATTATGCGTAAACGTGTCTTACTCGATGCGTGAACTTGCCCCTTGTTCGGGGCAAGTTTACGCAACCGACTTGGATTCAAAAAACATTTTTTGCTCAGCTTGTGTTTTTAACAGAAAAAAAAAGTAAAATCTGTGACCTACTTCGCCCAATTAATTCTAATTTGAATTCCGAAACTTTGAATTCAAATTATGTTTTTCGCAATCACGAGTTGCGACAAGACCCTATTGATTAGAGTTATTGTTTCTAGAAACGGCTCCCCCCCCAAGCATGTCTCTCCTCCTGGGTGGTTACGTGTGTATAGTTGTGTGTGTAGGCTTACGTGTGTGCACGTAGGCGCGTGTATGTGTGTAAAGGCGTGCGCACGTAGGGGAGTGTATATGAGCATGCGTGTGTAGGACATGGACGCCACCGCCCAGCAAAAGTGGATTCCGGTGGACCGTGCTCAGGACCAGCCGTGCCGCCGCCGGTGGACGGTGGTGCTGCAGCCCTGGTCCAAGCTGAAAAAGGAACCGTAACGTCAAGGATAGTCAAATGAAAGCAATAAGCAATCGTGATTGCTCAAAAAACATTTTTTTCGGTTAAATAAACAAACTGAGCAACAACTGAGTACACAAATTTTGACTTCATTAACTGCTTTATAAAACCACTATGTCTAAAATTTCGTAGGTTCAAACATAAAAATTAGAAAATTCACTGAAAAATCCTCGTAAACGTGCCCCGTTCTACCCTACATTAGCTGACCATTCTTTTCCAGAAACGTTTCTGAATTGCTCTTACAGGGAACTTTTAAGAGGTGAAACTAAATGTACTACTTTCAGTTCAGTTGCAGATAACATTTTTGTAACAGTATTAATTTCTTTGAAGAAATATGGAAAGTATGCAAACATTTTCGTTTTCGAGATAAATAAAACGTGTAGGTAATTTTGCTCATGGAGTAAGGGAAATGCACATTAGAGTGAAATGAATGATATGGGATTCATATTTTTCTTTTTTTTTTATGCTAATATCGTAAGAAAATTATTTACATTTTTTGGATGCCAATGCAAGCTTCTAAACAATTATTCTTCTCGAATATTTGCACTTCCCCTAGAGCAAATTTCAGCCTAATACAACTTCAGGATATTTATCAAAAGTTTGCTTTGTATTGTAGAATTCGATAGCAATGTATTTAATAACTTTTGGAACATCATAATGGGAGATTTCGTTTAATAAAGTATTATGCAAGTTTACAAAGGGAAATGCGATAACATCCCTCGGAAACTTTAGCTCACATTGATCTAAAGATAGGAGCAAATACTTTCGATTACGGCAAATGTTGCAATGCATTTTAAAGTGGATTTCATGCCAAGTAATTCTGAAGACCTCAATTCTGAATCCAAAATGGTAATACTATATATTTATTTTTATATTTTATTTAATGCTGAATAAAATATAAAAATAAACCTTCGGATACGTAATTTTGGTAGATAAATTTATAAAAAAGAGAGGAAAAGGATTTATTATATATATATATATATATATATATATATATATATATATATATATATATATATATATATATATATATATATATATATATATATATGACTAGTTATGGGCATGCTTAAGGTTTTTTTAAAATTTAAATATAATTGTTGCAGTTGTAGTTCATGGGAAAAACTATTTCTAATGGTGTTAGAACATAGACCATCAGACAACTATTTTTCCCATTTCAAAACAATACTTTCAAAATTTTAATTGTTCGATATTTTAAAATTATTTTATTTAGCTTGTTTTCTGTTTTTAGCGACACTTAAAGATGGATTCAGCCTTCTTTCATGCTTTCTCCTTCCGTTTTTTTTTTTTTTTTTTGCAGAATTTATACGGCTAATGTTTTATCCACAAGCCTAAACAATAATTTTGAGTGAAAACGACCACAAAATTAATTTTGGGCACATGTTTCCATAACTACACTTTTAATTAATTGGTTATGGGCACATTAGTTTGAAAGGATCTTAAATATCATAATTAATAGCAAAAATATACTTATGCGATAGTAAAAAAGTTAAGGAATGATTACGTATAATAAAACTGCAACCTGACTTAAAAAAAAAAAAAAAACCCAGCAATGTTAGGTCCTTAAGAAAGAAGCCCTTCGAAAACTTAAATACGAAAAAAAAAAAAATACGATGGGTGACTGAGAAACTATAACATAATAAATCGACTTGTAGATAAAACTTATATTTGGAAAAAATATGGTGACGGGAGGGGGGGGGGGGTTGAAAAATGCCAATGTTTAGAATCCTTTGATGGTGTTCAGAAATACCGATTAAAACCTTGATATTGAAAATGCAAGACAAACCTGCTCAATACTAGTTGGTTGATCACGACTAGTCATTTACCGTACATATACATAGATTAAGAAGAAACAAATAGTTCTTCTTACTTACCATCTTTTGCGTATTTGTCACAGCATTTTACTTATTTTTGCAATTCTTAAAACAGTTATGCAAATGAGCAATTAAATATCTAAGTGTAATGCATATTTCGTGCTTTTGTATCAAAAAGAGCTATTTGCGTTGATGCTTGCTGTGTGAATAAACATCAAAATGTAAAGCAATCCTCATTTTATTAGAAGCTTCTGACAAGCATCGCGGTTGATTAATAAAAGCCAACACAAACAAGCAGGCCCGTCATTTCGACCGTTTCCATGGGGGGGGGGGGGTACTCAATACAAATTTCATGGGACCCCCCCGTATTCACCCCTCCGTAAATGATGGGCTTGCCAACAAGGATATAAAAGGAAACTGAAAGTTCTTTTCTAGTATGTTTTTTCTTTTTGAAAGATTGAATTAAAAAGCAAAACGCAGACTAAAAAGGATCCGATTGAATTGTTAAAACCTTTCGGGAGGAATGCTGGGCGATATCTAAAAACATTTACATAGAAACCTTATTATCCATTTATGTTAAACAAGTTTTTTTTCTTCTAGGGCACTATACTTTTAAAATTTATGTCATCTTTTCTATCATACAGTAGTAAGTAGGATCAAATTTTTTTTTTCCTCATGACATTAATTTCCACTGGTAGATGGCATAATTCAAGATTTATCACTGAAAAAAGGAAAAAATAAATAAAGAAAATGTGAGGGGAATGCAAAACTGCTAATAAAGTACTTGGTTTTTGTGAGTGTCACATTTCATAACAAGTTAACAGAAAAAATGGCGGAACAATCCGAATGGAACTCAGTCTAATTTTTGTGTGTGGGCAAAAAAAAAAAAAGACATTAAATATTTCTGGAAAAAAATAAAAACAAAATATTTTGATAGCACTATAAAAATGATAAGGACGCTGCTTCAAAAAGAATAAATAAGAAATGTGATTAAAATTAGCAAAACTGAACAAGCACAATATTTCCAAAAGAAAAAAAGAAGGAAGAAAGAAAATGAAAAAAAAGTTAATAACAAAGAATTTTCAAAACTTGAATAACGGTTTTCGTAATTACTAGCAATTATTTAAGAAATAATTTAACGAGGATGAGCCTAGGATAGTTCTTTTGAGAGAAAAAAATGTTAAAGTTTTTAAAAAAGAATTTATTACTTTGTAAAAGATAATATGTTTTCAAAAGGGGTTAATTAGTTTGGGAATTATTATTTTAATGATGTACTTGAAATGCGATTTCGAATAAATTCACATTTAGTTAATAACTTTGGTGTGCTATAAAACATTTTTTACTGTATAGTAATTCTTCTTTAGGCTGAAATAATGTTTAAAGTAAGATAAATATTCTTCAAACAACGAATAATTTTTATTATTTGTGTTGAAATTACACTTACAAATAATTTGTAGTAATAATATTTTTTATGAAATAATAGCTGTGCATTTCAACGTGTGTAAACTTTTATACAAAAATCACAAGCGCATTTGTTTGATCAATGTGTGGTAATTTGTAAAACGACGCTTGTAAACTTTTGCACACAAGCAACGAGTGCATTTGTTTGATCAATGTCTCGCGTTTTGAAAAACAACGTGTATAAATTTTTGCACACAAATTGCGAGTGAATTTGTTTGATCAATGTGTCGTGGTTTGAAAAAAAAAGTGTGTAAACATTTGTACTCAAAACACAATTGCATTTGTTTGTTCAATGTGTTTTAATTTGTAAAACGACAATGTATCGTGCTTTGATAAACAACTTGTGTAAACTTTTGCACATAAACGGCATGTGGATTTGTTTGATCAATGTGCCGTGGTTTGAAAAAAAGAAGGAAAAAAAAAAGAAAAGCGAGTGTAAACTTTTCGTACACAAACAGCAAGTGCATTTGTTCGATCAATTTGTTGTAATTTGAAAAAAAAAAAGAGAGAGAGAGAGAGAGAGAGAGAGAGAGAGAGAGAAAAACGCGTGTAAACTTTTGCACGCAAGCAACAAGTGCATTTGTTTGATCAATGTCTCTCGCTTTGAAAAACAACGTGAGTAAACTTTTGTGCGCAAAGAAAAGGATTATTTTAATCAATGTGTCGCGTTTAAAAAACAGAATGTGTTAACTAACAACAAATGGAGCACCGCTTAGCCCTAGCTTAAGCGATCTACTACAATCAAATACCATGCAGCACGTTAGTGCATTCTACAGACGGCACTTTCACTCTTGCGTAAGATCATCAGTCTGGAAGAATCATGTTAGAATTGTAAGAAGTAAATTTCTCATAAAAGCGGAGATAGTAGTTTTCCTAAGCTTCGTCTACGCGGTGTTTACGCTGCCTACAATCCTAGCAGTTACACTCTTTTTACGAGGCAGAACTTCGCCATGTTTGCGGACATCTTGATGAAATGCTACATTTTAATTTAACTCCTAGTGGGAAGGTAATCTTTAATATCTTGAGAGGTTTGCTACCTACAGCTGTGTTATGGTTATTTAAGACTGGGGTCATGGGGAAAACTGCAGTATCTGGATATAACTGGTATTTCATCGAACAAGTTTAACATTATATAGGATTGCCACAAATGGCGTGTAGGAACTTAGAATAAACAAACAACAGTGTTTTAAAACAGACTGTTTAAAATCTAATGCAAGTTGGTTTTTACCAGAAATGATTTACCGTCGCATGCAATACAAAGATTTCTTTGATGGATTATAACCGTTCGAAAATATTTCAAGCAATGCCAGTGGATTAGATGATACACTATCTATCAATCACAAAGCGATAAAGACGCAAAATAAAAAAAAAATAATTGGTTAATAGTAGCAGCAATTGTATCAGCCGCAATTAAGAATAGAATATGATGAGGTAGAAAAACATGCCCGAAACTTTATGAAAATCTTACCAGAGCTAAACATACCATAACATAAATCTTACCAGATTGTTCATTATATACCAATCACAAAGCGACAAAGACGCAAAAACTTAAAAACTTTTTTACATTATAGAGGGACTTATATCGGCAGCAGTAAAACATAGGAAATGGTAAGGTAAAAAACGAGTCCGAAATCTTTCCAGTCATGAAATTCTTGCCATAACTTTGTACACAAATATTGGTAAGCGTGAACCACATAAATGTCATATCTATTTTGTCTCCAGCTGTTGCAGAAAACAAGATCAAGATCAATACCAATAAAAGTCAGAGATTAGCCCTCACATCCACAGCTTGCAGAAGCAAAAGCATTGTCGGGAGAGTGGCAATCAATATTTTTATGTGTTACTTTAGTGTCAATAGATAATGTTGCGTGTGAACAGAATCTTCTTCACATAATGTATCTTTTTGCTCTTGAATATTTTATCTCGTATAAGAATTGAGAAGAATTAATCTTTAATTTTTCTTATTGTTGTGAGAGTACGTAAAGGGCTGTTGACAAATTAATATAATCTTGAATAGTGAGTTAAATCTTTTTCTGCTATGAAACAATTTAAAATAGAAAACGTTGCATAATATTTAACTTTTTCAAAGTATAAGTTGATGTATGAGGCAGCGAGAAGCAAAGGGATGTAAGTGCAAAATTAAAAATTTGGAGATAACCAGTATACATGGTAGGTGAACCTGTCCTCTGTCTTGGGGCAAGAGACAGAATTAGTAGTCCTGGTAGGTCCTGCTGTACAGCGTGATTTATATTAAAAAAATCAATCACACTCCACCTTGATGTTATTTTTAAACGCATTTTACTCAAAACTTGAAAATGTCCACTTACTTCCCTTTGCTTCTCACTGCCTCAATGGCATAAGAAAGTAAATTTTGAATCCGTCCAAAAATAATTGTTACCTTATAGCTGGATATGTGCATGATATAATATGCCTAAAGCAGAACACCTTTTACCAATTCAATAGCTGGAAGGAAATGTTTAGGGGAGAAATGTCCAAGAAAAAAAAAAGTGGTTTGAAACCAATTTTTATTGCCTTTGAATTATTTTTATAGTACTGCGTGGCGTCCTTCTGCAACCCCTCCAACTACTGCACTGCTTTCATAATATAGTAATTTGATGTTTAGCATGATGCCATAGATTTTCTTCAAATACTAATGAGAAGCCTTGGTTTTCGAAACGAGGTTGCAATTCAAACAGTCGTTGCAGTGGTAGGTTTCGAGACAACATGTGTCATTAATTATGATTTTCAATTTAAAAAGATTTATCGACAAATAATATTGAATCAATGTAAGAAATGTTTCATGGACCTTTTGCGGACATTTTATTCATATAGTCAACTCTCAAAAACATGAAGCCTCATTACTCGAATATTCCTTCATCTCAAAGTTTTCATTGGGTTCCAAATTCTTTGAGAAGGGTGTGGGAATTTCCCATAACTCGAACTATCAGTAAATCCAAGTTTTTAGCTGATTGCTTAGGACTTCGAGTTATCGAGAATTCAATATGTATATTAGGGTAGGCCGAAAAAAATCGAAATTCTGCAGAGTCTTAGTACGGAAAATTTGTGTCGTCCTAACACTAAGGTAAATGCACCAGTAGTGACCACTTCTTCAGTAGTGGCCACTTTGAGGTTTATATTTTAAAAATAAGGATTCTAGGGATCCCAATGGAATCAAACTTGCAGGAGGTAGACCTCAGGCTATAGTGTAGTAGGCAGTTCAAGGAGGAGTAGGTAAAGCATCATGGAAAATTGTTATCAACTATTTAATACGGTCGCCTGGATTGTCGATGTTTTTTCAGCTGTCTTCTAACGCTTCTCCGTAACGAGGTATATAAACATTGCGTTGCATTATAAATAGAACAATGCTCAAAAATAATATTTTTAGAGCTGTAACCATGTTATGAAATGTGAAAGATCATGTTTGGAACGTTTTCAACTCAAATTAGTTGTTTTCTTTGCTGACAGTTCATGTGACCACTACTGGTACCAAAAAAGTCGGAAATTCAAAAGTGGCCACCGAGTGGCGACTACTGAATCAGGAAGGTTTTTCATAAATCAACTCAATTTTCCTTTTAATAGGTTGTAATCTGTTTACATAAAAACCTGCCTCATTTCTGACATAATATTATTGTGTGATCTAGTAGTGGCCACCCGGTAGCCACTTCTAAACAGCAATGTGGCCTTTACTGACTCATGTACGTTGTACAATAACCACTGATGAATCAAATTTGAGGTTTGAAAAAAATTGAACAAATTGAAATTCTTGCATTTTTAAAAAATTGGACGATTAAGGAAGAGAAGAGCTATAATATGCTCATTGAGTTTCAAATATGGTAATTGATAGTGTAGGCCCACAGTTTAAAAAAAGCCACAAAAATATGCTTCACTGTGGCGACTGCTAGTGCGTTTACCTCTTCTATGGACAGGCCGGGATTAGTCAACAGGCCATCCCCTAGACCCATACGCCCTGGAATAGGGGCGCATATCACGGGGGGGGGGATTATTAAATAACTTGTTGGTAAAAAAAAAAAAAAAAATCACAGGAGTTTGGCTCGCTAGTACAAAAAGAGGAGAAACATTCTACTAGAACCGAGAGAGAGATTGCAGCCAGCTTGCTGAGCAGGTAAAAAAAATAAAGGGGGAAGGGCTTGGTCGAAGTTATCCCTTTTCTAAGCAAAGCAGGTAATTTTTAATTTCTCAGATTTAAGCAATCATTTCTTGAAAATACATATTTTTTTAAGTTAAAACACTTATTAGAAGTAAGTCACACACAGTAAAATTAGAAAAAGCCATGATATATAAAGTTCCCAGTTAATAACACTTGCTTATGGAACAATTTTTCTCTTTTGTAGTCTAAATCATGTCAGTAAGTATGTGTTTTGCAATTTATAATCTATTGATTCATATTTATTTATGAGTGCTAATAGTCAGGGACGCCCAAAATTAAAACTTTTGGGAAGGGGGAAATTATCAGTTTACCGGATAAAACTTCAAAACTTACCGAATAAAAAATAGGAACATGGTACTACTAGTAGTTTACTAAATTATCTGTGACTAGCAATAAATTAGTAGTTACTAAAATTATGCTTACAATAAATAGCATAAATAATCAGAAAAAAATAAAATATTAAAGTACTTAAAAAAGAATTTATCAGACAATACCAGATATTTACCGCCAAAGTTTTATGATAGGTTACAAATGTTGTAAAATTTCCGAATTTGAAATATGTAACATTTACGGACGTTTTAAACATTTTACCTATGAAAATTCCCAGATTTCTGTATTTTATCGATGTAAAAAAACGGCCGTAATTAATTCTTCAGACCAATTTTATTTTCTAAAATCTTCATTAATTAAGACATAGCTGAGAATTAATGATAATTTTTATGAGTCTCTTGAATCAACACGGATGACTTAAAATTTTTGACTTAAAATTGACTAAAAATGCGATCGGCAAGATTAGAAGTCTAAAAGTTCTCAACTACACAATATAAGACATAAAAGGAGGGTTAAAAATAATGCGTAATGCATAATTATAAATGTCCAAAAGGTAAAATCACAATGAAAAGAAAAATTCGCGAGTATTAAAAAAGCGGATGCAATTGGATTTAGAAATGTGTGAAAAATTAGGATTAACACGTAATAGTGTAAAAAATGGCCAAGATGTGCAAGTTTAAGCTAATGTGTAGAATTCGATTATTATGCATCTTCTTGAACTCAAAATCCATGACCAATTGTCAATTTCTATGATTTTTGAGCACTTTTTGCCGAAAATCATGATTTTCCATTACCATTTTTGATAATAGCCGAAATCCATGACTTTCTAGGAGCATGGACACCCTGCCTTTAGTAGTATTGAAAACTTATGCTACCAATTTCCTATATCCATTGATATACCTTGGTAAGTTGTAGGAAACAAATTGTTCTGGAATTACATTGAATTGTGTACTTACTATTTTCTTATGAACTAGTGGTACCAGCACAGCTTCGCCCGTAGTAGAAGAATTAAAAGGTCTTTTCGTTCGCCTATGTATTTGCAAATAATGTATGGTGACTTTTTCACCAATTGGCTTGCCCATGCTACGGTTCCACGTTATGATAACTTAGTAATTTACTCGTCCATCAATAATTTTGCTCGGGAAAATTTTCTTAAAATTGGAATAGAAAACGAACAAAATCGAATTTTTGAAAAATCGCTTCGAGGTGCACATCCCCATGCTTTGCCACAACTTTGTACCAAATTTCATGAAAATCAGCCAAACGGTCTAGGCGCTATGCTAGTCATAGACATCCAGACAGACAAAGATCCAGATATACAGACATTCAGTTTTTTTATAAGTAACTGGTGGTACCCGCACGGCTTTGCCCGTAATAGAAAAATTGAAAGGACTTTTGGTTCGCCTGTATATTTACAAATAATGTATGATGAATTTTCTCGCCAATTGGCTTGCACACTGTTAAAACCGGAGGAGCCAGATAGGTGCGATTTTCCGCCTTAGGGTGCAAAGACGGAGCCATAGAGAGTCACAGAGGCTAGGAAATATTGTTCCGATATCTTTTAGCACCTTAGTGGATGAAAGAAGGTAATGAAGGGCCATCAGCCCTCGCAGTAGCCAATAGCGACTCTTTTCCTCCGCAAAGGTGCCTCGCTCGCACATGCGCTGTGCACTCCGGGATAAGTTCAGTTCAGCCACTTTAATGGCGGACGACGATGCTGCAACGTAGTTGTTGGTACATTAAATTTTCACATTGAATTGACAACTAAACTGGATTAACATTCAACATTTCTGGGACAAACCTTCAAAACCTTGCGTAAGTACAGGCATTTAATCATGGTATAACATTTAAGGCTTTCCAACAGGCTTTTAGTGTTTTCAGAGTCGAGTTTCAACAAAGTAAACTGAGTACTACTTCTTGTTTATAGTTAACCGTTTTAACATAGTGATGTATGGCTTTTTCTATCATGTCTACTAATATATGCTGTTACTTGCTTGCCGCGTCAGCGGTGTCGCGAATTTTCCCCAAAATGTTTATTGTTAGCAATACGAAATAATTAATAAGTAACCGTTATGAAAATTTAACGATGTAACTTAACTGCTACAGCAGATACACTAAATGTCTTTATCTTCTCAATAAAATAGCTGCGTAGCAAAGGAAAAAAAAAAGACGCTTGGAAAAGAAATCTCTCTGTGTGTTTCATGCCATGACTCATTACGTAAAAATATTTCGTTGGTGTGATTTCAAAAAAAAAAAAAAAGACGAATGCATTGTCTAGACGCGTTTATTATAATTTTTTTTCTGATTTCTGTTTCCAATGCTTTTTTATTATGTGGGCTGCCAAAAATTTGTTTTGATTTTAATGTCAAAAAAGTTCCTATTTAAAAAAGAAAAAAAAAGTGCTTTTTTAAATTACTTATGTTCAAATAGGATATTCAAATGTCGAACCATATATGTATACGTATCAATATGTTACTCTTGATTAAAATATTTTGAACGTTTATAAAACGCCTGCAATTTATGAAACGATTTGATTTCTCCGTGATTGTAATATAACTGAAAAATTTTGAATGTGTCCGTAAATTATCCATAGATGCCTTCATTCTTAATTTTTGGTATTATGCTGTAGTAAATGTCAATATCCATTTAAAACTACAGAGCAATCCAAGGGTTTTTATGAGAGTTAGAACTTGGATAGAGGAATTGAAGTCATGAACGCTTCTAAATTATGTTGGAAAGTCTGAAATGTGATCAAATGCCTTAAATGACAAATTTTAACCCAAAATCAATTCAATGTGAAAAACGTACCAAGACTTTGTATATCATAAACACAAACAATAAACACAATAATATTCAAAAATGCACACAATACGGGGGAGGGGGGGAAGAGGATCTACTGTAGAAATCAGTTAAGGGTGCCATTTATCTCTCTGAAGGTTCCTTCTTTTCACGCCGCTGTCTGTCTTTTAAAAGGTGCCCGTTTTTCACCCTAATAAGAGGTGCGATTTCGGCTCCGTATTGGGTGTCGCTGGTGAACAAGCGTTTCACTCCTGAAAGGTGCCAAACGCAACCTGTAGTTTTAACAGTGCACCCATGTTACGGTTCCACGTTATGATAATTTCGTATCTCGCCAATTGGCTTGTGCCCATGTTACGGTTCCACGTTGTGATAATTTCGTAATTTACTCGTCCATCTTATGAAAATTTTGTTCTTAAAATTCGAATAGAAAAAGAACCACATCGAATTTTTGAAAAATCGCTTCGAGGTGCACATCCCCACGCTACGAACTAACTTTATGCCAAATTTCATGAAAATCGGCCGAACGATCTAGGCGTTATACGCGTCACAGAGATCCTGACTGACATCCGGACAGACAGAGGGACATTCAGCTTTATTATTAGTAAAGATAAAGATAAAGAAGATGATTTCGCTTAATATAATCGCGATCGTAAGTATGAACTGATTAATTATTATCGCTGATAATAATTAATCAGTTCATACTTACCAAAGTTCATATGTAGAATACTTATATAAGTACATTCATTTTCTTTTACTTTATGTTTTACATTAGCGTACAAAAAGTACAAATACAAATTTTCTACTAAAAACTTTTTATTTTATCCTAAGTAGTAGTAGTTTGAAGAAAGAAATGTACAATAAAAATGTGATTAATATATTGATACATAATGTAACTATCATATTGAATCAATTTTATCCGTCAGTTACTTGAAATTAAAGTGAATAATGTAAAATCTAAGGAAAGGATGTCAGATGGCCACTACTGACTAATGCATGTGGCCACTACTGAAAATCTCAGATTTTGGAGTGGCCACTATTGGATCAAATTTGAAGTTTGGGAAAAAATGGATAAAAAATTGAAAAAATTGAAATTCTGGCATTTTTAGAAAATGGGACGAGTCAGGAATAGTTGGGCTATAATACATTCATTGATCTAAAAAAATTGGAATTAATATTGTACACCCACAGTTTAAAAAAGACATAAAATATGCTTAACTGTGGCCACTACTAGTGCATTACCTTAATTACTGTGCAAAATTTTGTGACTCTGAGTTAAATGTCTTCTGCTCCGGCAAAAGACTTGAATTTTCGAGATTTTTAGACAAACATCAAAAAAAAAAAAAAAAAAAAAAAAAAAAAAAAAAAAAAGAGAAAATTTATCAAATATTTTAAATTTTGCTGAACTTTAAGCGTTAGTGCGGTATTTTTAAGCCTGTGAGTTACTTTTTTCTGTTCTGGCAAGAGGCCTGAATTTTGACAATTTTACGTAAAATTCCTTAAATACGAGTGACACATTACAAAGTAGCTACATAACTGATGCGCGGCAATACTTAAAATTTTTAATCACTTCAACGGAATAAGACCACCCCTTGAACCATGTCCTTTCTTTTAAGGGATTAGGGTGAAGGAGGTCAAAGGTTCTCCCCCCCTTACTTTAAAAAACTAACGTTTTTATACATAAGTGGGGTGGTTTTGTAGTTTTTGATAAAATTTCATTGAATTCGCGCCCTTTATCACCCCTCTCCTCCTTTGAACATTTGAAATAATGGGTCTATATTTAACTGAAATAGACTCTATTTCGTTGTTTATACGGGAAAAAATGACAAGGAAGTCACTTGGTTTAAATATTTGTTAGAAGTTGTCTGCTGCATCTGATGCATATTTCAAAATATTTTAAATTCACTAGATTAAAAGTTGAAATCATTCACCAATTGGAGCAAAAGCTTCGCAGACTCCTCCAGCTAGCTATACATCTTAAATTTTTTCAACTGCCTCTTACATCTTAACGAACTCTCATTCCGGCACCTCTTCCAGTTTGTTGTCAAGCTCCTAATCTGACTATAGGAAAATTAGAAAAAGGCTGTGCGACTCTGAAAAGCGTCCCATAGTTGGTTTTAAGCCATTAGATTGCAAGTTGACTCGACGATATTGAGTAAAGACCAACAATATTTATCACATGCCTTAAAATAAGGCGTATGCTTTCGTTATCTTGCTTCCGCGATCTGAGTGCGCTACATACACTATATGACCAAAAGTATTGGGACACTTTCAAAAATTTACATTTTTAAGGATTTCTCGAGAAATACAAGACCAATTACTTTATAACTTTTGTTGCATAAAAGGTATTTTTTAGCTATCATTTCCCATTAAAAGTTATTATAAGCATTTAGAGAACCAGCAACAAATTGAGGAAATACTTTCATAATACTTTCATTTCTCTTGTTTTTAACATGACCTTTAAACATTAAAAGAAAGTTACAATATCTATTTAAAATATTAATTTTAAAGAAATGGATTAAATATGTTTCATAATGCTGAATTTATTCCACACATTAATGAACTACTGAACAGACATCACAATCTAGGAAAAAGACCTTAAGAACATTGTGACAATTTAGGCAAGTCATTAACTACTACAGCTGACTTATGTAAAAACAATGTCACATATGTAAGGGATTTGTTGATCTTATTTCAAGACAAGAGCTTAATAATTGCTGGCAGAACTGCCAGGAAAACCCTTCCAGAAAAGATTGTTTTGTGAAGCTTAATGGATATTGTAAGGTTGGGATCTTTCACCAGAAAATATTTTTATTTGTAAATTATTATTTGTTGTGTGGGATTACATAGGTTAATTATAAAAATGTAATGCGTTTTATAAATTTCTACAGAAAAAAAGTATGATTTTAAATATTGATAAACTGTGCAACTGAGTTTATTCTTCTTCTACTACTAATTCTACTGCTACTGCTCTGCTACTACTACTATTAATACTACTACTACTAATAATAATAATAATAACATTGATAAAAATAACTCGTACAATTATGCACGTGCGTTAGAAATGATGCTTCTTAAATTCAGAATTAAAAAAAAAAGTTTTGATTTTGGATAAATAATTACTTACAAGGAGCGTATAATTTCAACATGCTATAGAAGTTACTCACAGAACGTGAGACAACCAGAGACTAGTTTTTAAATAGAGTTTGTAAGTGATAGAAAAACATTAAAATAAATTACTTTCATTGAGTCTACCGATTTATCGTATTTTTTGCAAATGCAAGTGAAACACTTATTAATTTGAATAGGGATTATGGGCAGGTTTCGAATTGATTATCTTACTATGCCAGTATTTCTTGATCTTTTAAACTAGAAAATGCGTTTTGCTTTCAAGCTATTATGAAGTTCTATGCTTGCTCGTTATTTATTGCACTGATGATGTATTCTTTATGGAAGTCAACGAGAAAAACTCCGTTGCTCAAGTTTTACGTTTGCCCCCTTTTGATTCCTTAAACAGCTATCTCATGTACGAATTTTTGAGCGGATTTTGTGCAATTAACTTTTACTCAATATTTTTATACAAAGTGTTTGAGAAAGAAGTCCCATACCTTGAAATGACATAGCAGTAAAACCGTGTTAGATAGAAAAATGAAGTGGTATGTTGCACCAGCGCTCTGGAATACTACTTTAGAACCGGTTTTCGAAAAGAATTTCAAAAATTCAGAGAGCGTTGTATAGTCAAATGTTTTTCAATTGGCGTATAAAAGTGCTTATTGAACAGAGGTCAAATCTCATTGCGATGAGTTCAGTATGGCCACATTCACAGCGGTAATGTGACTATTCGGTTGCGTAATGTTACAGCTATGAAAAGTAGTCATATTGACCCAATATGTTCGATGTGGGTAGTGAAATTCGTTCTCTGTTCAATAAGCACACTTTCATGCACCATTTAAAACCATTTGACTGCAACGCTCTATGATGTCCAATTTTCGAATTATTTTTGAAAACCGACGTATAAAAAATTCCAAACCTGCTGGTGCAGCATACCACTTGTTTCACCTTTTTATCTCAGATGGTTATGCTGTTAAGTCATTTCAAAGTAAGGGAGTTCTTTCTCATACACTAATTGAAAAAATATTTAGCTACAGCACTCTCCGAGTTTTTAAACTATTTTTTGAAAACCGATGCAAAAAAAAATACCAGAGCGTTGGTGCAACACACTACTTGTTCCAACTTTCTATCTCACACGGCTTTGCTGTTATGTCATTTCAAAGTAAGGGAATTTTTCTCAAACACCATGTATTATAGAAAAGAAAATTCGATCAACTTTATTCGGGGAAAAAATGGTCTTTTAACCATCAGAATGACCGTGGTAGAAGAAATAACAAAATTATACACGATTTCGCACGTTAGCAATAAGAAGTAATTTTGAGTACCACAGGATTGAAGTACGTATATTTATTCTGGTTGCTTGTGGCATTAGAACAATAGTCTTGACGTCGTGGTTTGATTTCTGGCAAAAGAAGTGTGGGAGCCTTATACGAATTCACATGAAATAAATGCTGGAATTGAGCTCCAGTGAGCTCCCATGCAAATTAAGGGCTGGGCTTAATATTATCCAAAGTTAATTTTTGATTACAATTTCGCGAACCTGAAAGATATCTTACACCATTATGGTTCACTTAAGATTCTTCCGGTTGATACGCAATAGTTCAAACTTACTTTCAAAAAATGTGTGCGCTATATTGAATGTGTTTTGCAACATATTTCAAAAGCAATTCAGAACCAATTTTGTCGATTCAGGAGTTGAGCTTTATACAAATTATGGGCTGGCCTGATATCATCCAAGCTATTATTATTGATGGCAATTTCGTGAACCTGAAAGATGTGCTACATCAATATGTCCGCTTATGATTCTTCCGAGTGATGCGCAATAGTTCAAGTTTACTTTTAAAAAGTGTGGAGGCCATATTGAATGCATTTTGAAGCATATTTCAAATGTAATTAAGAACATTTTAAACCCTTTTGTTCAATACAGGAGTTGAGCTCCCATGCAAATTAAGGGTCGGACCTAATATCATTCAAGCTATTATTATTGATGACAGTTTCGCGAACCTGAAAGATATGTTACACCATGGGGATTTACTTATGATTCTTCCGGTTGATACGCAATAATTCAAACTTACTTTCAAAAAATGAGGGCGCTATATTGAGTGTATTTTGCAGCATATTTCAAAAGTAATTCAGAAGCAATTTTATCCAATGCAGGAGTTGAGCTCCCATACAAATTAAGGACTGGGCCTGATATCATCCAACCTATTATTACTGATGACAATTTTGTGAACCTAAAAGATGTGTTACACCAATGTCCGCTTATGATTCTTCCGAGTGATGAGCAATAGTTCAAACTTACTTTTAAAAAGCATGGACGCCATATCGAATGTGTTTTGCAGGATATTTCAAATGTAATTAAGAACATTTTTAACTGTTTTGTCCAATTTCGTTCAACACTATTGTATACAGAACCATTTCCCGTTGGTGGTGAGTTTTTAAACCGTGTTTTTTAAGGAACAAAAAGTCACATTGTTCTTTACAACAAACCACCAACTTTCATAACATTTGAAGCAGTTTTTCTTATCTTCATCTATTTCAAAGCTGAACGCTTAGTAAAGACCACTTACTGCGTAATATAAATTATATTTTTATATAAATGTGTGACAAAAAAGGGCAACAAAAACACATAAAACTTCTGCAAACAATCAACAAAAGATTAAGATCTCGTCGCTACTGTAGCACTGAAAAAAAAATCTTGTGGAATATTGTTGACAGATATGTTCGAAACAGTAGTGAAAATTTGGAAAATGGGTCAAGCACCGGTAATAAATTTCGTGCAAGAAATTCTTCCAGGAAAGAATCCCAATAAAAAAAGGACATTTACTTGACTTTTTCCGAGTTTATTTTTTTATATTATTAGTATCGTTGAAACGAATTGCGTATTTTTCAGGAAAAGCATGATAGTTTAAAGTGTAAAGAGCAATAAAAAGCTTAAACCTTTGGGAATGATATTAAGCACATACATTTGATTCTGGGGTACAATGTATATGAATGCTGTCAAACAAAGATACTTTTAGAGACGGAACTTGAAGAGTTGAATGGATTGAATGCATTTGAACTTGCGCAGGACGCTACAAATGTAAACAAAAGAGAACATTTTTGAAAATCATGTAAAATGCAATTTGATTTCAAAAACAATCAAATAATTCACGAAACTAATAAAATATTTCAATTGATTGGAAGAATTTGATTCATTAAAACCAGTTTTGGGATAAAAACAAATAAGATAAAAATCAAAATGTGTTATTTTTTTTGTTAAACTTTAACTTCATTAGAGTCACAAAAATTTTTGTACACGCGAGAGGAAATTTTTAATGTAATCCAAGGTTTAAGAAATTAACAAGAATTTATAGTCTACACGCAGAGAAACACTAATATGTAGCCAGTCTCGTTTAACCTGCCTCTATTTTTGCTCTCCTAAGTTCTACATGGATACTTCCAGGCACAAAAATAGTAAAAATAAGATACTGACTTAAGATAGGAAAAGTTTGAAGCGAAAATAAAAAAAAATAGTGAAAAAGTACGAAATCTAACTTTTTAGATGATCTCCAAGTGCCCTACATTGTATTTAGGGACCATGTGCCCTACATTGTATTTAGGGAAATCACATGCAAGAAAAAATCCATCTAATACGAAAAAATTGCCATTAGTAAAACCTATATTCACCGAGATATGAAACGCAGCCTTTTGTGACTTATGCCACTTTACACTCGCATTCAATCACACCTTTTTGGGGAAATGTAGTGACAAACAGAGGTTTAAAATTAAATGTGCACTTCGAGGTTTTTTTATTCAAACTTTACGACGATTTTTTACTGTGTTTTTACTTATCAAAACATAATATATATATATATATATATATATATATATATATATATATATATATATATATATATATATATATATATATATATATATATATATATATATATATATATATATATATATATAAATATATATATTTTTACCTCGTTAATACGTCATTTTTCTGAAAGTGCGTTAAGTTCCAATCTGACCTTCTATACGGTCCCTAATAATTTTGAACGCGAATTATTTCTATGAATTTTTGTCATAAATGTTTCAAAACTTTTTGTTCTGATATTATTTTACAATGTAGATTATTTCCCTAAGTGCAAACTGGGGGACTTGGCAATAATATAGAAAGTTAGATTTCGTTTTTTTTTACTATTTTGTTCTCTTTAATCTTTGCATAATTAATTAATTTGTCATTTTTTGAATTATTTTAAACAACGTATAAAATTACATGCGTAATTTTGAGAACTGATACGTAATTGATCACCTAATACGTTGATTTTTAGAAAGAGCAAGAGATAAATGCAGTTCAAGTAGCGGAAATAACCGATTTCCGTTTTCAAAACGCAAGAGTAATTGGGTCTGAGTTCTTTAAAGCAACCATTTCTCTCTCATACCATTCTGTGTTTTTCCTCTACCTTACGCACCTTCACGAAAATTGACTCTACTGAAACGAGGCGAAGTCAAGTGCCAACTCGTTACGGTCTTTCATTACGTATAATGTAGTGCAGGGACCAGATTTCCGAAGTACTCATATACCAACTCTCCGGCACTTTGTAAGAATAGATCAGCATTAATTTCTCATCTTATTTTTATGAGGATAAAAATTCTGGCCTCATTATTACATTGCTGTGAAAGTTCTAAATCTCTTAAATGTCGATATTAGCCGGTGAATGCCAACATTCACATGTCGAAAAAACAGGCTAAAGATAGGATATTTTCCGTGGATCATCTTTGAAGTTTAACTTCCTCTAATTTCGGTCCTTTACAATAGCATATATAACTCAATACATGACGAACACTAAGGGAGTTGTAGCGTTTTCCCTCTCCCCCCTTTTGATAACCATTTTCAAATAATCTATAAAAATGAACCTTCTTCGATTAAAAAGGTTCTACGTCAGAGAAAAGAAAAAAAAAAGAGAACTGGATTGAAATTAAACTGTGTACACTAAACTTTTTTTCTAACTCGTTGGATTGTGAAGTAAAGTTAAAAATTACTACCAGTTATTTTGTATCGTTCGAAATCAATTTTTTTGTGCATTTTTTAAAAAACTTTTTTAGCAAATAATTCCATTCTAATGTTTTTATTGGAAGGAACACCAGCATGTCAACGCTAATTTAACTTTACCTCGCGATTGTGTTTAATTTCATCATTTAAAGTCTCGCTATTTTTTAATTAGCACTTCAAGTAATTTTTTCATTTGGTTCCCTGTTTCATTTGATTCCCTCTTAAAGAAAAAAAATGCATTCGGAAAAAGTAATACGTATCTATAATGAATCGTAAAGAGTTAATTTTCAGTACTTAGGATATTTTTTTCAGAACATGCTAATTTAAATAAAAGAAAAAAACAATAGTTTTAAGCTTGTTCCATAACTTTTAGGGATTTATGTAATTGTAGTGTTTAGGTCAATCAGCATAAATATTTAAATATACATCCGTGATTTACATATTTACTTAGCAACACGAAGGATGTTAATACCAAATAAAAACATGAAACAGTATTTTAGGAATAAAAGCTAATTTAACTCAAAGCGAAAACTGTGATTGACGATGCTTTGAAACTAGTGCACATCATTTATAACTTACACTGACAAAAAAAAAAAAAAAAAAAAAATCTTTAGCCAATCAAAAGAATTCTAAAAGTTAAAAAAATTTTCCCCTTTAAATCACAATCATAGCTATGAAATATCGAAATGCTTGTATGGAATAAAACAAACTTGACATTATGCTGCATAAAGTTGGAATACCTTAGATATTTTTTTGTCTATTTAGCCTCTTCAATTATGTTTTTACTTCCTTTTACAAAAAAGGAAGTATTGTATTCGCGAAAAATTTTCACTCAAAAATCGACCTTAATTTCCATATTTCTCACCCCCGAATGAATGTTGAGTTTTTTTTCGACCCGACTACACGTGGATACATGCCTAGGAACCTACAGACACCTGAAATATCCATTTTGACGACCCCCGAGTTAATTACAACGAATTTTCTCGTGACGTCCGTATGTACGTCACGAGAATGTTATGATTGAGTCATGTATCTCGCACAACTCAAAAACGGTATGTCCTAGAAAGTGAAATTTGGTACATAGACTCCTAGTTGAACCTAGTTGTGCACCTTCCCTTTTGGTGACATTCGGATGTTCCTAAGGGGATCTTTTGCTCCTTTTTGGGGGGAAGTCATTGTTAATTTTGATGTAAACTCAAGTGGTGTTATAATTTGTCGGACACTTGGTGATATATCGGCAGTCTTTTGGTCGTCATGTTTTGTCGCCAACTTGGCGACAAATTTGGCGATTTTTTTTTGTAATTTTAAATTTGGTTTCAATTTGACCACTGATGGTGATATTTATAGAGTAAACAATTGAATCACAATAAAATTGCCAATAATGGGGAAATGACATTAAATCGGAGTAAAAGGAAGTCATGTGATGCACACATCAGCTCGTTTGATACAGCTTAAATGATATTTAGTTAAATGTTTAAATGTTTGGCACTTAACAACCACGATTTTTTATTTTATAAAGTTGAAAGCTGAAATAACAGAAAATTCATTCATTCAATAAAACCTTCATCTTTTGTTTGAAATAGATGGAACATAATTTATTTATAAATATTTTACGTAAAAAATTTACGGTTCTTTATTTAATACAGTTGTAAGAATTTTCATACTACAAATTTATGAGAACTGAAATTCTTCATTTGATAATTTTAGAACTACAGTGATTTATAAATGTTTGTTGCCAAACAACCCCGAGTCTTGTCGTCATTAATTTGAAGCAAATTTAATGTCTATTGAAAGAAAATTTAATGTTTTCGTAAAAAAGACAAACTTATAACCATTACTATTTTGAATGCATGGTTTTTACACGTTTAAAATCATAACACGCGTTTAGAAAAAAAAATATACAGACGAGACACTAGACTACATAATTTTACAAATATTTACGTAGACGAAATAGAAATCCGTACTCTGTAAATATTAATTAATCGTCCGTGGTTTCGAAAATGTCTAAGCAGCAAGGAAAATTTTCGTTGTGAATATTTAAATCACTTCAACTCCAGTTCTTTTAATATTTAAAATCCACTCAAACAATATTCGCTGCAATGCTTAATTTTTCATTAGGGTGAAAATAAGCGTTTGATGCTTAAGTTCAATTTAATCTGTCGTATATGAATACTTTATTGGCTTATTGAAGTGAAACTCCTTGGATGTACTGCAAGAGTTTCGCAGTTTGTAGACGGAACGGTGTTTTTGCAGATGCTTTAACTACTTCATTTCTAAAATGCACACAGGCAGGGATATCCTGCGTTCTACCGAGATTAATTAAATTAAAAAAGAGTTATTTTTGAGCTGGTTTTGTGACGCAGTTAAATAGATTGATGATAATTGTTTTATAATTTAAACTATCTCAGTAAATCATTGTTTCCCCAATTATTATTTTTTCCAATAATTTGGTGATATGGCTAACTCAAATGTGTGGCAAACATAAATTTTAGTTTACTGGTTAAGTTGAGCTTAAATTCTTGCCTTCTACAAGGACGAATCCAGTATCTGGTTTATCAGGGTGTTATTTTCGAAAGCTGAGAAAGGCAACAAGTATATTCCGGTCAAAATAGGGGATCAGAGTGAATTATTCAAAATAAAAGCTTCCCAAATGCTGCCTTTTGACCATCTTTGATAGTTTAAAGGCAGCAGCAGTAGCAGAAGATTTTTAAGTCACTTTTTAATAAACATGTTCCTAAGAAACAGTTGTTGAAACACAAGTTTTGGTGTAATCATACTTTTTACTTTATCACTTTTAAGATTGATAATCGACCAATTACAATACAGAGAAATCCCGATTTTACTTGCCCCAAATCTACGTTTTCCCGCATTTAACGTTTTTTCATCGGTTTATTTTTCTGCTATGTATTTCCCGCATTTAACGTTTCCACATATTTCACGTTTTAACCCACTCCCTTAAGAATCGCAAAATCGGGGTTTCTCTGTAGCAACAGTTACGAAAGGTGAATCACTTTTGAGAATTATTAGTTACATAATCTTAGGTATTCTTTCCTAGATCTTTGACATCTAAAATTTTATGAGCACAAGATTGTGTCTCATTGGCGTTGCTTTCGTCTCGCTTTTTTTTCGGTTATTAATGCTTTTATGTTTCTCGAAATTATTTTTCAGTTTACTCTTTTAGTTGCTTCCCTAAATTTAAAACATTATTCATGTGTTTATTTAGGCAAAACTTTTCAAAATTTCAGAAAATGTATGTCTTTTATTCGCAAACAATTTATCTTCTTTGGCACTTTTTTTTTGAATTTTAACAATCGTTTTGCGTAGTATAGCCTAATAAGGCTCTTTCGCCCGAAAAAAAAACGATACGACCAACAAACCAGCCATTAGCAGAACTGATCAATGACATCCTCCTTTTAATTTTCAAATGGGATAATTTGAAACATCAGAGTTCTAATCGATGTCGCATCTGTAATATGAGGAGAGACAAATTCTCAAAATGCTCGCTGCTAGGGTTATAACATGACGAATTTTTTCAGGGTTCAAGTCAGAATTACTACAGAAGCAAAATCATTTCTAAGCAACTTACTTTACTAACTGAAACGGGAATAAAAGAAGATAGAAAGAGAAGGTTATAGATTATTTCAGCCGCCTCGGATTAACCGGATTACTGAGACTCGGATTACAGAAAGGCTAGTGTATTATCTTTCACTGAGCAAGAAAGGAATAACAATTAAATTAGAAGGGTAAGTAGAAAGTGTGCCGTAAAGTATTTGTTCAAGTAATCTTATGTATGAGGCAGTGAGAAACAAAGGGATGTAAGTGGCAAAATTTAGAAAATAAAGATAACCAGTACAAATAGTAAGGAAAAATTCTCCTCTGTCTTGGGGTAAGAGATAGCACTGGTAATCTTGGTAGGTGCTGTTGTACAGCATGATATAGAAAATCTTTAAACCCCTTTTTACCCAAAACTTGGAAATGTCCACTTACATCCCTTTGCTTCTCACTGCCTCATATTAATAATGAAATTATAAACACAACTAGTAAATAAAAATTATAGATTATCGAACTTTAGAGCTAATAAATGCATTCTTTCCTTGAACATTTTAAATTAGCAGTAACTGTAATATTAATATATCATTTAAAAAACGGAGACAACTAAAATGACTTTTATTCGAGAAACTCGACTACTCTCTGAAAGTATTAAACGTTCGATAAAAATCGAAAAATCGATTTCCTCAAACGGAAGTAAATGAAATGATAAAGTATACTGAACAGGTGTTTTTGAATATTCCAGAACTGTTTCTTGCGTTAGTTTAAAGTATAAGATGTATTGGATAATGGTTTAAAATTATGTTTGAAAAAATGAATTGATGCTGAATTTCGCTCAACAAAATCACACATTTTTAGTTAATTACTTTTAAATTAAAACCAAATCCGCCTTCAAAAAACACCTAGGAACTAAAACGCAAAAAATAGCACACCGATTACACTTACATACTATTTCCTACCCAAAACTATAGAAATGAAATTTATTTTACAGTTTCAAAACAAAATCAATTAAACTAAACACCCAGTTTTAAAATGAGCACTGATTTAAATTAATATACGATGAACTATTTTAAATACCTAACTAATTATATACGATCTCTTAATTTTCAACAACCTTTTGAAGTCGGAGCCTCCTATATATATTACCTAATGTAATTGAGTAGGTTTAGTTTTAAAGACTAATATCGCGTTTAAATAAATTAGAGTTTAATTCAGGATCCGGTGGGTCGCCAGTTACCTTACGTAGTAGTTTACAGGAGGCCCCGACTTCAAAAGGTTGTTAAAAATTAAGAGATCATATATAATTAGATAGCTATTTAAAACAGTTCATCATATATTAATTTAAATTGCTGTTTATTTTGTAATTGGGTGTTTATTTTAGTTGATTTTTGCACTGGAATTGTAAAATAAGTTTCATTTCTTAGGTTTGGGTAGGAAATAGTATGTAAGTGTAATCGGTTATTTTTTGCTTTTTAATTCCTAGGTGTTTTTTGAAGGCATTTTTTTTAAATTTTAAAGTAATTTACTTTTTGCTTTTTAGTGGTGTAAATATAAAATAAGTACGTAGGATAGAGTATGCGATACATGACGTTAAAGTCTTTCTTACGTGCATTTCGAGTAAGAACGCACGAGTCATTAAAAAACCATCAGAAATCGCTTTAATTGAAAAATAGTAAGTTGTAAAATTGTAAATTTTGAAACGTAACATTGTAAATTGAAATTTATATTTCACAATAATACGTATCACACAACCCTCAATAGAGCTGTCATAGATTTAGGAAAAATAACTTTGCGAAAGGACGAGTATGCGTAGCTCTCAGCAGAGTCAAAACATTAAGTAAATTGTAACTGTAAAATTTGTACATTTTAACATTTTAAACATTGTAAATTGTAACATTTTAAGTTGTAATTTGCGTTTCACAACAATACGTGTCATATAACTTTGGATAAAATTCGTATGTTTCTTCACATGGCCCCATTACACATGAAGATAAAAAATTCCACTAGAATGAATTTTATGTTTGCTTCAGAGAATCCTTGATTCAAAATTTTCATTTTAATCTGAACAGGCGGTGTCGTGAAAATTAATCATCCATGTGCCGCGAGAATTAAATATCGTTCAAGACGAAGGCAAAATCTTAACTGTGAAAATACACCCGGTCACTGCAAAACCACGTGATGTATGACGTATTCCGCAAGGGGCGTAAGCTGGATTACGTAGCTACAACGTGTGAAATTTAAAGTTTCTTGGATTTCTCCGGGACCTCTAATCAGATCCAGACCAAATTACCATGGGACCATCTGGGAAGTATACCTTTCCAAACAAAAAAGGAATTTTTCAAATCTGTCCAGTAATCTAGGAATAATCAGAAAACATATATAAAAAGCCGCAAGATGAAATCATAACCTCCTTTTTTGAAGTCGGCTAAAAAAGGCGATGATTAATAAATGTATACTTAATTGGCCACGATATTACATGATTTTTGCTAGTTTAAGAATAAGGTTTCTGGTTTGACATATTGATTGGATTGAATCATACCTGTCATCAAAGAAATATTTACAAAGAGCAAAAATATTGGACTAAACTCAATTATTTTAAGCTTTTCTTATACGTGATTTGGTCATGTTTTCCCCCGCGTTTCGTCGACACTAAAATTTCTTTCAACCTCTCATTTGAAAAATTGAAGGAGGAAAACACAAAAGGCAAGATTGAAAAGAAAAAAAAACAGGGGAGAAGTAAATCTTATGTCTGTAAAAAGGCAGGGACACCGGTTGGGGTGAAGCTTTCAATCAACGCCAAAAAATAGTAATCATAAAATTAATTCCTAAATATGTTGACAAACTAATCTCAAAGTTGAACTTAAGCAAGCACACAATAAATTGTGAATTATGGATTTCAAAATTTCAAACTTTGCAAATAATCTAGGTTTTTGAGGCTTTTCTCGATTCAAGTCATAAATTTAAAAACGTTTTAAAAAAGCTTTATTTCACCTTATAGTACTTGCTCATGATGTTATCATTAGAATTGAAATATCTTCATAAGTAAATACGAGAAGGAAAAACGTTGGGTACCTTTTTCTCCTTTGTTTGTTAATTGACTTCCTTTGTTCTTTTTTGTTTAGTAGCTATTGCCGAAATTTAGTATTATCAATAAAAAATTTGAAAACAGACAGAGATATCAGTTAAAAATTCGTTTTTACGCTCGTCTCTGCCTCAAAAATTATACTGTCTTCTCAAGTTCGGTACGGTTTAAAAACCAGTAAAAACATTCCAAACGAATGTTTTTTACAAAGTGTCGAAGTTCGAACCGCCTAAATTTCTCAGCAAAAACGTAATGAGCGTTTTTTTTTTTAGCAAAGCTCATAATTTCAAAAAAATGATTTTTTCTTCATTGTTTACGCGAGCTACACTGCTCAAAACAATAAGGGGAGCACATGGTTTTAACAAAATTACGCAAAGATGCATACTAATAAGTAACATACAATGAATAATCCATAATTTAAATCCTACCAGAAAACGGAAGAAGAAAACTTTATATGCAAATCATAGTTCATGACGTCAAAAACCAGAAAAAGGAGATAAGGGCAGAAATCGGGATGTTGTAGAAAAGTCTGTTTTATTGCCGTAACTGTGGAATTTGATTACGCAGTATTTTTTCTTAGACAAGGTTAATTGAGGTTGTCTCAACAATGTGATTTACCGGAATCCATGACATGGCGTGTCATAGGCAAACTGGAATCTGGGCAAACATAACGTAGTATCGCAGACACTGTTGGAGTCTCCAGAAGTGTTGTTGCAAGGCTGTAGAATCGATTCCAAGAGACAGGAAATGTTAGACGTCGACGAGGGCAAGGTCGGGCACAAGCCAGTACAGCAACTGATGACCGGTATATACTGTTAACAGCCCGTCCAAACAGAACAGAGAATGCTACACAGCTGCAAAGACAGTTGCTCTTGGCAACAGGACGAAGGATGTCAAGCCAAGCAGTACGTAATTGGCTTCATGAGGGAGGGCACTATGCACATAGGTCAATGGTCTGCATTCCGTTGACCCCACGCCATCGTGCGAACCGAAGAAGATGGGCTGCTGAACATCGAGATTGGGAGCAACATGATTGGAGCCAAGTGTTATTTACAGATGAGTCCCAAATCAGTCTGGAGTGCGACATCCGACGTGTTCTGGTATGGAGGTACGGGGTCACTCGAAATGACCCGGCATTCATTCGTGAAAGGTCACAATACAGATGAGTTGGTTGGATGGTATGGGGTGGAATCAGCATAGGTGGACGTACGGACCTGCATATCTTTCGGAATGGCACTTTGACGGTCCAAAGGTATGCAGACGAGATACTGTGACGTTATGTCATCCCTTACGCTGGAGCCATTGGAAATTCCTTTGTTTTCCAGGATGATATTGCCCGACCGCATAGAGATCATCTGGTGGAGAACATGTTTCAAACTGAAACAATACAGTGTATGGATTGGCCAGCGTGCTCTCCTGACCTGAATCCAGTCGAGCATGTTTGGGACATGCTCAGAGGACGAATTCTGCGCGACCAAGGCCGCCTGTTACTGTTCGAGACTTGGAGATTTCACTTCTTGAGGAGTGGAACAGTATTCTCCACAGTCAGATCAAAAACCTCATCGCACCCATAGTAAACAGGTGTGCAGCAGTCTTAGCTGTTCGAGGAGACCATACTCCCTATTAAAACTTATGCATCATCTCTAAACAGTATATTTTTTCATCGTTTTCATATAGCCAAATTGTTGCCCTAGATAATCTATTCATGTTTTTTTCCATATTTTCCAAGAACTAAAGCGTAATTCCATTTTTTTTACCTTTTTTTTCTGTATTGCGCATTGATACGTGTGTACTATCCATTGTTTGCCAATATGTGGCTGTCTCGCACGGTTTTCTTCACATTTTTGATTGCTCCCCTAATTGTTTTGAGCAGTGTATAAGGAGTGTGAAGCATCAAATTTCAATTGATTTTCTTCTGAAATATAAAAATACTCCTTCTACACAGAAATAGTGTTTTGAGCCAGGCATGGTTGAAAAGCGCGTAAAAAAAATCCCCTAAGACATTTTCCTCCCGCATGCGTTCGGAAACTTAGAGGGCCTAAATTGACTAGAAAAAGAGCTGTAGAAGCAACTTTAAATTAGTGAAAATTCCTTTTTGTGGGAATTTTTGTCTGAGATGACGTAAAGCAGTTGCTGAATAATATTATTGGTTTGCATTTGGCACTTGAGTGTTAAAAAATAAAATCTTGCATTCGTTTTTATTACTAAGACTTTGTCGGTATTGACAGTTATTGAATTTTTAATTCACAGGTATTTTTTCAGCTGTTAATTCGAAAAAACCTTATAAAACTTTACTCAAACCTTGTTTTTTAAATGTTTAATTTGAAAAAAAGAAAGAATGTCAGTTTTGTAGGCACTTGAGTGATCTTTGTGGGACCCTAGGGTTACGCGGAACACAATTTAAGAAACGCTGGCTTAAACTATATTCGATACAAAATCTTTTTCAGCTAAAATACCATCATATAAGCTGTCAATCCTCTAAAAAAATATAGAAACAATCTCACTTTTTCTAAAAAATGCGGAATATTTCTGGAAATTTGAAACGCAGTTCTAAAATGTGGACAATTTTCTTTTAACGTGACGCAGGCGGAAGTTGAATAAAGGTCTTTTATGATACCTTTTTCAACAGACACATGAGTATAAAGATATGATTTCATTCATATACGTGATTTCCGGCGAAATATTTATACTTTTCGGAAATATAATTTTACCCCATATAAAAAATTTCCCTTTGTTCACTTGCTGAAAAATCTAGTTCGAAGTGCTTTGCTGGTCGTGATTATAATGTAAATTTTATTGCAGAAATGTTCTTTTTCAGATCAATTTCATAGAAAAGTAATACTTTCATTTCCGTAAGAGAATATTTTTGCAAAAAAGGACTCCGATTTCGCCCAGAAAAATCATTTTTATGTCACGTCTGCGGAATATTATCAAATCAAATGGTTGAAAATGGCATCAATTCTTGTGTGCGATAGTATTATTTAGAAGCGATTGTAAGCGAATGAAAATTTAAAAGATGTTAAAAAATCAGTTCTGACAACCGGGGCGAATTTTCTAAATGGGGCATCATTGTCTTTGCCGCCCTAATATCACCTTTGAAAACGGGGACATTAGGCTTTCTTCTGGGTTCCAAAACCAGCTACTAGATGCTCTATTGTCTTTTTGCAATGAAAGCACTATCGTATCTACAGGATATGTTGTAAAAGTAATGAAAATGTTTTTTTCTGACGCGACTGTGCAACGTGCTCCAACTAGGGGGAAAAAGGAATGGGGGATTTGCACTTCCAATGGCGACCGGGCTCAGTTCATCCCTATCAGCCAGAGCTTCAAGAAATCGTTCTGAATCCTATGTATCACTCCTGTATAAAACTTCAAAACTATTGCTTGGCCCAGTATAGCCAATTAAGGCTCTTGCGCCATAGAAACCAATAGAGCCAACCAACCCAGTGGTGCCCCCCCTTAGAGCAAGGATGCACCTCTAAATATAGTAAAGACCCTCAAAAGCAAGAGCCCTCCCAAAAAATATCCATTTGGGCACCCCCTAAAAATTTCAATGGCGCAGTCTGCGCCAAGACCCCTTCCTCCCATGAAGTGGGCACCCCTGAACGTCACGAGGGGTTGCGCCATGGGGTGGAAAGCCACGAACCAGCCTAAGTAAGGACAGGTAAGAGAAGGGGACATAATAAACAGCTTCAACATGCCCTTTCTAAAATGCTTAAACGTGTTCCATACTACACTATAGAGCATGTTTGTTTTAGGCCTAAAATAACTGTGGTTACATGAAAGTGTCTTCAATGAAAAAAATACACTTCTGATTTCAAAGAAAGCTGATTTTTAAGAAATATGGCAGTATAACTTCAGATCAGCTTAATATCACACTTCAAAAGTAAATCAATATTTTAAGAAATATGAAAAAAAAAACTCTTATCTTGCTTCAAATTAGAAATATCTATCTGCCTAAAAGGAATAAAGACAGAGTCCTAAAACAACAAGGATAAGAGATGTACTTAAGATACACCAGATACATATTACAAGAATTATCTACCTCCCAACCAACTCAACTGTTTCAACATGCCTCTTTTCCCTCTATATGGTATTAGACACAAACTCTCCTTGATTGATATTTTCAAACAGCAATCGATCTTTTTCAAGAAACTTCAGAGCTTACGACAAAAATTAAAATACGGTTTTTTACGAAATTCAACCAAAGTTAAAGCATTCAAATGCTGATTAGAGAGATTGAAAATGTGTCCTTCTTTTGAAAAATGCAATTTTCTGAGCAGGAAAGATGAATGAGTTTTTCCGAAAATGCAGTCCATGTAAATTTGTCAAGATGAAACAAGAAAAATAAATACATTTCGGGATTCTACATTGATTAAAAAATAAATTTCTCGTTCAGATATTTCAGGGACTCTTTCTTCTTCGCTCAATCTTATCTTTGGAGTTCATTGATCTGTGATGACAAAACATTTTTCAAAAATAGGATTTTTTTCTGATAAATTTAAATTTTCGCAAGCAGGATTTTTGCAATAGTGTTATTTTTTAAAGTTTATTTTATTTATTTATTGCATCTTTTAAAACATTTCGTTTTCTCTTTTCAAAATTTTATGTTCTTTAGTTGATTACTCCATGTTTTAAAAATGTGCATACATTTCACGCTATCTTTTTAGATTTTTCGTTCACACTGAATTTGTTGAAAAAAGAACAATAATAAATCCAAAAATTTTGAAAGTTATATCATCTTTACTGATAATAAAAGTGAAATTCTCTCCGTCTGGATCTCTCTCTGTCTGGATGTCTGGATATCTGTGATGCTCATAGCGCCTAGACCGTTCGGCCAATTTTCATGAAATTTGGCAAAAAATTAGATTGTAGCATGGGGGTGTGCACCTCAAAGCGACTTTTTAAAAATTCGATTTTGTTCTTCTAATATTCCAATTTTAAGAACATTTTACCGAGCAAATTCTCATAACGTGGACGATTAAATTACTACATTATCATAACGTTTAACCGTACCATGGGCGAGCAAATTGGCGAGAAATTCAACATTCATTTTCTGTAAATATACAGGCGAACCAAATGACCTTTTAATTTTCTAGTACGTGAAAAGCCGTGCGAGTAACACTAGTAATACATAAAATTAGATGGAGATTTAACGTAGCAGGCCTCCTCGTGGTGCACTCTGGATAACGCTCAATTTTCTGCAGCTTCTGCCACTTCATTCGGCTAAATTGGAGATAAAAATGTAGTTGTTACATATGGTTTTATTCAGAAAGATATTAAACCATTTAAAAGGAAGTTAAGAACAGGAAAAGTAATTACAATTAAGAATTGAACATACAACAAAAGTAACAATTTAAAATCAAAAAGAAATCTGTAAATTAGGGGATTTCATAATTGAGTCAGTGAGAAGGAAAGGGATGTAAGTTCAATTTATAATTTGGAGTTTATCAGTACACATGGTAGGTGAACTTCTCCTCTGTCTTGAGGCAAGAGATGGTACTAGTAGCCCTGGTAGTTGCTGCTATACAGCATAATTTAGAAAAAAAATTTCAATGAAAGCCTACCTAGGATACTATCTTTAAACGCGTTTTACTCAAAACTTGAAAATGTCCACTTACATCCCTTTGCTTCTCACTGCCTTAATTGTAGCAGAAATAAAGAGAAAGTCATTTCAGGGAGTCGATGACAGATCGCGCAGACCAGTAAAGCTGTCCGAGTAATTTTAGATTTTGATCAGTTGGGTGAAGCTTCGAGCAGGAGTGAGAATGAGTAGCATTCATGTTGCCAGAACCGCAAATTAGACAGGTTCTAGATGTTAATATACCTATCTTGCGGAGGTGCTCAGCCTGGCAATCATGGCCTGTAAAGATCCTAAAAAGGGCCACAGATTCCGCTCGAAGTTTATTACAATAAGTCCTTCACATCTCTTAAATTTCGGCCCAAGGTTTGCCGTTCAAGTTGGCTTTGTTTATGGCTGTAACTTGATCTTGAATTTGGTTTTGCAGAAACGAGTAAGTGGATCACTGAGAATAGAATTTTAATTTACAGAAATACTAAAAATAATGTACAAATATTCGTTTCGTCGTGTTGTCTCCCAGGCTACTGAGGGTAAAGGGGGGGGGGTATTCCCAGGAGGGGAGAGGGGGTTCTCTTGCCCTGAAGAAAATTGTGCGAGACATTCCACTGCATTCTGTCTTCTCTTTGAGCTGCTGCTGTGGCTGTTTTTAGACATTCAACAAGACATGATTGTCTAAATGCCAATTTGTATCGTTTCCACCTGATGGATTCTCCGACCTGTTTATGTAACTCTGGGAAAGTCATGGACGCTGCTCATCTGAACAATTGCTTTGCACTAAATAATTTCAGTTGTGTTATCGAGAGATATTGGAGAACCTGAGGTCTAATGACCTAAAGGTCAATTGACCTAGCATTTGAGAAATAAAAAAGTCAGATTTGAAAGAAAAATCTACGCTATTAGTAAGAAATGTGCACAAATTTAATATTAGCACACAATAAAAAGAATTTAAATCTTTGAATATGATGAAAATTCATTTGACATGTTTTCAGAGATAAAATCCATTTTATATAATTTTTTTTGAACCTATTGTATCTGCTTAGGAATCGTGGTAGATATTGAAAAATAAAAGAGATTAGACAATGCTTCTATCTTTGATCATACTCAGGAAAAGCATGCGATTTCCTGTTTCAATGTACTGGAATTGTTGATAGGTATTTGAAAATTTTAATTGAATACCTCTTTTGTTCCTCTAAAAGATCTACGGAGTTGTTTTTCCCCAAAAAATACAATGAAAATTTATGTGCATTACAGCTTTACATTTCAGTATTGCTTTATTTTCAAAAATAACATTTGAAATTGCAGTTAGAAAATAAAACCATTCAAATCGCTAAATAAAAAAAAAGTTAAATTTTCGATTTTATTTATACATTCTTACTATATGCCACCTTGTTCAATGTACTAAGTTTCGATTGTATTCCCTTTAGAGTATTCAACCATTTTCATACATTCTTGAAGGAATTGTTAGGGCACCCACTCCATTCTGATTTCTTCCCCTTCCTTAAGGAGATTGATTTTATGTCATTAATTTAGTGTTTGTCTCGTTATCTTTGTTTCTGTTTCGTCATGTTGCTCATTTCCTTCTCCATTAAAAATATCTTGCAGGTTTTTCTACATTTCGACCACTTTTTCTAAATTTAAGACTTTGTTGACTTTTTTATGTCAGCAACATACTTTAAATTGCAGAAGGTTCATATCTTTCTTTCTAAAACCCACTCTTACTCTCACTACGCTTTGTCTGTCATTGAGCTATATAAAAACAATCGTTTTGGGCAGGATAGCATATGAAGGCTCTTGTACCTTTAAACCCAATAGAAACAACCAACCAACCAATGTTTTATAAGACAATCATCAGATAATTTACTGCCAGACTGCTCTTGGTAAGGTTTAAAAATGCAATTTCAATGATAGCTACAACTGAAAAACTGAAGTCGTAAAGCATATATTTGAAATAGAGGTAGCGTAGAATTGCTTTGTAGTTGTAAAGGTCCTCATTGTAACTATGATTGCGCAGCAGACAAAGCAAAATGAAGCTCAAAAAAGTCTAGACGCCTTTATTCTATCTGAAGGGACTATTTCACGGAAATTTATTCAAAGCTTCGGTCATCGTTAAAACTATTTGGAATAGCGAACAAAACGGAATATTATAACCGTGATTGAAAGGTTATCAAAATTATGTTAAGAAACAAGATTTAGAATTGTCACGAATAAGTGAAGTTGGAACTGGATGCATCTTAAATATATTTTTTAATGCATTTTCTTTATCTGTGCAAGATTTTATAAACTCTCTGTATATCTGTATTAACAGTAATTGCTTGAATAACACAAACATAGCAATTTTTATTTTATGATGCCTTAGAACCAATCGAAACATGCCGGCGCGATATTCCCCGTACCCCTTGATTTAAAGACTTGTAAGCATTTCAACTTGAGGTAATTGCAATTAAAAAAAATACAATTTAGAATCTGTTCAAAATTTTTAAGCAATTAAAGCGCACGATTCAATAAGAAGAAATATTTCAAAAAAGTTTTAATAGATGATATCCAAGTTGTGCAAAGTTTTCAGTTACAGATCTTAGGAAAGCTTGTTTCCATGGAAACTAAAGCTGATAAGTCGCAATTGTCACAAAAATAAGCTTTATCACTAGTAGATAAAACAAAGAAAGTAAGCTTGCCAAGCAGAGGAGTAATCCTATCCCAGCAAAGAAGAAAAAGTGATGCCGAGAATGAAAATTTTTCTTGGCAGTCTCAGTTTTAGCTTTTTTTAATAAACTTTTTTTTTTGAGATTTGAGAGATTAGTTTGTTTTTACTTGTAATATATAGTAGTAGGAGAAGGTGGTGATAAATCGGTAGAAATCAATGAGAAAATGTCTCCATTGTTTCCAATGTTTCCACTCTCATAAGTGCTTATAAAATTTTGAACTTTTGGAATTTTAAAAGATTTTCACGCTTATCACTTGATTGGCTTGTTTTAATTGGGGTAAATTAAAGCAATCATATCATATCACACTCCAGATCCCTTGTACCTATCACTTTTTGCGGTTTAACCGGTTGGATTGGCCCCTGAAGACAGGTCTGTTTAGTGACAGAAGCTGAACACTCTCTGGTCCCGAACCCCCAGGGATACTGATTCACTTGGAGGACTTTATGACCATGACGTACTTAACTTGCCATACTCAACATCGAGCCCAGGACCCTTCGGTTATGAGCCCGACGCCTTACTGATTAGGCCACCAACTCCTCTATATTGGGTTAAACAGCGTATCTCACCGGGACATAATGCTGATTGCTGAATTAAGTTTTATCCTTCATGGTTTTTTAGTGAAGAGCTCCTGAGTGGAACAGTTGTTTTTTACGATGAAGCAGATAGCACGTACAGAGCTAGGGTACAGCTATACTGCGCTCACGGGAAAGATAGTCTAGATGTAGAGAAGGTAACGCGCCATTTGGCGACGTAAATCGCGTGCTTGGTTTGTACAAGAACAAATATGTGCCAAGTAGACGGCAAAAGCGAATATTATTATTATTTTTTTCCATTCCAGAAAAAATCTCCAAAAACGGTCAAGTGACAAACTTTCAGCAAACCCGTTTACTTACTTTCGGTCTATCGTTTCGGCGAATCGAGTACAGAGTGAGTGCTTCTTTATCCAGATAGCAAAAACTGCCTGAGAAAATGATGATAAAGTATTAGTCAAATGAGAGGGGGAAGGGAGGGGTTCTAGATTTGGCTTCTTTCTCATAACATCACGATGAAGTTAAAAGTACGTGTTGAACTAAGTTCCCGCGGTTTAGACCGATACGTTCGCAAAGAGGTAGTGGTAAAAGTCGCCTTCATATGCGTTCAACTAGGATATAACCGTAGCAAGTGCTCAAGTTAAACTCTAGCTCTTTGGTAACACGATGAAGTTTAGACGACTGCTCTACTTTCTCGAACCACATCTATTTCTACGGGATTTCAAACATAAGAATTAACTCAAAGGGAATCAGAAATGATTTTTTTCTGAACACGAGTAATTTTACTCTTAATTTGTTTTTGATATTTCTTTTCTTTCCAAGTGTTGTTTGAGACGACTCCTTTTCAGACTGACTGCTTAATGGATCCCTCAATGAAACAATTAAAGCTCATTATACTGGTTTCCACCAAAAGGGTCGGCAAAGTTTTTAAGAGTAGCAGTCAAGACTGTCTAATATCACATCAAACGGATTTTTTTCTTCTGGGGCGTAATGTTGTGTGTTACACACAAAAATAATGCTAAAGAAAGTCACTTGCGTTCTTGTGTACGTGACATCGCTTGCTGACTATTTAAATAAAAGACAAATTCGCCTTTTATATAAGATTTTAATTTTGTGACACCGGGCATGGTAAATTGAATTTGGAAAGCGATAAACATCAAAGGGTATCTTCTGTTAGGAGCCCATGAATCGACGAACTCTCGTATAACATTTACAATGACATAAAAAGAAAATAAATAAATAAATTTTCTTCATATAAATATTACTGTCTGTACAGGTTTTGCGATAAGCTTTAAAGACTACTTTGATGAAATTGAAACAATTAGCTTTGATTAAAAAGTTATGCATTGCGTGTTTCAAGCCACTACCGAGACAACTCTATCAAGTCGATTCGAAACTATTGTGCATTTAATTTCTAGGTAATTCAGATTTGCTTGCTTTGTAAGAAAATACTCAAACATCACAGGACAACAATGTTCTGGTATTTCACAGGTTTCCATCAGTTTCATGTGAAACTCAAGTGCCTTTACGAAAATGTTTCTTGAATTGCTCCAAGTTGCATAAATGCAAGCTTGTTATGAAAAATATTTTTAGCTAATAACTTACTCTTCGCATCTTTGCTAAGTCCTGATGCTCATATGCACCCTCACACAAGAACACCTTCACCGTCCTCATTAACTGGTCCTACTAAGTTCTTAAGTTTAAGATCCTAATTTTTCTTCCTATTTACAATTATACAACAATTTAACCAAAAATGATGAATTTATTTTCGTGTGTAAGTAAGACGTTATTCCAAAACGTTTTGAGCTTATTTATCATTGGTTTTGCGACGAAAAGCGTAAGCTTTCTGGTTTTCGCACGGCCAAGAAAATTTCTGCGGGAAGAGGTCCCATGTAATCCAGCTTATCAGAGAACTTGGCAAACAATTTTAGGTGAAAGTTAAATGTAAAAATTTTCATTTAACTCTGCAGAAACTTTTAAAGCACTCAAATGTGTATTTTTCATATTTTTTTAACTGTAAATCTCCGATCACGCTTTGTCAACTTTGCTGGTTGAACTTTTCTAACTTTGTTTTTGGTCCGATTCTTTTATTTTAAGCATTGTATCAAACACTACAGAATGGAATAAATTAACTAGTTTAGAGACATTTCGAACCAATTTACCTCTACTGTGGGGAAAAAATTCAACTTTCGAATGGTGTTTGTGTTTTTTTTTCGAATACCAGCCATTTTAAAGTAATAAGCACAATATTAAGGAATAAATACACAAAAAATTAAAGCCAAATGACCTTTAGGGGTCAATACAATGCAAAAATAATTAAAAAAAAACGACACATAATAATTTTAATCATGAATTTATTCGAAAATTTTTGAGTGTACGATGACTTTTGTGGCGTATTATTTCTCTGTCTCTTCGTTTTTTGACCCATTTCAAAAAGAAGATCCGTCAATATTTTGAAAAAACTATAGGGTTTTCTTTAAAATGACATAGGAATGATGTGAAAAAAATTGGTACTTCATATTCGAATTCAACTTTGCGTTATTTCGATTTTACTAAAAAAGTTCAAAGTGTATGAACACTTTTGGGAGCCACTGTACTTGCTTGCAGTTCTGCCCTAGCTTTGGCTACATTTGCTTTACATTATTTAGGAGTTTCCCGAATGAATAAGGAATGCGTCAAGTTATTACTAAAAACATATCTATATTTTCTTAGAGCGTTTATGATTTATTTCAAAAACGTGACCGGCTATTATTGGGAAGGTTACTGATTTCTCCAGAAAAATTCCGAATTTTTAGCTAGAAACTCGCCTGTGTTTTGTCAGAGATGTTTCTGGCATAAATTAGGTGCATTAGTAGCCTATTGATTTTCCAGGATCGTTTCAGAATTTTTTTTCTGCAACGTGGTTCACGTCATAGTAGCCTGTCAACATTAAGAACAAATTTTTATAGAGCCCTCTGATTAACTTCATATTATATTTCTACTAAGATCTTCTTCAAAGGACTGTAATGATAAAATTAATCTCTCTTCCTAAATGTGTAAACGTCTTTGAATAACTTATCATAAGGAAAGATCATATACATAATCTTATTTCAATCTCACGATTATTTGGATACATTTTAACTAGTTATTTCGCATTAATGAACTTTTAGAATTCAAAAGCAGGGTGCGCCAAGGTATTTTAGAAAATTGTTCGAGGATTCGGGGATGGTGTCTTTCTTGCATTAAAGTGATCAGATTTACTTTTCACAAGAATAGTAAACGCAAGTGAACTCCAAAGTTAAACTTTGTGTTGGCAGATCTGTGTTTGCTGACATTTTAAAGAATACTTTGTTCGTGTTCTTGAGGCACTTAAGTCTGAAATGTTGATCTTTGTGTGAGAAATTTTTGAAGTGTTTAAAGCCAAAATGGAATTTTAAGTTAGAATTCAATTTTGCTGTTTGAATGCGAAAGGAAATAGTAATAGTCTATAATGATTTTGTTCGTTAAAAATAATAGCAAAGGAAATTTATTCTATAGTGAGATCTAAAAGTAGCTGAACTTTCTATTGATACAGTAAAATAAGCGTGTTAATATGCTCTAAAGCTAATATTTAACCAAAATAGGATCCATTTTACTCAATATAATAATTTGAACGGTCAACAAATTTATCCATGGACTCCTTAAATTCAGTTTTGTGAATGTTCTTTCGTACCTGTGGCTGGAACATCATCATAAAAAGCTTCTTTCATTGCTGTTTTCAGTTTCGGGGAAAAAAAAAGCTTTTTGTCCTCGATCACCCGCCGTATTCCCCAGATCTATCACTGTGTGATTAATTTATTTTCCTGAAAATTAAAGCTGCGATGAAAGGAGTTTTTTACGATGACGTTCCAGCCATTGAAGCAGCCGTGTCACAGGTGCATTCCCAAGAAAAAATTTAAGAAGTCTATGGATGAATTTGCTGACCGTTCAAAACGTTGTATTGAGTTAAATGGACCCTTTTCTGAATAAATATTAGCTTTAAAATATACTACCATGCTTATTTTATTCTAGCAATAAAAAGTTCGGTAATTTTTAGATCACCTTGTGTATTTCCATTAGTCCAATAGATACCAATTCTTTTTTTCCCCTTCCTTCTTTGTCTTTTTATTTTGACTGAGATCTAGTGTCTCAACGTAATCTAATCTAATTGCTTTATTCCTTAACAAATCGTTACTCAAAATTATACTTTTTGGAAGCATTTTGGAAATGTTTTGTAAGTTGTTTCACGGTCCTGGAAACTTTACTGTGGTTTTAGAAGCATTCTATTTAAGGAACATTTGTTTGTGGTCCCTTGAAAGTCGATAAATAGAGAATCAACTGTATCTTTAATACACAAAGTATTTAATAAACATGAATCGTCTTTAGTTTCAATCGAGGGTGCACTCATAAATTCTCCATCAACGGAACGTTTGAATTTGTACTAGAGTAGACTGTAAAAATGAGTTTACTTCTTCAGGATATATGATACTATATGAAATATACTCAATGTACGTGCACCACTCAAACCCGATGTAATGCGTAAAAACCAAATATTGCAAACTGCTTTTGCCCAATTGTTCTATCATTAGTACTACTTCGAAACACAGAAAAACTGCAGTAACTTCAATTTTCCAGATAAAGTACCACTGTATTCATTAAATGTATGAGTTATATTTTGAAATTAACTTGTATAAAAATATTAGAATTCTGAAATATAAAAACAAATACATTCTACCGTGAGCAAGTAAAAGCAAGTAACTGCAAATTTTCCATTTTTCAAATTTTGAATTTTAATCATCTATCGTACATTAGCTTTACTGTACAAGCTTGCTTATTTGGTTTCCTCTGAAAAAAGGGTACGAAAACAACGTCTAATCGAAATAAACGTATTGAAACCAAACGAGTTTCTTCAAATAACTCTTAAACTTATTTCTGCAGAATCTGCCATTTACCTGCTCACGAGAGTATACAATTTTCATCCTATAAATTAGGTATGTAAATTTCAAAAAATTTAATTTGCAAAAAAATAGAGACGGTAAAATGGTTGTCAATATTTTTCACGTAGACAATTTTAAAAAGTAATACTACAACTTCTACTTAAAAAGTTACAGAAATCAAAATACTCACAACGATGCATAGAATATGTTGTGAGAAAAAAAACTTTTTCAAGACCTCTCAAAGCTTCCTACTTTTTAAAACAATTCTCTCCGATTATTTGCAAAATATATAAGCGAACCGGAAATTTGACACTTCCCCAAAGGCCGAAGCGCAGACGGTTTTGTTGCCTTTTTAACTCACGAAACTCGAATCGATTGGATAGTGAATGCGTTTGCGAAGAAGGATGACAAGCTGGGAGAAAAGAGAATTTTCTTTGATGTCTTCCTTTGACACAAGTGCGGACATCAATGCCTTCCATTTATACGTTAACCAATATATTATGCATAGAATATCTTATAGTCATTGTTGAATGGCTAAAGGGAAACTGTAGTATTGAAATATGAAAATATTCAGATGCGTTCTATATTACACATGTTACGATATTAATTATGCAATGGTGCCAATTCCAAATTACATTGGGAGAAACATTTCTTATTACAACTTACAAATTAAAACACCTTTCTTAAAATTGAGACAAAATCGCGAATTTTTGGGAACATCACTTACTCAAAATAGCTGAGAGACAATTTGGCTTAGAATTGAAAAGCAAGAGTTCTTACTTTTGGAATATACCCTCTTCTCAAAAACGATTCACTATGTTCTCTTTTTTGAAATACAATTCTACTCAGAAATAAGCAGAGACGGTATCATTTCTGAGAATATGGATATTTCAAAAAATTGGTGTCGAATTGGTTTGAGAATACGAATGTCTCAAAAATAAGCACATGTTGTACCCTTCGTGAGTTTGGTATTTTGCTCCCCTGTAATACTTGTAAAGCTAAGTAGACCATGGACTTATTCACTCCCTTTGGGAGCTTAAACAATCTGGACGAGTCGTAATCGAATTGAAGCCGAAAGCGATATACTGTTAATACGATCACTTAATCTTTAAACTGGGTGATAAAAATATTTTCCAAAACAGTGAAAGGTCTGTAGTGAGAAACTGAGAAATTCACTTCTCGCTTTCATTTCTATGCATGCATTATTTTTAAGATAATCTCCTTACTTGAATTTAAATTTGACATTTACTTATTTTTAAGTCAGAACTGCTTGGAAAAAATGAGGAGATAAGTATTTTCATTTCTAAGAAGATGAATTTTAACAGTTTCTAAAAGTTCAGAAGTGTTCCTGAAGAATGATGGACTGCTAATTTGCTTAATTTCTGCCTGTAATATATCTGACTAAAACAGGAAAGTTACTCGATAAAATTAAGCTACTTGAAATGATCCCGGAATTTTCTGAAGAACTCAGAAGCCCTCCAAATAATAGCCTGTTACATTTTTGGAATAGATCAAGAATAAACCAAGAGAGTTCTTAAACCATTCATAGCAAATAAGGCCAAGGATGGTGCTGAATGGCAAACAAATACAAAACGCCTTCTTTGCTTGAAATTCTTTCAAAGTTTCAGGATCCAGAGATTGAATTTGCCCTTATTTAGGGCTCAGACAATCAAAAAAGTCCCTCACTGAGCTGAAGGAGAAACATTTAATAAAGGCTGAGTATATTCCCTCACTGGGAGATAAAAACATTTTTCGCAACTATGAGAAATCTTAACTCATGCAACTTGAAGCAATTCAGAAACTATTTTGCAAAGGTACCTGATTTTCACAAGAAACTAGTGAAATCCCTGATCATTATGTGGAAAAATCTGTGACGTTCCAGAATTTTCATAAAGTGATCTCTAGTTCTTGATAGGATCTTTTCCTGTCTACAATTGAAGCAGTGAGAAGCAAAGGTATGTAAGTACCAAAATTAAAAATTTCAAAACTAGCTGTACAAATGGTAGGAAAATCTCTCTTCTGTGTTAGTGCAAGGGATAGTATTAGTAGCCCTGGTAGGTTCTACTATACAGCACGATTTAGAAAAAAAAAATTGATGAAATCCTACCTAGGATCTGAACTTCAAATGCATTTTTCTCGAAACTTAAACAAAATCACTTAAATCCCTTTGCTTCTTCCTGCAATAAATACAATATCAGGCTGAGTAAGTCCTTTATTAAGGGACTGCGGTGATAAATGCTTGAACTAGAAGTGATTTTTATGTTCAAGTTTTGCATGTTTTCTCTGGTCCTTCTCAGTTAGGATATTTACACTTCTGCAGATCTAGGTTTTTGTTTCATTGATAACAGTCTTGAAGTATGAAGTACGAAGAGAAAAAGGAGGCACTTGAAACAAGCGCGAGCACTGAGATCACTGGTTTATTGTACTATCCCCGCTAGGACCACTTGTAGAACCCAATAACAGAAACGAATTTCACCAGTTGTCTAACCGAAATGTTTGCTAGTTCCTATGGATCAACGTAGTGGTATCCTAAATGTTCAAATCTTTTCACAGAATAGTAGGCACATTCACACATTATATGAATTGAGCTTTCATCTGTCACAGAGCCGTTAGGCCGACGCATCAGCTTAAGTTAAGCCATTCTGGATCGAATTTTTCATTGTTGCGCTGCTAGGGTTACCAGAGCTAAATTTCGGGTTTCGCCATATTTGCCGAAAATAATATTTTATTTAATAAACAATTCATATGCCACTAGTAATCGATCGCAGCAAACAATCACCAAAGGCGTTAACTTGCCACAAAAAGCAACCACTTAAACACGCGTTCCGATCCAAAATGGCTTATCATAAGCTCATGCGTCGGCTCGTACATATCGTCGTCGCCTTAATCTGCCAGTGCCATATGGCATCTTCTATACGATGGATCGTCAGATAACACCCATCAGATTAAGATGTCTATTAAGAGAGCAGTGTCCAGGTAGTTACCCAACAGACATTCCTACTCAGAGTAAGCAGTTCCCTGGATCTAAACCAGGGAGGCCTCTGGTTGAGAACTTTGATCTGTCTGTGAGAGTCAGTCTTACTACTGTCCACCTTTGGCAAGTTGAGCTCCGCTGAACGACCGATTAAAGGACTCCATTTGTTTAAATAGGGGTGAGGAAAAGTAGCAAAGCGGTACAAGATTTTCTCGCCATTAAAAGGGTTGCAATGGTAGCCCAACTCTGGGCTTAACAATTCCTCTTCTTGCTGATTGCTCTCCCTTGAAAGAAATGGACTTGCTCACAAAGCCATAGCTCAACTTCTCAGAGTTGAACAGTACATAAGCATGACGAACGCTCGATATAATTCGTTGTGAAAAATCAACAAATTTGGTAAACTCAACCACCTACGGTCATTGCCATAGCAAAACGCGATTATCCCTTTCCGTCATTCAATCAAATATTTGTATCAACCCAATTTGGTGCACAACTTAATAAGTGCATGCTTCATTGTTAATTTAGTGTGATACAGTTGTTGGTTCGATTTTTTTTTTAGCGCGAAAGCATTAGTCGCTATACTGCGCCAAACAATTGTCCGACAGTAGAAAAAGTTGCTAAAAAAAGTGAAAGTGTTTAAGGGATAAAGGACATAAAACTTCTAGAATTTTGAAAAAGCTTTGCCGAAGTGAATACGTGAAACTAAGTTTTAAGTTTTGATTAACAAAGCAACAGAAATAACTGAGAAATAGTTTTGAGCAACATAATATCATTAATAACAGAACGAAGACGAGATGAAAACAAGGACAAAATGAAGACAAAAATCCAATCTCTGGACGGAATTATAACTATTTAGGATGTAGTTAGTGTATCTCATAATAGTTCCTTCAAAGAAGGCTGGAACTGAATGAAGAATTTGAAACGAATAGGATTGAAATGCGAAAAATCGGAGAGGATCTGAAAAACTGTGTGTGAAAGAAAACGACAGTAAGGGATTACAGGGGGTACAGGGACTGGAATTTCAAAGTTTAACTTTTGGAATTATTACACAAAAATATTTGATACTCGAAATTAAGGAATACTGTATCAAGTTTTTTTTCAGTTTCATGCATTCAATGTATGAGCTTTTTGTTTTACAACAAACTCCTTATCTGTAATCCAGCTCGTTTCCACACCGTTTATAGTGCCACCCTATTAATAGTTTGAAATGCTTCCCAAATCCGTTCTTGAAGTTCCATTACTGTTAAATAAATGATTTCTTCAAGTGTTTTCGGCATGTTATGTCATTGATTAATAGTGTCTTTGAAGTTACCCATTATAAATCATTGACAGTATGTTACTAGAAAACTTGTGAAACGACTGAACTAGATTAGATGTCTGCCGTGTAACAAAGGATCACACATTGTGCATTTGTAACTAAAAAAGAGGGGGGGGGGGGACCATGGATTAAATTTTTCTTAATTTTGCTCATCAATTATTTTAATGTGTAGAATAGCGCATCAATTATTTTAATGTGATCGAAAAATCCAGTTATTCTTTTGGTTGGTTGGTTGCATTGGGTTTTATATATATGTCGCAAGAGCCTCAATAGGTTATATTGTGCCACACGATAGTTAAATAGTAGAAAATTAGTGAAAAAATGCCAAAAAATTGAAATAATGTATTACGGACATATAACTGCTAAAATTTTGACAAAGTTTCAAACACACAAAACGGAGTTTTACGTTCGGAAAAACAAATCAAAAAAGAGAAACATAAAATACTTTTGATTGAAACAAAAGTTTTTCTTTTGTGTTAACCCTGTATTTTTAGAAAAAAAGTGTTACCGAGCATGATAAATCAATAATGACGGGTTTGCTTAAAGATAAAATTTCTTGTCTATTTGCACAAAAAGCTACATAAATGATAAAAAAATACAAGAAGTAATTAACTATCAGAAAATCCTTGCTGATTACAGAATCATTTTGGTTTATTAATAATACTTGGTTTATAATATCTTAGCTCTGTGTCTTGATCCGGAATTGGAGCCGCAGCAATCTCGAATCTCCGTAATTATACAGTTGCTTTGCGTCTTTATAAATATCTTGACCCAAATGATATAAGAAATGAGACTAACACAGATGTACTTAAATAAGGAACTTACATAGGGCTATAACAGTTAATGAGGGTTGAGAGCGTGCCAAAAAGTACGCTTGATAGTTTAGAAGAAATTAAGAAGAAAAATAATGATGCGAAAAAATGTCATCTTTTCCAGAAATCATTTCGTGAAGTTTAGGGTTATTCTTTTGAATGCACCAGGAAATAAAGTTTATGGACGCCTGGATATTATAGGTATTAAAACTGCCAATCAAAGCGTCTGGCTGGCGGGACAGCGTATGTAATATGCATATGATAGGTCAAATACTGGTAAAAGTAGTAATGGCATTCTGATATTTTGTTTCTGCTAATTATTTTATTTCGTGTATTACTTTTCAGAAGGCTATAAAATTTTGGATTGCAAACTTGTAAAAACCTTTTACGCTTCAAGATTTTGACTTAAAACTCATCTATATGCCTTGATATAGCGGTGCTTTGAGACCCCAAAATGCGTGAATGCAAAACTTTTGCAATTTTATGCTTGATTAATGCTGGATTAATTAAATGGATTAATTAAATTTACCATTATTTTTTCCTGCAGAGTAGTTACGCCCTTTAAGTCTGCACAATTACATTTTTTTGTGATAGTCTTTGGAGTAACGAAATCCGTTTTACTGTTTAGGTCAGAATTTGACCAAATTTGGTGGGGAAGCTCTTGAGAATCCAAGAAGGAACGTGTGTGTGTGTACGGCAGGGGGCGGGGGAATGCTGAGAAAGTACCGAACAGTTTGAATTCTAATTTTAGGATCCGAAAACGGCATTAAGTGAGTCTTTGTACACGAAAAATATCCGATTGAACTGGTTTCAGTCTCACTCGATAGCCCGCAAAATATACCCCTGAAGTAGATTTACTTTTTCGATTTCAAAACGACCAAGGCTGTAAGATCACCAAGAGAAAAGTTATAAGCATTTTTAAGTATAGGAACATCAATATTAAATCAGAAATTTATCATCTGCTGCAAGCTCTATTTCAATTACCGTGAATAAAATCAAAGAATGATCTGTTACCATTTTTTTCTCGACTGTGAACAAATGAAACAGTAAAATTTTTGCTTTCGTTTTGAGGTTTTACCTGCAATTGTGAAAGATTTAAAAAATTTCTTATTTATTAATTTTTCCGCTATCTGTCGGGAAATTTTAGATTTTTTTTTCAAGCCTGATTGTTGAACTTTACTTTACATAACTTTTATTTTCGAGGTAGACCGAGCAAGGCCGGGCGATGTAGCTAGTTTATAATAAAATAATGAGTTTAACATTTTTAAGCATTCGTGGATGCGTTATTTAATTAATTTTTATTAATTAACTTTCAAACATCAGTTTACTTATTTATTCGCTAATTTACTCATCTTTCTTAATTTACTTGGGCACTTATTTAATCACTTATTATCTAATTTTTTTTGGATTTCATCTTTAGTTATTTCATTTATTTATTCGTTTAGTCTTTTATTTATTCATGTTATATTAATTCAAGGAAAAATACTTTTAGTAGTCAAATAATAAAAAAAAAAAGTTATTAAAATTTGTTTTCAATTATTACGTTGACCCATTCATGGGACAAAGGGTTAATTTTTAAACTTTTATTTGAAAGTTCAAATCTACTGCTAAAAAATGAAAAACAACATTTTAATACAACTTCCATTGTAAAATTACACTATTTCGTTTTTTCCCACTGTTTTCCGTTTTCCAATATTCGTTTTATTTTCACTTTGAAAAATAATTTATCTTGACTATTTCGCCTTTTAATTTCATCTTCGACTTTTCAAATTCATATGTAATTAACTACGGTTGAAGGAAAAAATTGTAACACAATTTCAAAACTGTGCGATTGGAAATAAAAATAATATTATTATATTTAAATGCTTTGAAAAAGTATTTGCTTTGAAAACAAGGAAAAAAGCTACTCTTTAAAATAATAAAAAAAACCTTGCACTGTTTTACTGATGGCCTTAATTCTTATTAAAACCAAAATAGTTAATTAGACATTATTAATTAGCCTAGAAGTAATTTTTTACTAGGATAATGGATGGTTTATGATTACACTTCTTCACTCTACAAAAGGCTTTGAGTTTTTTCCCTTTCCGCTGCCAATGGAAATTATATTTATTTGAAGAAGATGCTGATTGTTTGAGTAAGGACAAAAACTTTTGTGATTACAAAAGAATGATGAATCGTTAATATTTAGCAGCATTCCAAGCGTACCTTTTGGTATGAAAATAAAGTAAGAATAGTGTAGAAATCTCTTTTTATAATGCTTTCAGTTCTTTCGAATACAAAGAGAATGAATGTATTACGTTTTTTGTCATTCTTTGCATCCTGAAACAAAATTGAATTTTCCCTTTCCTTAAAACATTCTGAAGATTTTTAGTAACAAATTCTTTGAAATATTTGGTAGAAGAAATAAAAAAATTAGTTGTATTCTTTCAGCGATTTATACTATAGTTACCAGAATTTTAACGTTGCTACAAGGGCTGCGGAGTCAGAAGAAAAATGACCGATTCCGACTCCAGGATTTTGAAACATCCGACTCCGGCTTTTTTATTATTTATTTTTTTTATTTTTTTTTCAAATCACCCAACCCCTCATGGGAAAGGGGAAAAACCCCTAAACAGAGATTGAAATATTACTGTCTTTTTAAGAAATTTTCGCATTGTATTTTATTGTAAACCTATGCATACAACGTGAGAAATTCAATTTGAAAATCAAATTATCCAATAGTTGCGACTTCTAAAGTGAGATTACTCGAAAATCCCATTTAAAAAAATGAAAAGGATTAATTTGTTCTCCTTTAATGTTTAACAAATAGATGTTGATCAAATCCTGCGCTTTCAGTTTTGTAAAGGGAAGCACATTGAAGAGTGAGTGAAGAGTTTTGAGGGAAAAAAAAAAAACTCTCTTGAAAAGTCAAAAAACTTGAAAGGAGGCGGTCCCCCCACCTATCGGGTAACACGCATCTGGTGGGTGACACCTCAATTTCATTTCGGAGTTTATAAAAATTGAAATATTTTAATTCTGAAAATTTTTTCCAATAACAAATCTTAAATTTCATCTTAAAAATTTCAACAAAAATATTGCACTATATTGTGGAGAGAGGTCGGATACATGTACGTCTGAAGTAAACTTTACACAAATTGCGGCGGTATACAGATTTTTACGAATAATAGCTTTTACTATATTTACATTTCTTGACTCAATTTTTAATTTTAATTTTACTTTCACCTTTAGAATTAACCTTAATATGAAGATTTTAGGATTAACAACAATTATTGAGTGTTTTAACCAATAAATCATGTAATAGTTTTATTTTGTACTTTTCAGTGATAACCAAGCTTTCTCAGAAAAAGTCTTCAGATCAAAAAAAAATATTTTATCGGATTTTTTGGATTTTCGCTTTTGTGCCAACAGTTATTTGATTTTACAAACACCCTCAGAAGTTTCGCGACTTGCTCAAGCTATTACATAAATTCCTTTTGCTATTTTATAACTGAGATCGAGGTAAAAAAATATTATTATTTTTATTTGAAAGTGATTACTTAGAAAATGTCAGGCAACAAAACTGTTTACTGGCCGTTGCTATCAGTAAAATAAAGTTAAAAAATAGGCAAACTAGGAGATGGCGTAGGTAGCTGTTACAGAAAGTTCGATATACAATCAAGCCAGCTGGTTGTCCCAAAGACAGTTAGTTTCTTATTAGTAGGCCTATATACTTATAATTAAATTAATTGGTAATCAGTTTTTTTAAAAATGCAAGGAGAGAGTGAAAATTAAAGAAAAAAAAAGGAACCAGGAGTCAGTATGTTTTCGAACTACTCCGACTTCGACTCCACAGCTCCAGTTGCTACGCAGAGATATATCTAGAGTTTTTCTTAAGCTGTGAAAATGCTCCTTGACATTTTTGAAGGAGGGAAGTTCATTTTGGAGGGGTGAAATATATTGGAACAGTAAAAACCAAATAGGGATAAATTGCATTTAAAAACAAACTTTTTATAAGAATTAAATAGAAGATGATAGGGACGGAGTGCCATTTTGATTGAATATTTGGTAGAAGAAATAAAAAAAAAGTTGTTTTGTTTGACGATTTATGTTTTATTTACCTGAATTTTAACATCGCTATGCAGAGATATATCTATAGTTTTTCTCAAAGTGTGAAAATACTCTTTGACCTTTTTACAGGAGTGAAATTTATTTAGGAGGGGTGAAATATATTTGAACCGTAAAAACCAAATAGGGATCGATTGCATTAAGAAACGAACTTTTTATAAGGATGAATTAGAAGATGACAGAGACGGAGTGCCATTTTGATTGAATATTTGGTGGAAGAAAAAAAAATCGCTGTTGTTTTCAACGATTAATGCTATATTTACCTGAATTTTATGTTATTACCTGTTATTATCTGAAATAAAAAAATAAAAAATACATTAATTAATTCAATTAAATAAAAAAATAAAAATAAATCAAACAATAAATAAACAAATTAAAATGAAAATAAATCAAACAATAAATAAATAAATTAATTAAAATGAAAATAAATCAAATAATAAATAAATTAATTAATTAAAATGAAAATAAATCAAACAATAAATAAATGAAAACAAAAATTATGAAATAAATAATAATAATTACAATAATTACAGTAACCAATTCAGTGACTACGCGTTTTAATGACTTCGACATTAAATTGCTTCTTATTTATAGAACTCGTTAAAACTAAATTGTGCTTAAAGTAAATCGAGTTCTTTAATGTGAGTGGACATGCAATTGCAGCATTCACTCTCTTAGCTTTAATCTGAAACTATTTATTTTAAGGTTAAAAATGGTTGACGTTTTACAAAGAGCACTCAAGGTTTTAAAAAAGGAAGGTTATAAAGCATGACAGAAAAAAAAAAAGAGAACACTTTTTGTCATAAAGAAAAAACGCGATTTCCTTAAAAGGCAAAATAACTGACATTTTTAGAGTAAATAATTAAATTTGCTTAGTAATTTAGTTTAATAAAGCAAAAAACTGATATATTGCGTTGTCTCTGCTGTTGAGATTTAGAATCCAAAGGAGAAGCTAGGCAACTTTGAACATAGCTTATCATATAATGTAAACAAATTTTTAAAAACAAATTATATACATACTGAATTTTTCATAGAAACTGCATTTATTTATTTTGTTCTGGATTATTTATTTTGTTCTATTTCTGTTCAGTAAGAAAGCTGCGAGTGTTTGGGCTCTATTTATGTTTTTTTTAATCTTCATTTTATTCGTATTTTATCTCACATCGTTTTTGATCATTTCTTCATTAATCACCCAGAAACAAAATTTTATGGATGCAAAAAACTACGTTTAAACAGTAAAAACCTATTTAAGCATCAAACTTTCGATAAAAGCTAACATATTTTTTTTTTTGCTACTTGTAACAAAAAGCTTTCGTTTCTCTCACGCGATGCATCCTTGCTTTTTGTGTGTGTGTGTGAGAGAGAGAGATGAGGGAGGAGGGGTCGAGTTAATGTCCTGATAGTTTATAACACATATATACAGCGTCTGCGAGAAACATATTAATCTTTCCAAACATTAATAACAAAACTGAACGTGGGAGGCAAAGAGCAATATGTCTATTTTTTCAAAAAAGAAAAAAGAATTAAAGCACCATCTTAACTTAACCTTTTATGCTCTACTCAAAGGTAGAAGGCTCTAAGATTTTACTAAACAAATTTTATTTTTAAGTACGCCAATGGCGGTATAGGAAGACAAATCATCAAAAAGAAAATCTTATAACTCATCTCCTGGCTAACTTTGTTTTAGCGGCTGAATGTTCTTTACTTCTTAGGTACAAAAAAATGCTAAGGTGTGAAATGGAATGTAGTTTTCTGTAAAAAAAATAGGGAGGGGTGCAGAAGAAATATAAAATATATATCTCGTATCAATTGCTTGGAGTATATGGAGATATACAAGTGCTTCCCGAACGATGGATTGATAGTGGAAGACGTACATCTTGTCTTCTTTGATCTCCTGACGTAACTGCACTGGATTTCTGTTTGTATTATTATGATGAAGGTAGATTTTTCAAGCATTCTCTGATTTTGGCATACTCTTTTTAAAAGGATGGATACAATTAGCAATTCTTACTATTACATCGTAAAGGCTGCATTAAGAGAAAAATCGAGTATAGACTCAACATTTTTCTTGCAACTAACGAGCTCGCGTACATCTACATTGAACGTAAGGAACTCTAGAAAAAATTTTTTAGGTTTCTTTCCCCTTCTTCAGAAAATTGCGTTCATTTTCCTTGTAAATATTTTTGTTATTAATGTTAAAATTAATAAAGATCATTCCCAGACACTCTGTATTTAAAACAAACAGCTGATGATGCGGTTATCTAATAATTGTTTGTTTTGTTACTTTCAAAATAAAAATATTGAGTAGTGAAAGTTTATACATCATATCAGACAAAATTGAAAAACCAAATAACTTTTATCGGAAAGGTTTTATACTTTTAGGAGACAGTCAGAAAACATTTTCCATGTCAAAATAAACCCCAAAACGAAAAAATGCTCGCATCACACACGATAAAATAATAAATATTCATTCGAAAGATTTTAAAATACGCATGACGGATACTATAACGACTCCGCTAAGAGATCGTAAAAAGATAAACCCTATTTTTCCGAACGAATTTCATTATCTCGACCATGAATTCAATTTTATTGTGCATTAGTTTTAGATTTTTACTTTGATCCTTCAGTTTTCCATTAAAGATTTTTGAATTTAGAGCATTCGGAAATGTTTCCCATGCATGATATATCATGGGTAGTATGTAGTAATGCAAGGAAACAGGAGTGATAAATCAATGGGGAATGAGAGCAATGATAACATTATCTTTATTCTTTTTGGGTAAAATTAAATTGAGATTGCCTGTTTCATAAAAAATCTACTGTTTATTGATAAATGGAATAGTATACTTTTTTCATTTTGACTCTTAAAAGCTTCTGAACTAGTAATAAAAAATGTTTGTTTGAAAAATGTATGAAAAGAGAGAGAGAGAGCTTCGAAATTTTTTTAGCATGAAAGTGTTTCTTAATTTCAATCGCATATTTTACATCGTATTCGAAAGTTTCGGGAAATCTCAAATTGTGAATTTTTTTCCCACTAGACCTTTTTCATAAATACTTTTGAAGTCGGAATTCCGTCTTCAGTACTGCAAAATGGCCCCGAGTGCCTCATAAAGTGGCACCGAGTAAACAGTGGCACCGAGTTTAGCATTAGCATATTTTTCCACGAAAGAGCAAGTTAAATTTCATAACTTAAAATCAAAAACACTATCTAAGGAAACAAAGTATTTTATAAACATATAAAACAAATGAAGTGCAAAAATAGCTACTCATAATTCGATCGCAAACTACAAGCTTTGCTTATTGCTTATTGAATAATTCAACATAAAGTAATGTGTCCCGTTTTTTTTGCGAAGCAAATTCTGTTGCTATGCTTCAGTAAACTGATAATTACGGTTACCTATTATCGTGTATCATATAATGATTTCATGATTCCGTTTTGAATTATTTGGTAGTCTATGAAGATACCGAAAAGTTATTTGTTAATTTCATTTATTTTTGGAAATAGCGAGGGAAAAGCAAATGACTGAAAGATAAAACGAACTAATATCGCGGATCATTGGAAAATGCTGTAAAATTTGTTCTGGGGCGCATTCATTGGGGTGGCACACTAATTATTACGTTACTTTTGGATTACTATGCAGTAATTGTGCCCCCCCCCCCAAAATTAAATTTCATGAATTGCGTAGAAATAGTGGTGAAAAGGTGAGATTTCTCATCTGAGTTAAGTGCACAAAATTTTGGCAAGATAAACTCTTTTTATTAGTAGGGCACCTTATGTACTTTGATATATCTTATATACTTATACTTTGACATCTTATATACTTATACTTTGATTAAAAAAAAATTCTTTCTTCAATGTAAATATGTCCTCAAAATCTCTAAATCTCATGGTAATAACACCGTAAAACGGCTTTTCTTATCTTTAAAAATGCTTAGAAGTTCGACTGGATGAAAAATGTTCTCATGGGAGCGGGCTCCCCAAATTTTAAACTTTTTTTCCCGAATCTTTTATTTTTTAAATATGAACTTGTGTTCCAAATATATGATTTTTTTTTTGGTTGATCAAATCGAAAGGAACTTCATCCACTTTAGCTCTGAAAAAAGAAGAGAAGCAGAGTTTGCTAAAACGTGATTTTATGCTACCTAAAGACATCAAAATGGAGATTTGTTATTAAAACAGTCATTAATATTCATTCAAAGACATTTAAAACTGAAATAAGTACACAAGTGTCTATAATTTGATTTAATTTATTCATTTTTGTATTGTTTCTTCAATTTTATTTTATTTATTTTTGGGGTTATAATAACCGTTTGATGTCGAAAAGCCAAGCGTAAATGTAATTAAACTTTATTTCCTTCTCCTTCAGTAAACATTAGGTTAATTCATACAGAGGTGAACTTGCGAATTAAAAATTAAAAGCGATTTGCTAATAACTTTGAAGTAATTGAATCGCTTTACAATGAATTGATTCTTAAACAAAATAATTTTGAATTCACACTAAAGGACACTTAATGATTGAAGTTAAACTATGACTTTCATCGATGCATGTGATTTGAAAATTATCTGCATTATATTTTGAAACTTCATACTATGTAGAACTTGCTCTGTAAAAAAAAAATAAATAAATATTTTTGAATGTGTGTAAATACTAATGAAAGTTTAAAGTAAAATAAACATCCCGTACTTTTTTCCCTTGTTAAGTTTATAACACAGACAATTAATAATACTCTCATAATTAATTTGAGTTAGGGCTAATTTGTGTTTAACTTAGAATATGCAATAAACACCTGTTGCAGTGAAGTCACAGGAACGGTGTCACAAATGCGTCACAGCGCGACTAATGTGAGACGATCACGTCAGTCACACTTTGTGACTGGAGACCATTGGGACTTGCCGTGACGTCATGATAATTTTGCCGTGACATGTTGTCTGGGCATGACTTGACTCATCTGCTAGAGCTGCAAGTGCTCAGGTCGATGATCTTGTTCCTTTCGATGGCATCAAAAACTCAATTTGTGATTGTCTTTCCAACTATTGGCAACGGAGTTGGAAGAGAGAAACGCAAAATAAATTGCACTCCACCCTGCCCTCAACGAAAGGTTTCAAGTCATCAAAGATCACCAGAAGAAAACAAGTTGTAATATCCCATCTTTGTATTGGTCGTACCAGATTAAAGCACAGCTTTTGCCGCGAACCAGCTCCAATTCGGAACATATGTAATGTCAATAAGATAGTGTTGCATAATATCGTCCCATTGTCCAAATTTTAATCATACTCGTTTCAAATTTTTCAATCAGCTTCATCCACCTTTGAAGGAACTACTGGGGGACACACCTCCTCCTAAATTGCTTCCCTTCCCTCAGGAGATTTGATTTTTGTCTCTTATTTAGTGTTCACTCTTATGCCCTTGTTTTTGTCTTGCCTTTGTTTGGTTGTTAACATTTTTTATATTATTCAATTTTTTTCTCAGTTATTCCTTTCGGCTCGTCTTTCAAAATTTAAAACTTTGTTTACATGTTTTTTAAAAATTCTCTGTCCTTTGCTCCGTAGTAAAACTCTTTTTTTTGGCTCTTATTTCCACAGTTTAACAATCGTTTGGCGCAGTATAGCCTATTGAGACTCTTATGCCAAAAAACCCAATCAAACCAACTAAAGAGGGCATGACTTTGATACTAGCTGTGAATGATTCGCTCATTAGACAAAACTGAGTATTGTATAACATGCATTTTTACTTCCTTTTACAAAAAAGGAAGTATTGTATTCGCAAAAAAAATTTCACTCAAAAATCGGCCTTAATTTCCATTTTTCTCATCCCCGAATGAATGTTGAGTTTTTTTCTCGACCCGACCACACGTGGATATACGCCTAGGAACCTACAGACACCCGAAATATCTATTTTGACGACCCCCGATTTAATTACAACGAGTTTTCTCGTGACGTCTGTATGTACGTATGTATGTGCGTATGTGTATATGTGTGTATGCGTGTATATGTGTATGTGTGTATGTATCTCGCATAACTCAGAAACGGTACGCCCTAGAAAGTTGAAATTTGGTACGTAGACTTCTAGTGGGGCCTAGTTGTACACCTTCAATTTTGGTTGCATTCGGATATTCCTAAGGGGGTCTTTTGCCCCTTTTTGGGGTAAATCATTATTAATTTCGCTGTAAATTCAAGTGGTGTTATAATTTGTCGGACACTTGGCGATACATTGCCAGTCTTTTGGTCGCCAAGTTTTGTCGCCAACTTGGCGACAAATCTTGCGATGTTTTTTTTTGAGCAATCACGATTGCTTATTGTTCTTATTTGACCGTCTTTAGTGTCCGTGCCTTTTTCAGCCCCCACACGCCACCTGCAGGTGCGACTCCGTCTCCGGTAGCCACTCCTGGTCGGTGGCGTCCTACACACATGCACGCTCATACGCATACCCACTCACACACATACACACAGTGCCTTTACACGCATACACACACGCTAACGTGCATACACACAGGTCTAATCACACAAAAATGCCTACACATACACAACTAATACACACGTCTCCGTTCAAGAGGAGAGGTAGACTTGGAGGGACAAAAGCCATGTCTAGAAACAAGTCAGTAGGGTAGTAACCAATGGGTGGGATCCTGTCGCAACTCATGATTGCGTAAAACATAATTTGAATTCAAAATTTCAGAATTCAAATTAATTTTTCCCTTTTTTTATTATTAAATTTGGTTTCAATATGGCCACTGTTGGTGATATTTAGAGAGTAAACAATTGAATCACATTAAAAGCATTAAGATTGCCAATAATGAGGAAATGACATTAAATTGGAGTAAAAGGAAGTCATGTGATGCACACATCAGCTAGTTTATAGAAACTTAAGGTATTTATTTGAACTTTCATCAATGAATTTTAAAGGTCTGAGCTATTTATTAAAGCAATAAAAGCTTTTAAAATTTACTTTTTCGCAAACCAACAAGATTGTGCTTCATATCTCTTAAATAGTGACAGCTCTACGTCAGCAGATTTAGAGAGTAAGTCTTCTAAGTTTAATAAAATTGTTTTTAGATCTGCATAGAAGGTTGTTGATCATTTGTCAATATAAGCACCATTAGTTTGGAAACACATATCTCTTTTTATTGTTTCTTACTGTCTTTTAATTTGTCAGTATGCATAAAAAAATAGTTAGTTACTCAACATCTGTTTTTTGCAAGAAACGAGCTGATGTGTGCCTCACATGACTTCCTTTTACTCCAATTTAATGTCATTTTCCCATTATTGGTAATTTTAATGTGATTCAGTAGTTTACTCTCTAAATATAATCAACAACAGTTGCCAAATTAAAACCAGATTAAAAAAAAAATCGCCAAATTTGTCTCCAAGTTAGCGACAAAACTTGGCGAACAAAAGACATTCGATATATCGCCAAGTGTCCGCCAAATTGTAACATCACTTGAGTTTACATCGAAATAAACAGTGATATCCCCCAAAAGGGGGCAAAAGACCCCCTTAAAAGCACTCAAATACAACCAAAAGGGGGAGGGTGCACAAACTAGACTCCACTAGGAGTCTACGAGTAACTTTCTAGGACATACCGTTCTTAAGTTATGTGACATGTGACATACATACGCACATACGCACATCCGCAGATATGCAAATCCGCACATACGCACGTACATACATACGTATATACAGACGTCACGAGAAAACTCGTTGTAACTAACTCGGGAATCGTCAAAATAGATATTTCGCGTGTCTATACGTTCTTAGGCATTTATCCACGTGTGGTCAAGTCGAAAAAAAAAAAAAAAAAAAAAAAAAACTCAACATTCATTCGGGGTTGAGCAAAATGGAAATTGAGGTCGATTTTTGAGTGAAAATTTTTTCGCGAATACAATACTTTCATTTTTGTAAAAGGAATTAAAAAAGGTAAATATTAAAACTGATAATGCACCTGTTATATATTGCATAGCGATATAGAAATACCATTGGGACATATTATTCACAGCACATCTGAAAACATTTTTTATGCACATACACTTGTCTTCTGTTTCAGAACACTTTGTAGTATACTTTTTGGAAAAGGTTTCGAAAAACTTCTGTGAATACTTTTCAGAAAACGCATTTAGTGTAGCAAATAATATGAAATCCTTTTGGAGACGCGAATGTACAACTCGCGCAACCCCCCACCCTTTTAGAATACTTTGTAGCACAATTTTTTTGTGCACATTTTGAATATTTATGTAATACTCATTTTTTTTCCGCATGCAGCCGTTGATTTGCTACTACCTCCCTCTCTAACTACGCCAATGCCTGATGCCACTGTACTTTCTTTCTGTACTAATTTGTATAATAACTCAAGCTACATACATACTACAGTGCCCGCCACTAATAAAATCACTGGATTATAAAATCAGCCGCTTTATAGAATCAAATCTGGAAGAACAGAATCATTTCTATATCAAAACATGTTAGGTTTATCCTTCAATAAAATCATCCTTGCCGTTTTATAAAATCAAACTTTTGGAGAGCATATGTTAATTCTTCTCTGAAGAGAACCAGGATTTTATTTTTTCTTTCAAGGATTTAAAACATTGCAGTACTAATAAAATAACAAATTCCACATAAACAAAAAAAAAGGTGAAGGTTGTTCGTTTTTTTTGGCGGGGGGGGGGGGAGTTGAATGAAAAAAAAGAAGAAAAATAAAGCAGTCTCAGGAGAATTGTTTCAGAGCCATATATTTAGTTGGTGCTGCCTGTTTCCACTTCGCAGAACTGTTTCGACATGCAGCCCTGCTCACTCACCACTGAGTCAATCAGTTCGTGCTCATTCAGCTATCTACAGGGATTGACAGTTCATTTTTACAATTGATTTAAAATTGTTAGCTAGAAAGTCATGACGACTTGAGTGTGAAAGATTAATTCGAAATTTAATTAGTATGACAAGCTTCCTAAATGTAGTTAGTGTGATGCTGCAATTAAATTAGGGATTTCTCAATCTTTACATTCAAATTCTCCTATTCAAACAACAATAAGTCAATATTTTAAGACCCTTGAGAAATTTTAAAAATGTACCTTATGAAAGTTAAAATGTCAACTGTATTTTGCAACTGAATTAAAATAATACAATACAACTGGACTAAAAATAAAATACAACTAATTGTAATTTATTTCTTTTTTAGAGTATTTCTAGTTAAAAACATTTTATTTTTTTTCAGTGCATGAGTGCCGGTTTATAAAATCAGCCGCTTTATAAAATCAAATGTCCCCAGAACGAAGGTGATTTTAATAAGCGGCGGGCACTGTACTTGAAAGAATGTCTCCAACTGCTCTCTGCTTTCTTATATTAGTAAATGACACCATCTACAGTCCTCGCTGACAGTCTTCAGTACCATCCATAGCCACTAGGAAGGGGTACCCATATTTATATCTGTGCTCGTTTTTACACTTTTTCCTCTACTCTTTTAAATTACTTTAAAGGGTAAGAAACGAAACTATTTACTTACGAAATAACACATTCGTTTGGGATTTCTTTAGCACCAAAAGATTGTGCATAGCTTTTTTATATTGCTTTAAATAGCAAAACTATTTTCTTAAGAAGTTACACATAGGTTTTGCATTTCTTAAGCAACAAAAGTTTGTTCGTTACTCTTTTCAACTGTTATTTTTAATGAAATACTATATGAACTCTCACATGTGGAACAAAATGGCCGTTTTTTTTCGTGGGATGGCCTTACTGCAGTACATAGAAGTATATAATTTTATTGAAAATCGAAAGCTGAATCTTATATTGACATATTTCTCAGAAGTCCTTTGTTCGTTTCCAGGAAACCACATGAAAAGGAGGAAGGATATCGAAACTACTTTTTATCACTAGATCAATTACTTCCTATTATAATTATAGCGACATCAGAGGGAAATTACTTGAGTGCTTTGGACAGCTTTTTCGATGCCAAAAAAATTAAAAAAAGGAAAGATATATATATATATATATATAGAGAGAGAGAGAGAGAGAGAGAAAGATAACAATTATGTTAAAGGCACCAGACCGAAAATTATCAATGTGGTCTATTGCACATTGCTTTTTATCACTTAAAGCTAAAGTTCAGTTGCTTCAGAGTTTCCTTTTTAGATTTGAAAATTGTTTTTCGGTAGCAGTTAGCTTCACCAAGAAAGCATTTCGCGTAGAGAAAATAAAACTCATTGAATTAAAGAGACTCACTTTAATTCAGTGTTAAAATCAGATGTTATACAATTGATATAGTTTTTTTTTATTCTGGTTAACTCTTAATTCTGCGCTGCTTCGAGTTCTGTAGTATAGATAACTAAAAAAAAAAAAATCAAAATAAATAAATAAATAAATAAATAAATAAAAGTAGCAGGCCCAGCCTAGCGCTGCACTCTCTAAATAAGGTTCTGAATAGAGCTCAAATTATGTCCACTAAAAATCTTGAAAATAGGCAAGTCTATATGTAAAAAAAATCCTTAAATGCTATTTACCTAAATGCTAAAAAAATATAAAATATATACTAATATTAGTGTTATTTTCATTGGATTCCAAAATAACATAGTGTTTTCAATGCAAAGTTTTTTCTGTATCTCGAACGTACTCCTTTGAAGTCGAAATTTTTATGGAAGTTTCGTATTTATTTTATGCATAATAATACAGCTAAAATAAAATTGTATTTTTTCCTCCTTTAGCACACTGCTTTGCTTACCGCATGTACAACCCAAATTCAAAATAATAGAATACTTCCCACTTTTTAGAAAAAAGTTTATTCTAACCAAATATAAGGGCAAATTAGGTATTTAAATGAACGTGCCACCTTTCTTAGACCTTAAAATGTGCATTTTATTTCAAATATACTCAATTAAACATAATCTTAGACAGAATAATCCAAAAGTTTATAGTGATGAAGATTTACATTGAGTCAAAAAATTAGAGTATTCAAATTAAAGGGGGAAAGCACTTAAAAAAAAAAAATCAATGCTAGAATGCGTCATTTTTTGCTGGACTGAATGCTTTAATCCTTACTCACACGGATTCTACCACCTGTTTACATTAATCGTTTCTGACACTGTTTCCATACCCTCTTCAATGCGGCAACGAGTTCAATTTTGATGGTGGGCACCAGGTCTTGAGCTTCTTTCTTTAGATTTGATTGTATCACAAATTCTTGATCGTATCGAGATTGGTAGAGTTGCTTGATCAGTTTATTACCAAAATTCCTCTTTCTGTTTAAAATCTATGAGTCGATTTAGAGATGTAACAGGAGTAGATTCTTGCTGAAAGATAAAATGTGTCACTAAATGTGTTACTGTTGTGCCTCACATAAAGTATCATGCAGTATTATTGATAAACATCGGATGTCATACATTGTTTTATTTTAAGATATATATAACTTCCCAATTCCAACAGCCCTCATGCACCCACAAACCAAGAAGGGTGGGTCAAAGTGGAGAGAACGTCGTACACAAGATTTCTCATACGCTTTTCTTTTTTAACGCCAAACCCGAACACATTTCTTTGTCCACAGATATTTCAAAAAAGATTCATCACTAAATATAATAGTTTTCCAACCTTGTTGCCCCTGTTTGAGCTTCTCTTTGCTCCAAGAGAATAAAGCACGTTTCTGCTTCTTGTTTATCTTTGGTCTTACTTCGTAGATCCGCAATTAAATGCATTTTATGCAACCGTCCATGTCTAGTTGGCGTGGATAAGAAAACTATACATTTTGTCCAACACTTTTGGACGTAAGAAGCATTTTTCAACGATTATTTTGGAAAATTTATTTTAATTTGGGTTCATCTCTGCCAGGTGTTACAATTTTTCTACCTTGTTTACTTCGGTTACTTTTTAGTTGGTCAGTCCTATATTCCTTTACAATCTTAAATACCATAGATTGTAAAACGTTCATTTGAATTGAGTTGGATAGTTTTTTTTCTAACTTTAAAAAATGATACAATATGTAACTTCGTTTTTTCCTATTTATCACCTTAGCGACACATTTTGAGCAAGAAAAGGCTTTTAAAAGAGCGTAAAATGATCCGGGCGCCAAGCTCCATACTTGTGACAAGCTATAGGGTAACAGGTATGCAAATATTTTCACTGCTTTTTAAAATTCACATTGAATGAATAGATTATTCTAATTTTTTGAGCCATATAAAAAATCTATTTTTCCAATGTGTAAATGATGCATAAATTGTTGAAATACTATTTGAAAAGTTGTTTAAATTTATTTACCCATTCATGAATAACGAGTTTTAGTCTTTTTAATTTGCATGCGTTCATTTCTCCCGACTAAGGGACAAGTTTTGTTCAAACAGTTATGATATTCTCTTATTTTGAATTTGGGTTGTATGAGGGGCATAATTTATTTACAATAGTGCTCCTTAATGCGCACCTTGTTGCAAGATTGCGCGAAAAGTGGCTGATAGGGCGATTCTTTCCCGTGGCTGACAACCTGAAATTTCGTTGCTGGCTAATCTTTAAGAGACCAAAAAATTCTGGGAAAAGTGGAGAAACGTAGCTTTTATTTTCTGGATGACTCAAGTAATCGTGTTTATAGAACAAAACGTTGAAAAGCAATGTAAACTTAAGTGGAAAGACATTAATTTGAGAAACAGTAGTTAAAACTGCTTAAAGAGCTGTGGTTTTATAAAGAGTAATGATAAAAAAGTTAGAGTGGCCGGAGAGATCATTTAGAATTTTTTTTTTTGATATTGAAACAAATAAAACAACATCCATCCACTATAATATTAAATCTGATCGCGTCCATCTGTCTGTCTGTCTGAAGATGGATCTTTTCGAGAGCCGCTGCGAATCGAGAGTCAAACAAAATACCGATCAATTCGAAATTTTCCAAAAAAAAAAAAAACAATGGGACCAATCTCGCAATTGTGCGAATTTTAATTAGCGGAGATATTAATTAAAGCGGTAATTAACATAACATTATTCAGGAATTTTTATTTCTTTCCTGTTGCCATTTTGCATATGGGTAAGCAAGTAAAATTCTAATAATTGTTTTAAAAGAGATTTTTTTTGGCTGCTGTCCAAATCGTAAAACAACGTTTCCATCTAGAATTTCATTTTAAATTAGTTTAAAATTGTGTTGCTCTATTCGGACATAGCCTTTATTTTATCGTCTGTCTTTTTTTTTTTTACATTCAACGTTCTTAACTCTTTTCAGCATATGAGGGTTGTTTCTTGAGCTATGTTTATTGATTGTAGTGTAAGTTTATCATTCACGGGCTTCATATTTTGGTACATTTAGGATGTGCGACTAATTATGTTTATTTTTTTGGACTTTTTCCCGTCACATGGGTGAGTTTTCGAATTGTAATAACTCTCTTTTTCCTTCCTGTTTCTATTTTTGAAATACAGTTTGTATCGTTAAAAAAACATGTTAAATTACGATTGTTTGGATTTCTATAAGTGAAACGGAGTTGAAGAAAATATATTATTTTTAAGGATTTTAACTAAAGCTAACTTGGAATCTGATGACTTGGTATTAAATTTATGCTTATTGGTATTTATTTAGTCTTGGTGCTTTAGTTTCACGTAATCAACTAAAAAATGTGTGTCATTTTATGTAAAAAGCTGATTGTAATTGTGCATAAATATTTCAGCTATAGTCTATCAGATGTAATTCGTTTTAATGTGAGCACAGATTATAGTTGATAATGCATATATTTTCATCTTTTGTACTAATTGAAAATACTCATAACTTGTATCATTGATAACTATGATTAACTTTAAAGAGGTTTTTGTCAAAAATATGCTCAACTGGTGTTTTGCAAACCTTGCATGACGCGTATTTATTTACTCCTTAGAGCTTTAGAAACTGATGTCAGAGTAATACAAAAACATCAATTGGACATCTCTTTCAAGTAGCCCGTGCAACGCCGGGCACGCAGCTTGTAAGTAAATATAAATTCTGAAGTAACACATTGCGTAGTTCGAAATAATAATAAAACTTCTTTCTTATAGTGGGGCCGCGGATTAGATCTTCGACGTTTGCAGACCTAGGGCAGAATTGGCATCCATTGTTTCATTTTGCAACAATATAGGCGGATTTACATTACCAATGGGGTTGCTTCCTTCAGTCGAAAGTATTATTTTTAGTCACTGAAGTTGATAGAATGAGCAAAAAAAAAGTAATAATAATAATAACATGGACCCAGAAAGTACTTTTATTTTCCTAACAATTATTTTTTAATTAATATTTTTAAATGTTCGATTTTTCAAACAAGACGTGATCTTTATGACGTCACAAATGATGTACTTTGGCGAATTCCACAGGCGCGCTGAATGTTTACGCTTGCTGCTTACCGTATTTCCAGGTTTGATTATCAGAAACGAATTAAAAATTGCTCTCTGCGCTTGCTATCAACCATATCGTTGCCACTACATATGAATAAACAAGTCAATTAAATATTGCATTCTGCGCTAATGGCAACAGTGAGTGGCAGTTCATCATTTGTGATCTCATGCACAGAAGCATTAAAAACTAAACTGAATATGCGAACCGATTTAAATATTTTTTAAGTAGTAAACTTTGCCAAAAAATGGTCAAATCCTATGTTTTTAAGCATGCTCTTTCAGAAAAATGCTTTTAAAATTTCGGAAACGAACCTGTTAAGAATTTAGGCACTCAGTTCCCACCAGATGACTCATTTCATGTGGCACCTGAGCTTTTACGATGTGAATATGTGCTTGAATTACATTTTTCCCGGGGTACTCAAGAGAAATGAATATTCAAGAAATCTTTGGTATGGCGCATAATCATACCACATGGACGCATATGATTTTCTGTATCTTGAATTTTCACAGACAGGATCTGTGTTTGAATTTGCTCCCTAAGGAGTGAGGCCAATGCCGAAAAACTACGACCACCGAGCCTATGCATATAATACAAAACTTATGAATGAGGAAAGGATGGATATTAACGTAAATTTCTAAATTTTTAAATCACAAAAATTGAAAAAAATAACACACGAACTCAGAATTATATTGGAATACACTTTATTTCATACCATGATACATATATGACATAAAAATATCAACCATATTTCAACTATTAAACCATTTATCTCAAGTTAATGGATATCTGAGGAAAATGATTTTTGGACAAAAGCAATAAAAATATGACTTTAAATAAATTTATGTAAATTATACAAACGAAAATTTCAAAGCATATTTCAAGATATATTGTTATCAATAGTGAAGCCATTACATGAGAGAAATTAAATCTTTGGAAAACATTTAAATGAAACTATGCTGTATTACTGTCCCATGTAACTTTGCGCAGCGTAACTTTTTTTCTGGACGATGAAAGATAAAATTAAGCGCTATGTTACTAAATGACAATGTATCGTTAAAAAATATAGCTTTTTATTGTATACTTTTACATATCGTGGTGTGAATGTTACAAGTAAGTCACTACGATTCAATTTCTTTTTCATCCTAATTCGAGTTAAATTTAACAAAACAATGATCTTTTACGATTTTGGTTGAATGCAAAGACTTGATTTAGATGTTCTTAAACTACTATTTCTAAATTTTATTAGATTAGACGCAGTTATGTCTTTTTTTCAACAAAACGTTTCAACAAAAGGGAAACACTATTTTTTTTCGAAATTCATTATTGGTACCTAGTTGTAGTATCTAGTCGAAGATATAATATGAATATTACCTGAGGAAAATATTATTTCAAATTAATACAAAACATTTAATTAGACAACCTTAAAACAGATGAGGCTTTATTAAAAATAAACCATTTTTGTATGCAATGAAATAAATTTGGAAGTTCTTTTTCCTGTTTAAGAGTACTTAACTAAGAGTATATAACTATCATTTTTTCCTATCAGTAATTAATAGATGTAAAATTGTAAATGGCAGAAAAAGTTTGAGACTTTAATCATGCACAATTTTCCGCTAATATATTCGTTGCCGTATCTGAAAATTTACCTGAAAATGTCTTACAGCTAATTAGTTCTTCTCAGAACAACTACCTGTTAATCTTAGAAAAGTACAGTTTTGAAAAATGCTCCCACGATCGCGATAATTGCTTGCGCGCTTCGTGTGAGGGTTGGTCTGTAGATAAGCGATAGTGTCTATATTTATTCTTATAGTTAAGTCTTTAGGAAATATTTTAGAACGTTTCAACTTCTAATTATAAAATATTTATCTAGCATACAGCTAATTCATCTTTAGTAGGCTACTATCTTTTTAAAGTACAAGGCATTTTGCAATGAATTGCATACGAAAAAAAATATGCAAGAAATGAAATTAGGAGTCACAATATTTATATCCATATATTTTTTAACTTTGTATCCCCATTTCATGAATTATTTATTTAATCAGTGTGTAGGACAACCAACGAAAATAATAAATTTCAAAATACCATTGCAAAGTATAAGGCATTTTGCAATGAGTTGCAAACAAAAATAAATACAACAACTGAAATTAGGAGTCATCGGATTTGTATAGATTTATTTTGAAATGTTTACATTTTTCATGACTTATTGACCTTATTACTATGTATCACAGCCAACGAAAATAAATTTGATACAAAATAATATAAGTGGCATTTTTTGCTGGATTATTTTACGCGTTGCAATATTTCAAAACAATTCTATGCATGAGTTAAATAAATTTTATATTTCCAAGAACATTAGCGTATGAGTTAAAACATGGTCCAAAATACATATAAGAAAAATTTTGATACGTTTAAAAATAATATCTGAGACACAAAAGTGGGTTTTCAATGGCAGTGAAGTTAATGTTGAACTGAAGCAAATGATTAACACATTACCGTGGTCAACGCGCCGGTGCAAATATTCAAAGCTAACTCTCGACAAGAAAATTCAACTCCGTGGCATGCGCTAACCGATGCTAATTTCTTGAATTTATAGATTAGGTGCAGTTTTCGTGAAACATGAAAACATATAAAGATACCGCAGCATTTAAATACTAGTTACAGATACAGATTTTAGAGAGCATTTATTCAAATTTTACTGTCAGTTGTTTAACAGGCGTATTCCTCAGACAATTCAACCTTCGGTAAAACACCTGAACCGTAAATTGAAGACAATTCTTCCTTAACCCTTCAAGCGGCCGTGACGTAAAATTCCTTCACCCAGCGATGCATTGAAGAGCGGCCGTGTCGAAAAATTTGGCCTTGAATATTCTGCTTCGAGAACGGCTGCGGCGTAAAATTCTATGGAAGAATATTCATGGCGAAATTTTTCGACACGGCCGCTCTTCGATACATCGCTGGGTGAAGGAATTTTACGTCACGGCCGCTTGAAGGGTTAACCGCTATTGGTTGAAGAAGGTCGCTACCGATGGTTTGGCTGACTGACGGAATGTCGAACCAGCTGGTGAAATCACATGATGTTAAATATTTCGAGCATCTAATCGATGCTTAAACATTTCACAAAATTCTCAAACAACGACACTCTGGCACTCACCAGACGATTCGACCTTCTGTCAAACACCTGAAGCGCCGGTTGAAGCCAATGGTTCTTGAACCACTATTGGTTGATGAAGGTTACGACCGTTGGTTTGACCGACTGACGGAATGTCGAATCAACTGGTGAAATCAATCGTTAGTGTACTTAAATTGATGTTAAATATTTTGAGCATCTAACTAATGGTTAAATATTTTACAAAATTCTCAAACAATCACATTCTCTCGCATTCGTCAGACGATTCAACCTTCAGTCAAACACCTGAATTGCCGATTCTTCTTCAACTGCTATTGGTTGAAAAGAGTTCCAACCTGCGGTATGGCTGTCTAGCCGAAAGTCGAATCAGTTGATGAATTTGACCGTTAACTTGATGTTCAATATTCTGAGTATCTAGCCAATCCTGAAATATTTAGGAAATTCTTAAAAACCACACTCACTGAACATTAATTCCGTGTGTAGTAGACATGATCTCGAAAGTTATTCAAATAGCCTGGAAGATTGAGGCAGCCAACTTGTAATATAACTTGCTAATTATTGTATTTTAGGCTATAGGACTTGACGTTTACATCTCCAAGAACAATTTATCTGCCTTAAACAAAATAGCAAATAAATTTGCTCGTTGGCTCTACCTTCATTAAACCGTTACTATACTTCTGTAATTAATTATGTTTAGTTCTTTGTAATTGATCAAACAGAAATAAATATTTTGGTTTTGATATTACATTTTAGTTATATGCAAAACACGTAAAAAGTTTTAAAATATGAACTTTACGTATTCTTTTTGGTATTCTGAATCACAAATATAGCAAACAAGTTTTTTTTGGTTGAAAGGTTTCTAGATATAGACAGTCTAATGTAATTATATCAATATTCTCTTGATGCATCTTTGCCTATTTTTGAACTTTATTCTTTATACAAATTTTCGATTAGAATTAATGAACTGTTTCAGAAAAGCTCTGGTTTAGGGTCCCATTAATTGCAAATTAACAATGGCTAGCTGCATGACATCCACCAAATGGGAAGAAAAAGATTTTAAAACAAAATTTTTTTTTCAAAAATTTAAATCCATCCCCATGATCTTAATAAATTTAACATCCATCCAGCTTACAGAACACAACATCTGAATACAGGGTGCAACTGTACCCACTGAGACAAAGAGACAATGAACCAACAGTTAATCAAATCGGTAAAAACAGGATTTCGAACAAAAACAGGTAGAAGAACCAATGATCATTGATAATTTTCTCTCCATCACTCGAACACAGTCAGAGGTCCAAAAAGGTAAGCTCCAGGAACATCAGAGTCAGGACAGCCAATGAATTGGGCGTATAGTTCTTGGTAGCGAGCCAGAGAAATTCCCTTGCCCTTATCAGCATCCTATAAAAGGGATAGATTATTTTATACTTATAACTTAACATATTCGCGACAGCTGACGTGAATATACGTCATTTAATATTTTATTGTCGTTGTTGCAAACTGTAAATTCACGTCAGTTCAAATCATATCCCTGGTTACCACCGGTACATGTTTTAAATCCTATTCCGGTTGCTCCAGCCTTAAATTTACGCCAGTTCAAATTATATCCCTGGTTACCACCGGTACATGTCATTTCAAATCCTATTCCGGTTGCTCCAGCCCTAAATTTAAGCCAGTTCAAATTCTATTCCTGGTTGTCCGCTGACAGAAATTCACACTAATTCAAATTCTATTCCGGATTATTGCTGATATGAATTCACGTCAGTTCAGATTCTATTCCTCGTCGCCACTGACATGAATTCACGTCAGTTTAACTTCTACAACTGGTTGCCGCTGACAATAATTCAAGTCAGGTCACATTCTCTTCCTGAGTATCCTGATATGAATTCAAGCCAGCTTAAATTCTATTACTCATTTCCACCGGTATGAATTCACATCAGTTCAAGTTCTGGTTTTCGCTGTATGAGTTCACGTCAGTTTAAATTGTATTTCAGGCTGTAGCTGACTTAAATTCAAAGCCGGATATTTATAACCGATTACTAAAGATCTCAAGAAACACATTAACAACATTGATGCTTCAAAGCAGAGTTTATAATTTTTATCTTTACCGTAATTCGTGGCTACCAGCTTCAGAAGTTCAACAAATTTTGCTGGTACTCAATATTAGAAGCGTCTAGGTGACAGATGGCATAATAATGTAAGGGGATTAATGATATTTATATAAAAAATGATTGCGGTTTTCGCATGTTTAACTATCACTAGTTTTGCTGTGGATCCAGTAAACCCTATGAGGATTTGCTTGCAATGCACTGACTCTTAACAGACCGTCAATGAATTTAAAACTTGATACTGAAAACATCAAATAACGGTTAAATCAACGCATTAAATTTTAAAAGAACCCTACTAAATATAAAATCTGCTGATGAAAATTCAACGTAGTTTCAGTGCCATTGAGACATATAGAGAAAAAACACCGGGCTTAAATTAATCTTATATCTATTTTTGTGTGGTATAGCTTGACCAAGAAGAGAAGGCGCGTGGACTGGCAGCGGAAATGGGACACTTCATTTTAAAATAGGTAGTGTGAGTGAGAGCGCACAAGCGGAGTAGGGGTTACTTGGCGAAGATGCGTTGATATTTCGCAGTTGCGAATTCACACATTTGGAGAATTGGGGAGGGGGGGATTTTTAAAATGTTTAATTTATTTATTTAAATTTATTTGCTGATTTATTTTTAATGTAAACTATTTCATTTACTATTTTATTTTAATTTATTTAATTTCAACGTAATTTTATTTATTTAATTATTTAATTATTTTGTGTGTATGTGTGTGTTATTGGTGTAGCACGGAACGTTTCTAACAAAACAATAATAAAAATAATAATTTAAAATAAATAAATAAATAAGTAGGGCAAAGGGGATAAGACAAATTTGGGGGAGGGGGGGTCATATGGTATAGCAAAAGTTTTTAATACTCATACAGAATTCCTGGTAAAGATAGGATTGAAAATGCGCATAGTAGCACTGAAATAAGTTTTAGAAGGCTGTAAACCTGTGAGTTCTCTTTCGCGCGTGTGCACTTGCTCTCAATTTGATATAAATAAATTTCAAACACTTGAAAGCCCCCTTTGGTATGACCAAACAACAGGTTGCAGTGTGTGCAAGTGGGAGAAAAGGTTGGAGGTGCAATATTTCAATGCAAGTTTTAGTGGGGTTTCCAATATTTTCTGTGTCTAGAGCCCCGTGAAGTATTATTAATAATTTATATTATCTTCCTCGACCATATTTTTTCTTAAGTCCTTTCAACGAAGTATGATTAGATTGTGCTTTACCCAAAATGCTTAAAAAGTGCTCAATTTCCTTAAACAAAAGAATCTCCTTAATGCCATCATAGTAAGTTTGAAAAATATTTTCTGAGTAGTTTATGATTAGAAGAAGGTGGAATCTTCAAAAGACAAAGAGCCCGAAGAAGTTTCTATTCCATTCTCGAATTCTGCAACAAACCTTTTCCAGATTATGTAATGTTAGGCTTCATTTTTAGTGCAAACAGTGAAACATGGTCCCATTTTATTCTAGTTAAATTGTTGTGAATGCCCCCAAATAAGGCTTTAAATCAGGTGCTTTTTAGAAGTTTGTCCCCGTTCCCCTCATGTTATTTTTTTTAAATTAATTTCATTTATAATTAACCCCTCCACACCCCTCCAATCTAGCGCTCAGTAAAGTGTATTGAGGAAAAATAAATAGCATTTTCAACGATTTTACAACCACCATAAATAATCCATACTGCTGGTTTTAAAGTTATTAAAAAAATACAGAAATTTGTTTTCATAACGTTGTTTCCAAAAGTTTTAAAATATAATTTAGCTTTTGCGGAAACAAGAAATGAAAGAGATGTATTTATTTTCATTTTTTTTTTGTTTTGTTTTTTACGTTTTGATATTGTTTTCAGGTCCGTCATTTGGAAGATCAGGGGGTCATTTCAACCCCTTCCCTGGATTATATTGCTTTTTTACCTATAAAAATTGAGTATATACCCTTTGCCTCCCCCCCCCCCCCCCCAACACTTCGAAATGACGAGGATGACTGCGTTGTCACTACTTAAGCCCCAAACTTAAACCAAGCTTTTTAAACTGAAGTGAAACTTTCTTAAAATAAGAACTGTAAAGTAATGTAGTCAGGGGCATGCACCGCCACCGGAGAGGGGGGGGGGAGGACACCTGTCGGCCCGGGATCGAGCCTGAATGAGCCAGAGATTTCTAAAATAAAGGGTGAAATTTTGTGGGGACGTACGGGTAAACAATTTAGAGGGGTCCCGTAAAAGACATTTGTGACGGGCCCCGAAATTTCCGTGCACGCCACTGAATGTAGTCCAACAAAATAATGTGCAATGAAACACATAATTAGCAATGATATCTAAAAATTCTTAAGTGGTAGCAAAATTTAAATTACTTATATTATTTCACACATGCATTCATTCCATATGCAACTGCTCACTATTTATGCTAATATCTCTCCAATATACGATGGCGAAAACATTGATTCTAAAAATTAGGGAGTGCAGAACAATCGTACAGTAATTACGCTCTGAGCATAACAATTTTTTATGAAAAGCTCACTGAACTGTGAAAGTTAAAATTCAGAGTAATATTACTGCTACAAATAATCTGAATAAAGTAGAACAGTCTGCTTCACTTGCATCAATTACATGATTTGCGCTGTTGTAAATTCGCCACTGTTTTTTTTTCTATTTATGCAACTGCCCTCCCCCCCCCTTTAATGGGTTCTTCTTGTCACTCTGCCTCGAGGAGCTTGTCAGGTGATAAAACTAAACTGTTCTTTTCAGAACAAAATGTCTTTAAAAGGAAAAACGTTGCATTCTAGAGAAAGGAACGTTGTTAATAATGTGAGAAGATTTTTTGAAAAAGAAGCTAAATCTGGCAAACTTTTAATTTCAATTCATAAAGTGCAGCATAGAATATCTGCCGCAACTGGAGTTTCAGTTCGGACTATCCAACGTATAAAAAAGAATCGCTTTCGAATGACCTGTTGTTATCTCCTGGAAAACATCGCCCTCAACCTGTTGATCGGAAAGCGTTTTTGGATAGTTTTGACTTATGTGTTGTGAGGAGCACGATAAATGAATTTTATAAATCAAAAAATATGCCTACAACGATTAGTATTGCCAATTTTAAGAGATAAAATTAATTTCCCCTGGAAGAGGGAAACGCTAAGAAAAATCTTACACAAAATTGGATTTCGATGGAAAAAATGTCAGAACAGGAGAAAAGTGCTGATTGAACGACCTGACATCATTTCATGGCGATGCAGATACTTACGAGAAATAAAAAAGCATCGTCAAAATCAAAGGAATATTGTGTTTATTGATGAAACTTGGATTGACAATACTCTTTCGTTTTCCAAATGCTGGCAAGACGGAAAAATTGGAGCTACTGTCAAAGATGGAGCAGGAAGTCGATTGATAGTAGTGCATGCAGGATCTAAAGAAGGGTTTATACCCAATGCAGGTTTGGTCTTCAAAGCAGGATGTGCCAAGGGTGATTACCATGGGCAAATTAATTCTGAAAATTTCGAAAAATATATTCGAGAAATTTTTTTAAGAAACATCGCCCCTAACTCTGTAATAGTAATGGACAATGCTTCGTACCATACGAAGGTTGTAGACCCTGTACCATCGAAATATGCAACAAAATATGTGATGCGTCAGTATCTAGACGAACACTCAATCCCATATGACAGCAATTTGAGAAAACCGGAAATTTTTGAAATAATTCAAGCAAATGCTTCACCGACAAAAAAATATAGCATGGATGAACTTATAAAACAGCATGGACACTCGGCTCTACGATTGCCCCCCTATCATTGTGATTTGAACCCGATCGAGTTAGCCTGGGCAGCTGTCAAGCGCTTTATAAGGAATAGAAACGTTGAAGCTGAGTTAAGTCTCAAAACTCTAGAAGAACTTACAACGCACGCAATTCAAAGTATTTCCAGTGACTACTGGGAAAAATACTGTAGCCACATTGAAAAATTGGAGACGAAATATTGGGACACTGACGGAATCGTAGAAAATGTAGTTGAAACTCTAAATTTCACGGTTGAATCAGAGTCAGGAACAGATACAGCTTCCGAAACAGGCTCAATGGATTGGGAATGAGACATTTTCAGCAATTTATCCTGTTAAATATTTCATGTTTTCGCAATTCCATCCACATCTTTTAAATTTTTTCGCAATAGCTTTATTGTTTTCACATCTTAGTTTGATGACCCATTCTGTTTCGGAAATTTACATTTCTTTTTCATTTCGAAAAAAGGCTTCAAAGATCCCCCCCCCCCCCTTTTTTTTCGCATTCTTGTCATCAATTCTCAATAACAGATTTCAAGATTTAAAAAAAAAACACTTATACAAGTTCACGATTGAAGACCTGTGCTTATTTTCTGCTCTATTTTAAGGAGGGATTGGAAGAATTGCAATCCTCCAGAGCCCTTGTTTTTTTGTTTTTTTTTTTCCTTGACATATTACCCATTCCAGTATAAACGAGGAATTTTCTATCAATGTATCGGAAATCAACCATTTATAAGTTGTACATGTGCTTTCTTACTAATATATCAATATTTTGTAATCTAAGTAGAAAATTTTTAAGATCGGAACAATTTTCATGAATGTTTAAAAAAAATGACTACATAAGTTTAATTGCACATTCATAAGATTGGAAGGAGTGGAACAATTCGTTTTGTAAACCACTGGAAGGGATTTAGAGAAGCACAATCTGTAGAACGAAACAGTTTATCATTGCAATTCAATGTCATAAGCTTCATACAGCATTATCCTCTAAAATTTTGATGAATTTACCAACAGGTGTTGTTAAAATGCATTCTTCCTATAATTTTTTTTTTCTTTGATATTCATAATGTTTGAATGTTGCTGATCTTGTTTAATTAATTAATGCTACCCCCATGATTCTCGCTACCATATATTTTGTACTTCCAGTAATACTTTTTCTCTCGCCCTTTTTATTTATTCATTTGTTTTGTTCTTAGGAATTATTATTTAGTTGATTAAACATCATTATTATAACACTTGTTTTGATTTCTTATTCAACAAAATGCAAAATAATATACGTATTAACGCTCTATTTTTTATTTATAAGTATTTAATTCACATTATTTTTAAATGTGTGTGTGGAAAGGAGGGTGGGGCTCACCTTGATACACTTTTCCTCCTTTTTTTTCTAATTTTGTTATACATTATTCCGTCATTGTCAAACCCACTATGCAACTTATAAAAATTTCAGGAGAAGGTTATAAGACATGTTTGTACAAAAAAAAAAAAAAAAACCCACTTACCTGCTTAATCAGTGGAATCAAAGTACTAGTGTATTTGAAAATTAGAACGTTTTAAAATCTATGTGGGAAAATAGAGCTGTCCCAAGGTGTACCTTTTCCCAAAGGAAACCTCTTTTTCCTACCATCCTTTTCTTATATTTTAAATATGCTGACCTTCTTGGGAGGCCACTGTGTAAACTACGAACACGACCGTCTTGGCATACGATTCGATTAGGCCAAAATTATAGTATTTATGTAAAATGTATTGCGACCCTTTTCTCTTCTTATTTTTTAAAAAAAAATTAGAATTAGTTTTGTTAAATGTATGGTTATTTTACTGTTTGGTGAAATAAAATTAAACTACGGACGTATTTTTGAATACGAAAAGCAGTATAAAGATTAAATAAAGTACAGGTCACACGCTGAGGCACCCCGAACCAAAATGTTCGGAAGGAGGAAATGAAAATTCAAATTTTACTGCATGTTAAAATACAACATGCACACAGTGGCGCACACAAGGGAGGGGTCCAGGGGGTTTGCTTTTTTCCCGATTGATTATGATTCTATGTATTTTGTGCCTAAAATAATTTCAAACAAAAGGTAACAATAATTTCAGTTCTAATAAGTGAAAAAATAAAATCCTCATACTAAAAGATTTTTAAAAATATTAGGTACTTTTCCTTTAACAAATTGCCTATAACAAGCAGAATGGTGATTATACTAAATAAATACACTGTAATAACCATGTTTTCAGTTTTGTAATAACAGATCACATCAAGTGACATTTTATGAACTTCTTTAATCATATGGTGCTTCTGCAACGATGAATTTGCATTGCTGAATCCATTTTTTTAATTACGAGAAAAGTTAATGCGTATATTATTTTGCTTTCTGGTAATGTATTTAAGTACAGTTCATTAATTAATGCTAATTATTTATTCAATAGTTTATTTTTTACTGTTTTTCGTTCGCGAGAAACGATAAAATCAAGTCAATATGTTTGACGGCGTATTGGGATACGATATGAGAATGAGGCTTTTGATCTTGGACCCTCCCCTTCCAAAATTCCTGTGTGCGCCACTGCATGCACACATCCTACATCTGAGAAGATATAAGTATGAGAGGAAAAAACGCAATTCTCTGTACTGGTATCTTCCACTTTGCCAAATCTTTTGACAAAATGTGTCAAATAAGGACTTTTTGTGAGGCCTCAGTGAACTCTCATCGGTACCTCTCTGTTCACAGGCTTATAATTTCCTGTTTAATTCATGCAAACATAAACTGTTTCCTGTTAAATTATATATTTACTCAGAATCATTAAAATATAATGTCACAAAATTCCTCTTAATTTTAGTTTTTAAGGTATTATGACGTCAAACAAAATTTACTATAAAAAGTACTGAAATACACCAGATACAATTTACCATGAGGTAAATTGTATCTGGTGGTTTTAATCAATTTACCATGAGGTAAATTGGTAATTTAAAAATAACGAGAACATTTAAAGTTTGATTATTTGTTATCAGAAAAAAAAGTTCGAAATGCTGTGTTAAGATTGCTTTTTCAAAAGTTTAATCTGCATGCTAAGGATCAAAAAGGGGAAATCATTATTACAATGCTCAAATATAAATTTTCCTACATTTAGTACTTGGTAACACTAAATTTAATTACTAAGCACACAGTAAAAACACATAATTAATCTATCGATTACAAGTTAATTTACAAACTGCATAAAAATTCACAATCGACAAAATCCGTTTTTTTTTCGGAAAAAATGAGCGAGAGAAGAAAGGCGATAAGAAGCCAAAGTAAGTAATTCTGATTTTCAGTCATTTGCTATCTACGCCAAATCGCCGTAATCGACTCGTCCAGCCACTACGTCACGCGCGCCTTCTCTTCGTGGTCTAGCTATAGTGCCTCTTTGGATATAGATATTGATTGTTTGAAGAAATAGATAAGAGCTTGGGACACCAATTATCACTTAAAAAAATTTATTTTCAAGTAAGTAAGGAAAAAATAAAATTAACTAAAAATAAGTCTTTTAAATTTTGCGAATTTCAGAATGTATGCTCACCCTAGAAAATATTCAGTAAGAAAAGAGACAACAGAAAAGTTTCAACAGTTGTCTTACTGATTTTCATTGTAATGATTTCACTTTACCTTGACATTTGAATGCATAAAAGCGGCAAGCCCAAATAATTCTATATAAGCCGCTGATTCTTAGATCTCTATGTTTCTCATTTCACATCTTTTCACATTCATTTTTAATCTTTCACAGTACGTGAAATTCCCATCAAATAAATTGACCTCATCTATACTTGGAGCCTAATTTTCGTTGGTAGAAGTAAAATTTGTAATACTTTGGCAAAACGTCTTTTGTTCATCGATAGATACCAATTTTTTGCCAATGAACAATTCTCTATCCTGTAACAGTATAGCGCATTTTTTTCGTCTTCACTCTAGCTATTATTGAAAATAAAATTAAAAAAAAAAAACATAATTTTTTTCTCAATACAATTATAGTTTTCAAACTGAATATTCCTCGTAGACACATTTTATGTCTTTGTTCCTAAGCTTTCAACAGTGTCCCAAGTTTGGAGCGTATTTGCAGTTTCTCAAATTTATGAACGAATAAGTTAAACCGAATTAGTTCAGCAGAAGTGAATGTGCACAAATAAGGTACAAGTACATGGCCGAGAAGAAGTATGACAAAATTTGAGATTATATAATGCTGCTCAGTTAACGTAGGTGATCAGTTTTTTCCACACTTAAAAAAATCGCATATTTCGTCAAAATTTTCAAAATAATTATGCTTACCCGTAAGGCTGAAACATTGCCGTTCAGCCAGCGTAACTTCAAAAGAGATCTAACTATTCACTTATTCTTCAACAGCCTTTATTTCTTAGTAGCGGTACCCGCATGGCATTGCCCGTAGTAAAAAATTAATACGTCAATTGATTCGCCTGTATATTTACAAATAATAGATGCTGCATTTTTCGCCAATTTGCTGTGGTACTTTGCTCGTCTACGTTATGGTAATTTGCTCGTCCACGTTATGGTAATTTGCTCGTCCACGTTATGGTAATTTGTTCGACCACGTCATGGTAATTTACTCTTTCATTTTATGATAATTTGCTCGGTAAAATGTTCTTAAAATTGGAATAGAAAAAGAACAAAACCGAATTTTCGAAAAATCGCTTCCAGGTGTACACCCTCATGCTACAAACTAGTTTTGTACCAAATTTTATGAGAATTGGCTGAACGGTTTAGGTGCTATGCGCGTTACAGTGATCCAGACAGAGATCCAGAGTGATATCCCGACAGAGATCCAGATATCCAGACAAGCTTTGAGCTTTATTATTAGTAAAGATTGGTGGATTATTGACAGGTAAGCACTCAAAACAAAATTCAGCAAAATGTCCCAAGTAAGGGTAGTGTCCCAAGTATAGGTACTTAACTGTACAATTTGCGCAAAAACACCTAATGTATTCCATCCCAAATCTTTGCTACTTTAATTTTGACATTTTGATGGAAGCCTGTTGTTTCCCCTTCTGCCAAAACTCTTATCCATTAGACGTTTTATACCTTAGAATATAAGCAATAAAGTGAATATAAGCTATAATTCGAGATATATTTAGAACAAAAATCCATGTTTTGAAGGCAGAACTCAACCAATCATATGACTTAATTATGGAATAAATGCAAAATTGTTACTAGACTCAAAATAAATAACGGCGGGAAAAAAAGTTTTCAAGGATAAGGCATTTTAATGATTTGACATTTTATTTTCATACATTTAAAGCTAAAGGTAAAAAAATGCAGACATATAATGCTGCCTTCTATTGGTCTGTTTTGAAATAAAGCAATAATGTAAGGGAAAAAAAATCCAAAAATAAGCTTAAATGAGTGAATTAATTTTGACAAAACATCTGCAGGATTTATTAGCTTGCCATAAGTCCTGTTACATAAAAGAAAATAAGTTACACAAAAATGTTTTTAACACTTGCATTGAAAAAAAAAGCTTCTAAAAATAAAATAATAGAAAAAGATTTTCTGAAACCAACTTTGGAAAAACCTTTTTACATTTATTATAACTTTGAAGACCATTGAGTTTATTCGTAGACCTTCTATTTTCTAATCTTCTCAACGCAGTAGCTTAGACAATCATTATCATCTCATATCACGATAATGAGCTTAAACCCTTTTAATTTGTTTTTGTCAACGTCCTCCTCCAAGCGAGAATACTTCTGTGAAATATGCAACTTCGCCTCTCATTGTTTCTTTTATATCAACAAGCCTTGAAGCGTATATGATGTATGGTGCGAAAGTATTCATTAGGCAGCATATAAATGCGGTCAACTGTGTCCAAGCATAGACCCTGCAATTCAAAGTCCTCAAATAGGGCTATTCCTGCGTACAATTTTAAATCTAGCTCAAAGCTAGAGTCGAGGTTTTATTGTTACAGTGCAGAACCTTTTATCCGGGAACCAAAAACCAGGAAACCAGAAAACCGGCAACTGTTTGCAGATTTTCCCGCCATTTTTTAAAAATACGCATTTTTAGCAATTTTTGAAAAACTAAGTTTTTGTTTTTTGAAATGACTAAAAGAATATGAACTGTTTCTTAATAAATACCATATTAATTACGTAAAACTGGGGAAAAGCCGTTTAGAACGTTAGTGATGAGCGAAATTGCGGGAAACACCGAAAACCAGATTCGCGAACTTTCCGAATCGTGGAAGTTAGAAATCGTTAAACGCATGACTGTAATAAGGCTGCAAGAACACATAAATCAAACTCCTATTGATATTGCAGAAAGCAATAGTTATCAATAACCACCGTAATCACAAACACAAAATCTTTATAAAAAAATTTAAAAAAAAAAAACGCGTTTATGAAAACAAATGTTTTTATTCAGAATAGCAGGAAAATTGCACATTTCCGTTCAAAAACTTGTTTCTAGCCCTTCCCTTCATTATATTTTTTCGTTTTACAACATCGAAAAGTGGTGGTTTTTTCCTTTTTCAGACTGAATGTGAGGGTCTCAGGCCTTATGAATAACTTGTAGTTTTTTGGTGTTTAAATTATTCTTTCACTAGTAGTTTTTAATATTTCGATAGTATTTATAAGCATTTCTGAACTGTTTTCTTCTTATTTTAATATGTATTACTATTTATTATAGTACTTTCAGTTTTATAAACAATCGGTCAACAGAGGTTTTTAACGATTCAAAAAACCGGGAAATTCAGATATCCGGGATAGCGATGGTCCCGAACTTCCCGGTTAATTGGTTCTGTACTGTATTAAATATTATGAAACAAAATAGCACTTCTTCTATCTTTCAGCAAAAAATTGCTCACTAACTGCTTATTTATTAGTTGAGTGGAGTTCAAAAGTTAAATAGCACATCAACTTACAAAAGACAGGTGATTTATCAAGAATTCAAAGCATTGAAATTAAGAAAATTAGTATGGTTCGTTGGCATAAAAGTCGTGGATTTATCTACTATTAATATGAGAATAATATTATTGCAGTTGAATATTTGCCGAAAATTTTCCCTGAACTATTCCCAGTTTCGTGTTTATATGTGAAACAAATGTAAAGCTCATGTGAAAATGAAGAAAAAAAGGAAAATCCAAGTGCTCATTCAACTCAATTTTATTCGATTCGATCGAATTCTATCTACCAATAGCGTAATGAGAAATTTCCTTTAGGGTGGGGATTTTTTTTCTCTGGATGCGCGCTTGGTAGGTACAATTAATCGTATTCGATTCAATTCATTTCTGTTAGAAAAAGCCTTTTTTCATTTGGTTTTTGCTGAATAAGACTCCTTTCAAATTCAAAATTGGGAAAATTGAAGCAATAAAAGTTGCTAGTCGCTTCACTTCGCTTCTACTAGGATGCTTGCGATAAATACTTCGATGAGATGAGTTACTTTCCAGTGGTTGGTGATTAATACTAAAGCACCTCGGGGTAATGCGTAATGTTTTAAATTACGTTACCTTCAAAAGTGAATTCTCAGAACTAAACAATAAGTTTATGCAAACAAGGAAAGTAAAAATCAATCATCAAAAATTAAGAAAGTTCATGCCATACAACAGAATTGCTTAGGGAAATTCTGCTGGAAAAGAAAATGTTTTTTCATATTAGCAACTATATATAAGATTAACTTTGTTTCTTTTCTACATATTGAACATTTATGCTTTTTTAATTGAAACTTTCAGCAGACTCGATAAGAAACGATAAAGAAGAAGTTAAAATTAGCAAATCAAACAATAAACGAAAAGTTCTGACTTCGGTTTCTTTTCTTATTTTTTTTTTCAATTATTAGTTTTCTAATTAGTCATACTTTTAAACTCAGTAAAATTTCTTTCGCAAATAGTCCACATCTGTTATTTTTAAAGACTTCCATAATTTTAATTAAACCCTCTACTTAGCGCAATAAAAATGAATTTGCATATTTTTACTATTTCGTCTTTATTTTCTCATTTTTTAAAGACTACTTACTGCAGTATTTACCGTTCCTTTTTCATAGCGTTTCAATTAAAACAGAAAGACTTACTGGTTCCTTTTTTGAACATAAAACTTAAATTAATGCAGCATAATAATAATTAAATAAACCAATCACACAATTGAATGAGTCTTATTAATGTGTGAAATCTATTTTATACCATCCACACAACATATAAAGCGTTTTGTGGGTTAATTGGTTATGCTAACCTTCACTGTGTGCTATAAAATTCAAACCAAGTGTGGATTTAATTGGTTATAAAGGTGCCTCTGACAAATGTGGATTTTTTTTTTTTTAAACAATAAAGTTTTCATAAAAAAAGAATCTTCCTAACTGTCCCTCTGTCATCCGTCCCTGAGGGAAAATCGTAAGTTTTTGCCGCGCATTACAATCAGCATACAATAAAAAAAAAAAAAAAAAAAAAACCAACGGTCCAATGAGCTGACGTCACAGGCAGTCCGAAAACTTTCATTGGACAATAGTAGCAACTAGGAGGCATTTCTTTCTGACTACCTGAAAGCATTTCCGACTTCAACGAGTCTTCATGACTATGATCTGCTACAATTCCAGAAATTCTTGCTTGTTAAAAAGAACGACTATAAAGAAAGTCACGACTATACTCTGCTTCGATTTTAAATAAATTAGATTCGTGACTGTACTCTGACGCGATTTAAAGATTGATTATTTTTATTAAGTGTGCAACTCTTGCATAGATTGTACAATTAATTATAATAACCTAACAAACATTATGGCTTACTTGGAGGGTCAGTGCTTGCGCGATATGATCCTATGTAAATTCGTTTCAATGATTGTGTTTTGCTGTAATAAAAGATAAGTCTGTTTATTTAAGAATTTATTTTCTTATCACCCATATTACTCAGATTACCCGGATTTTCGTTTAACCCGATTGCCTTTGGTCCCAGTAGTTCGGATAAACGAAGTTGTACCTACTGTCTTCTTTACTAATAATAAAACTGAGAGTCTCTCTATCTGGATATCGGGATCTCTGTTTGGATGTCTGAATCTCTTTGACGCGCATAGCGCCTAGACCATTAGGTCGATTTTCATGAAATTTGGCGCAGAACTAGTTTATAGCATGGGGGGAGTGCAAATCGAAGCGATTTTTTGAAAATTCGATTTTGTTCTTTTTCTATTCCAATTTTACGAAAATTTCACCGAGCAAATTATTACAACGTGTACAAGTAAACTACCAAATTATCATAACGTGGTACCGTAACATGGGCAAGCAAATCAACATAGCAAATTGGCGAGAAAGTCATCATCCATTATTTGTAAATATACAGGCGAACCAAAAGACCTTTTAATTTTCTACTACGGGCAAAGCCGTGCGTGTACCATTAGTTACAAATATACAGAATTTGTTAATATTAAAAATATTATTTGATGAAAAAAACTAACAAATAGTTAGATATATAGATGCGTCAAGCTTTTTGGCTAATAAAGATCAGCTATAATCGCCGCATTCGGGTAAATGTTCGCCAAATGAGTTGCATAATAAATGCATCGAGAAACGAGTTTGTCCCTTTCCCGTAAAGTCTACATTGAAGCGTAACATTTCTGGCATAGCTCGGGCACCACAGTTTGGCTTAATGAACAGTGGTTAGTACTCTGCAAGGATCCAATTTATTGGCAACTGTCTGACTGCCTCAATACTTACAACTAAAGAAAAGAAAGAAGGCACGTAAAATGTATTGTTCGAATCCCTGGGAGTGGAAGTGCTCACTGACGTTTTCACCATACAATCCGTTTTATCAGCAGAAATAAAGTAAAACAAGCATCATGAGCTAAACTGACAATTACCCTTGTTCTTAATGTCCTCGCTCGCTTTTTATAGCTCTCTCAAGTTTCCCGGAGTTTAGGTTAATTAGGAAGAATCTAATGTCTAATAATAATGGCTACAGTAGATTCCCATTGCGTTCTTCCTACTAGATTAACTCATTAGCTTGACATGATTTCCGAATGCGTATGACAGACTATGAAAATTGTTTTCACCCTTGCTATTTGCCGTGTATCTTGAACCATTAATAAAAAAATTAGCTGTCAGGATAGTGAGGAATATTGTTTCAAATGATTTATTGAGCTTTGATTGGGTTCATCATTTATTAACAGTGAATAAAATGGATTACTTGTAGTTGTTTGAGATGTTTCTGTGGGATAATTGGAAAAAATCAATCTTGTAATTAATTACTTGATTATTGAACTGTGAAAATTTTAAAAAGTCTGCAATTGAAAATTTGAAAACTACAAAAATAGATGCGAAAAAATTGACTCGGGAAAGATGATTTCATTTTGAGAATTGCAATGCGGCTAAAGTGATTGCTTTTTGAGTCACTTTGGTTTAGGTTTTGCATCGAAAATCACGTTTAATTACATTTTATAGCAAAGTTAGGGAATATGATTTCGAAAAGAAAGAACATTGAACATCAGCAGGGCTGTAAAGGCAATCATCACGCTGTTATTTTTCAGATTAAATTTTTCATTGAAACGTTGAGAATAACTTAAGAATGCAACATGTACACCTACTAGAAAAATGGCTACAACAGCATGTTACTTTTAATTGCCATATAATTTATAATCGTGACTGTTTCAATGAAGCTGTCGCAACCAAAGACAACCCTTTTTCAAAAGTATTTCTTTATACGAAACAATTCGACATGTTTAATGATAAAAATTAATTTTTGGCAGTTCCTTATAAACATTTTTCTGAGATAAATTAATCATTAAATATCCGCCCTCCCCACATGGATACATTATAGAAAACTTATTTTCTAAACTTTTGGCAGATAAAACATGAAATAACATGCGCTAAATAGTAAATAGTAGCGTAGTTTTTAATTTTTTATTAGTAACATACGGAACAATCTTTAACAAAACTTTGGCTAATTTAGATGTTTAGCTGTTTTGAAGTAAAATAGGCCTTGCTGATTCCAAAATTGTTGTTAGTTTTCTTCTTCCAGAGAATTTTCCTCTACACCTTATGTGAATGTGACCACTTTTCACGATATAGAATGTACTACAGAAAACCCTATGGCTCTTCTATAGTTGAGGCAAACCAAACCTGGCAGCGTCATTACGCTGTTGTTAGGATCTGCGTAGCCTTTACAATGCCACCGGGTTACATTTTCCTCAACTATAGTAGATGACACAAACATTTTGAAATTTAAAAAAAAATGATTCTTTTCCCCAAATGATTATTGTCATTATTATTAGTAACAAATTTTAAACCACTTAATTGTCAGTGAGAATTATCGCATGCATTTAAATCCAAAAGTTTACTTTTCTTCATTGAAAAAGTAGATTCCTTAGAACCCCCAAACACGTGTCTGCAGTTATCTGCAAATTTGGGCATTTGAAAGCTGTTATTTTTGCTTTTAATTACTTTATTTTTTTGATCAGGGTGGGAAAAATATCCATCTGCTTATCAACCGTCATTAGCATGGGTTGACCAATTTTTTGAAAAATGATGAATGAAAATTAGGCCCATGGATGAACAATGGTGAATAAAATATTATGCTGTTCTTGTATTAATGAAGTAGAAGCTTTCAATATTTGACATTTTGGTCAGATTAATGAAAAAGCGAGTTTCATCTATCTTCAGCAAATAACACGATAAATAAGGGTTAATTTGACAAATAATTTCTCATTGGTTAATTATTTATTCAGCTGAAATGAAAGGCAAACTTTTACGTAACTGCCGATGGAAAATAAATAAGATTTATGAGTGAGCCCTGAAACGTGGCCATTGATGAATAATTTCTTAAAATTTAGTAACTCAAATGCAAAAGGCGAGCCTTGCCTTTCACTCTTCCTGTCTTGGATAAATGAAAACGAAACGTGAGTTTCTATCATCATTGCTAAATCAGAGAACTAAAGGAGATAGACGAGCTGAGTTTGTAATTGGGCGAGGAGTAGTACGTGTCACAGTATTACTCATCATTTTTAAATATTTAATTCTGGCATAACAAGTATTGAATATGGGTTATTCTTCAAAAAGTGTAACTTTCCTGTCACACGCCTTTTACAGTAAAAATTTTAAGGAACAATTCATTTAACAATGATTTTTAATTTCATCAAAAATATATCTATTTAAACATTTTTTAATAACAATTTTTTTTTGTATATTTTTGGTTCACAACAAGTGAATTCTCACCTCCGTGTCACACACCTTGGGTGACTGTTTGTGTTGCTTAATAACTTGTTTAATTAAAAGTATATACCTATTTATTTATTATGCCTATCATAAGTGTCTCAAATACTAATTGTTTAAATATATTTAATTTTCTGGTATTGTGTTTTAGTTCGTTCTAATAGGACAAGAAGTCATGTCACAAAATAAATTCTCACCTCCGTTACCTAAACACACATTGCCATTCCTCATTAACGCGTGGCAGTAATGATTTATTTCCCATGTTACAAGGGAGCCATATTTTGTTTTCAGCCATAATTGAAGTTGTGAGACTTTTGTCGAAAAGCAAGAAGATAGATTTTGCTTTAAAATCTTAGTGTGGTTATTCTGACTTCTCACCTCCGTGAATTTGAATTTCAGTGGTGTAAACTAATGTAAAAAAGAAGCGAACATGTTTTCATATGCTTAATATGTGCAGATTGTAACAACGAAGAAAAAAAAGTTTACCTGAAAAATGTATCAATTAGACCAATATTAATGGAAAAATCCTCACCTCCGTGACAGACCTTATCAATATCATTATATCTGAGGTGAACATTAATGATGGAAGGGGAATGCATCAATAATAGGCATTCTACCAAAATTATAAATTGTCAGTATATCCTCAAATTTACCAAATACTATTTTTAACATACATTTGAAACTACTAATTAAGCCGTACTTTAATTAAGAGTGCTTAATATTATATTCTCACTAATCATTAAAATAGCTTATTGCACAATTAACAAAATTACTACTCTGATATTAAATTGGCGTCGATTTTTAAACATTAAAAGTTTTTATTATTTTTTATTTCGTGAACAAGGCATTTTTAATTTTTTTTATTTATGAGTAAAATAATTGGAACTTAGCTGGGCCATTGTTTATGGTTACTTCTAGTAGATAACACTTTCATGTAAGAATGAAAAACAAAAAAGGAGAACAAAAGGTTTTGAAATTTAAAAATATTTGCGTTCAAAAGTTAGGTTTTCTGGAGAATGACCCATATGCATTTTCAAATTTGTTTGCAATGACGCATTCCCCCTTAAAGATGTCATCTTCGAATCAAAGCATATTAATCAAAGTAAAAGATAAAATAACTTTAACTTAAAAAGACTTTCAACTAATTAGCTTAGGATCGATAAAAAAAACCCAACACAGATCATTTATAACGTTTTTTCTTTAAAACTGGAAATTCTGTTACTCTGGGCCATACTAACATAAGTTCAAAAATAGCGATTTTTAGGTAATTACTGAATTGTAAAAAGAATTTTTTTTCTGCAATGATGCCATAACAACGTAGTTCTGTAAAAAAAAATCCTTTATAATTATTTACTACTGTTAAAGAGCAAGATTCCCAATCTTTGTATGCACCAGATAAACTCTTTTGCGTTCCCATGCAAAGTAATGACAGTGTGATTTACGTTAGTCTGGCTTTGAGATACAGAATTCGATTCATAATTCTGTGCCTTAAAGTCAGACTAACCTAATTCACAACGGTTGGGACTTTTTATAACACTGTTAAATAGTAATGAAGGATTTTTTATTTTTACATACTAATGTTCTTCTGGATGAATTAGGAATACAATTCTACATACAGTGCAGTAATGACCGTAAAATCTCTATTTTTGGACTTGCATTTAGTAAACTTACGTTTAAGCTTGTTTTCTCTGAACTTAAATAAAAAGCACTGTTTGCATATTAAGCATGAATTAATTTTTAAAAATTGTGTGATCTGGACTTACGGTAAGTAATTTGTTGTAGCAATCATCGATTTCTTTAATTTCTTGAAATGCAGAACGGCCTACGCAGTCCAACCGGAATTCTTCTAAGTTAATACTTCCATCACCTGGAAAAAAAAAAGGATAAATGAACGTTTTTTACTCTTATTTGACTTTGCGTAGTTATATTGGAGTTTCAAAAATACTTTTGTTTTCTTTTCAGATTTTTATATACAAATTGGGTTTTCTCCACCCACCCCTTTATTCTTGAATCCGCTGTTGAAGAAGCATTTCACCCCAGGGTTTGACCCTCGAATAGCCAAAGTATTAAACTTTATTAGCTTGTAATACTATTTAAGACCAAAGAAATATATTTCTTAAAGTCTTTAAACATCATTGTCCGGTTAGGATTAATGCTCCGATATTAGTACTCCGTCGCTTTTCGGAACCCTTATAGCTATGAGGTTTCCCATGGGACCCCATCTCAATCTCAGAAAAATTTGCAAAAACAAAAAAATAAATAAATAAATAAAAATAAATAAATAAATAAATAAATGAATAAAAAATAAATAAAATAAACATAAATAAAAAATGAATAAATAACAAATTAAAATAACGTAAATCATTATGGGTACGTAGTTTATGCCAAAGAAAAAAAAAACCCACCTCAAAAGTGTTATTTTTTAAGTCCTAAATGCTTAACACAAATTCATTGAAAAACAGCATTAACAAACGTTTCAGGCTTCAGTCTAACTTTTTTTAATGCTATTTTCAGTCACTATTCATATTCATTCTTCTCAATAATTTGCCAGTATTAAATTTTTACTTTTTTTTACCGCTTTATTGTTCAACCACGGATTGTATGGAATTGGCAAATGTCTAGTTAAGATGAGTCTATCTGAATGAGGGAGAAAAAGTAAAAGTTTGATGCGCATGTTCCGCTCATTTGAATGAGACTCTGCTTAATTTAGAGGCTAACGTACATCTGAAAAACTGACATCCCTAAAAAGTAATAGATGCGTCCATTTCCGCCTGTAAACCGGATGTTTACCTTTCCATACAATCCGTGGTCAGACAGTATTTTTTCGAACTTATATTTTACTTACGGATCCCTTTGGTTTTTTGGATCACAATATCATGACCACTCTGTAAAAACACAGTGTAAAAGTACAGTAGCTTTAGAGAAAAAAATACTGGCTGATGGGGGGTAGAATGTTTTGCTTTAGAGCACTAACAGCAATCTTGTTTTTAAGTTTTAACAGCAAAATCGCAGATTTTACTGTAACTTTTTTGTTAGTTTTACACCTATTTAGTTTTTAGTATTTCACTGTAAATATGCCGATCTACAATAGTTTTTTTTTCTTTTAATTAAAGACATTCTTCTATTCTTTTCCCGCAAAAGAGGAATTTTTCCACCGTCTGAGGAAACATTCGACACCCTAAAACTATGCACAGAATCAATCGCAGTTCGCGCAAATTGCAGCCCTACAAAATTTTGAGAGTAATGTTTAGGCTCATTTTTGATAGTTAAACCTTTGACTAACCGTTAGAGAACTATGGAATCTACGGATTTCGTTTCGTGTTTAAATGACGTTCAGTAAAATTTACCACACTTCATTCTATTGAATATTCTCGTAATACGAGCGATTATACCGACGTTCGATCGAAAACGAAACTAGAATTAAAATGTGGATTTGTTTTAAAATACTAAACAATTTTTGAAGAGTCAAAAGCACTAATAGACATACAGAACTGCGTTTAAATGTTTGTAACTTAAATGACTTTTTAAAACAGTAATGACGATTGAGAGCGAAAAATGATAGTTGTAAATTGTTCAAATATAGAGGAAGCAACGTACGTTATGAAATAGTTAATAATAAGATGTGTTTAACTCACCATTTAGATCTGTTGCTTGAAATTTGCAGTTAATGGCATGTTTAAGAGACTGTGGAAACTGTTCGAACGTCTTGCCCATGCAAACACTCTGGACGCCTTGCTTGAACTCTTCCACCGTCACCTGCCCGTCCTGTAATGAAATAATAATCATATTTCAGGATATAGAAACACGCATATAAATATATAAATGTAAATAAATGCAATAAAAAAATCCATGGAAAAAAAATGTAACACGCTTTCATGGTTGAAAGCTCTTGACAGTTAAAGTTCTTACTTTTATAATAATTTATCAGGTTCAAAAATCATTAGAAATACAGGATTTTCATAAAAGAATATCCCGGTTTTAAAAACTTATATTTAATAAACTATTACACTTAGCACTATCAATGATACATAAAAATAGAGATTAGCTATCCAAGTTTCTTTTCACTCATAAATAGTTGGTGTGAGTGCCTTTCGTAACGCAATACACATCTATAAAATACATTTTGAGTGTTTTAATGTCGATTTTTCGTAATGCTACACAAATGCGATCTTTCAGTTCTTGCAATGTTGTAGGCAATGATGGTGTATTAACACTGCCTTTATGTGTGTGTGCATGTGTGACGAAATCCCATTTAAAAAAACCCTTATGGGATTAGGTTTGAGGATCATAACGTTTGGCTGCCAACGCGTAAAGGGTAAATCATTATCACCAGCACGGGCAATCCATCGTTGCGGAACGTCAGTGGTGCAGTGAATTGGGGAAGGGGTAACCCCCCTAGAAATCTTTGTTTTAACATTGTTGCCAAAACTAATACAATAGTTAATACACGTGAAAGGACTGTTGTGACCAAAAAAAAAAAAAAAAAAAAAAAAAAACCCCTACCGAAAGGAATTTTTGGCTACGCTAGTGCGAAACAGGCATTTTTAAGTTGTTACTTACGTTCAAAAAAACTTGGACAGTCTATCTTTATTTTTATGCATCATCTATAGTAATAAGTATAATAGTTTACGAAATATAAATTTTTAAAACCGGAATTTTCTTTTACGCTAATCCTGTATTTTTAATGTTCGGTTTTGTAAGAACTTTAAATTAAATGCGTTTAAACTAATCTTGATGTCTACTTACTTTGTCATAATCAGCTAGTTCTGACATTTCTAACCACAAGTCGTGCATTTTCTTTTTGTTGCTTTCGTGTAGTTCAGGGTTATAAGCTCCTTTGCTCTCGTAGAGGGTGTATTTCTTAAAGGAAAAGACAATTACCTCTTTGAACAGGATACTACAAAATATATGTATATTTTCATTTTATTTGCTTAGCTGGAATATAGGTTGTTATAAAAGCTTAATAATATTCGAAGCTAATTTCTAATTTATGTATCTCCTTTTAAATTCAAATGTACGTTCTTTAAGTAAAATGTTTATTTCTTCAACATTGCAAAACGGCGAAAATCACCAATATCATAGATTACTAAAAGTTTGATGTAACAAACATTGCGTTTTCGTTATACACACAGAGTTCAGTTCCACAACCGTGTATTAAAATTATTTCAAAATACATATTTCAATCAAGTATAAAAGAATAATTTTTATGTTTCAAGTTTTAAAAGACTAGTTTAACTATACTAAGTACTAAACGTTTCTTGTTTCAACTAATACCTCTTAATTCAACAATTTTCATCGTTTTAAAACCCCAACAAAAGTACTCCATCCAATAACAAAACGGGAAGATCTATCAGAACTAACCGAGTTTATTTTCCTGTCATCGGTTTTCAACAGCTGCCGTATGATTCTCGTAATATTATGTTAGACTCCAAATTAATTTAAATATGTCTTACCTCGAATGTTTTAATTTTATGCATATTATACTATACTTAAGGCAAACCTAACGTGGCAGCATTGTAAAGGCTACTCAGATCCTAATCACAACATTATGAGGCTGCTAGATTAAGTTTGCACCACCTAAATTTCTGTATGACTCTTGTGTCACAAAACTTTAATGATACACAATAGAAATATGAGTATATCAGTACTCATAGTAAATTGCAACGTTGGGTAATCCCAATTTAGCACTGCAGCGAAATTCGATCAAGTATAGTGAATCAACCCCTTTTTATATAGGCTGAAACACATTACACCAATTCATCATAGCTGCAATCCATTACGATGGATATTTGTCAGAAATCAAAGCATCGAGGTCTATATTTACCATGTTCTTTATCGAACAAGGTAAAGCTGAAGATTTTATTGTACCTTGAATATAATTTCCAACTGAAAATGTGTACCAAAATAAAAGGGAATTTAATTATAGAACCTGATTTAAATATATTTAATATTGCATTTTAGCATCAAAGAAGTAGAATATGAAATAAATCATAAAAGAACTCAGACATCGGAATGATTGTGTTGAATCTGTGCAGTGATGAACTGATGATACGAAAATGCGATGATTGGTGTCAAAATTGGGAAAAAAAATGCGTCGCTCAGAAAGAGACAGGGATAATATATTTAAGACGGTGGTTGCTTAATAAAAGGCCAGTGAAAGTGAAAAATTTCTTAAAAGTTTAAATTATGAGCTTAAAGTTATAAACACGCATTGCTTTCAACTAGCGTTACGAATTTAATGCAATTCATTTTCATTATGTTAATAACAGCATGTTAAACTCCAAATGTCTCACTGAAAGAACCAAGGCATCGACAGCAGGCAATTTTCATAACGCAAAAACTGATTCAATAAGCGAGTTTATATCTATTAGGGTTTAAATTTTCAATACCGAAATCTAGACAGTAAACTGTTTATACAAGCCCAAAATATTTCAATGGGAGATCCCAGGGAGCGATAACAAGTTATTTTTTGAGAGCCTCAATTTTTCAATGGACAGCGACTGCAATTATTCATACAAGGACAAAATATTTCAATATCAGAACCTATAGACAGTGACAGTTAACTATTTTTGCAAAGCCAAAATGCCCAGATAGCGCTAACAACATACAGTATTTATCGAAGTACTAAGTTCACTTAGACAGCTGCAGTTAACTTATAAAAGACGAGCTGTTTCAAGCACAGACCTTAACAGAAAACTTTGTGCAAGGCCAAAATGATTCAATATGGGAATCCAGAGAGCGATAACAACATATTGGAAGAAATGTAGTTGTAGGCAACATATTTGAAGGTATACATCCTATTTTAATGTAAAAACCTGGTCAATGACAGAAAACAACTTTATTCAAACTGTTTCAGTAACAGAATATGAGCAGCAATAATAAGATTTAACAGCAGGCCCAAATACGTATTTCAATGGCAGATCCTAGAGAGTGACAGCAAAACTATTTATGCAAGAAGTTTCAGTTGCATAACATGGGTATGGTGAAAAATTGAAGTAATCGCACGGGGCTGACAAATTTTGGAGACTTATTTTGGGCTCCGAAGTTGACAATAAATCACCAAATGTCGCCAAGTTTAGCAACTCCATCACTTATTAATCTGTGATTACGTCATCTACCCAATAATAAATCAGAGGCGGCCTTTAGGCTGCCATATACACATACATACATATTATAGATAGATACGGTCGGATTTCTATAGTACAGATATTTTGCAGTTTACACATAGTTGTTCTAAAAATAGAATGGAAAGAATATCGTTTGATGAAATATCCGAAGTGTTTAAAATCGATAGGCAATTAAACCTCAAGCTAAAGAACTATTTATTTTATCAATTCAAAAGCAACCACTTGCATTTCTTTAGTAAACATCATAAGAACTTAATTTCAAAAAAATAAATTAGTCAACTCTCGGTAACTCGAAATCCCAAGGGACCGGTTAGCTCGAGTTATCAAAAGTTCCTTTTCCAGCCTTCTGAAGAATAATTTTTATTTTCTTTTTCAGGAATAGGGCATAATGGATTGACTATTACACTGATAGTTTGCTCAAAATTAATTATTAGTACTACGCAAAAATATCTTTACAGCGAATAAATTTTATTTTTTGGACTGCTTACATTTTTATTGATTCTTAAAACATCATTAAGTTTGTACGTCGTAGGCCCAATTTCTTTTCTCTTCATTACAGTTCGTATTTCTTTTTAAGGTCTTCTTGTTTTAAAAGCAGACTATCTGGGTTATTCAGAAAATAAAGGCAACTTTTTTCAATTTTGCCAAAATTTTATGTCTTTCAAATATTCAAAGATTACCCACGATAAAATTTTAGGTCGTCAGCTACGGCAACAAGTAGCCCAATCAGCTATTTCTCATCTAATTTTGCAACACTGTGTTCAAACCACTATTGTTTTATAAATTATCCCCCTCACGCAGGCTGATAAGTAAAGCAATGTATTAACAGAGGAAACCCCCCCCCCCTTTTTTTTCTTGATTTGGCTATATGTTTTTGCATAAAATGGAAACAAACTCAAAAAAACTTCGACTCAAAAAAAATACATTCAAGATACAGAGACAACTTTGTATTGAAAACACAAAATTATTTCGGAAAATTCGAGCTATAAGGCTTCGAGTTATTGAGAGTTGACTGAATCTATATCGAAGCAATACAATTTCATTATATGAAAAAAAAAAAACACCAAAAATTACGTTTACTTAAAAAGTTTTATATTATGTCCTTTGTTGCTTGAAATATAGATTTTTGAATCATTTTTTGGAGATTTTTAACTGAATAAAAAAAAGAACTTTGTTCTGCCAGAGGGGAAAAAAAGTTTCAATTTTTATGAATGATTCTGCTGGATTTCACTTAGACTGTATATATTTGAGGCTTTTCAGGTAGAAGGTGGAAAAAAACCTGTCTTTTCTTCGCTAGTCTCACAAGGAAAAAAAAAAGAAAACCATTTTTTTGTGATTCTAGATAAAAATACACCTGAAAGAAATTTCAAAGAAGTTCATCGTTCCGTTAAAGATATATGAAATCAAAGGTACTCACTTCTTTTGAAAACTTGAGACACAAAAAATACTTTTTTTTTCAGTCTTGTATTTGAGATGATTTGAAACATTTTTTTGGAATATTTTTAGTACACGATGTGTATAAGAAATTTAATACTGCATGTGTAAGTCAAATGCAATGTTTGCGGTATGGCATTGCTAGTAATGCATGAAAGTACAAATTGCATGCATTTAGACAAAGAAAAAAAAATACAATTTTTCTCAAAATATGTATCTTTGAATATAATACTACTTAGCTTTGATAAAAACGTATTCAATTCTAGCAAAAACTAACCTTCTGCTAAGAACAAAACACACAAGAAAAAAAAATTAATGAAGATAAACATGAAAAAAAAAAGGGGAAAAAAGAAAAAACTTAATTAATTACTAAAGAAATGAACAAAATAAATAATGAAAAATATTATCGGTAAGCATTAGAATGAGAAAAAGCAATATACTTAAAATAAAAATCTTTTAAATGAAATTTTATCAAATATTACGTGTTTTTTTTTGAAAAGTTGTCTTTAAAATTTCTCATGCAAAATGCGTTAAATTCGAAAGATTTTATTTAATGTAAAATATTTCATAGCAATAAACATTTTCAGTGTGCTATTTGAAAGTTTCTTCTTTTAAAGTACATTATTCCTCTTCTTAACATTTCTAAAATAATATTTTTTGCAAAAAATATTACAAATTACAGAAATATAGCTTTATGAGAACAGTACTTTTTGTTCGTCATTCTTTTCATTTACTCTTTTCACGTGTTTCACATGATTTAGAAAATTACATATATTTTCCATTTAAATTTTATTCCTAGCAGGCAATAAATTATACAGTTTGACATTAAGTTGGAAATTCTGGAAGCGCTTTGTTTACAGCTTGAATAAAAATACATAAACTAAAGGCATTTTCTCTACTTTAAACACTGGTAAGGAGGGGGGGAGGGCTTTTTTTCTTTTGAAATCTCCTGTTTAGAATTCTGGCATTCGTTTCTCACACTTTACGGGCAAACACTTTGTAAGGAAACATTTATTCTTTTTTATGGATGCAAATCTATTTTTTATAGACTGCATTTTGTATCTGAGTGCATTAAATATCCTAAATGCACCAAATTTTTGATTTTTTAAAGCAAAATTCTACTAAGAAAAAATGCATATTTCTTAAAAGATACTCTATAACCTCGTTTATCCGGCCCCCGTTTATCTGGATCTACGGTTTATCCGGATCAAATATAGGGAGTTTTAAAAAAGCTTTATATTTACATGCAATGGCAGCTGAACTATAAGTTCGCTAAACATTCGTTTTATTTCATTAAATGTACTGTTTCTGAATAGATCATGCAATAAATTTTTGGGTTCTAATAACGTCGTTTAATGACGTCGTGGAACGTCATTCCGACACTACTGCAGTTGAACTAGAACCCCTTCAAAGGACAGGCCGACCTATCCGACATTTTGGTTCCAGGACAACTTTAGATGCAACCTTGTTTCTAGTATTTATTAATACGTTATCACATTAGCTGGTTGCTATGTCGTAAAACAATGGATAAGTTGAGTAAAATGTCACTTAAGGTAAATCTAGAAAGATAACTTAGTTTGCAAATTCAACAAAACTGTTTTAGGAAATGTTTACTGTAATGAATATCATTTTTAAACCTTATTTGTTTTTAATTTGTATCAATTAATTCTTCTTCATTTACAGAATAAAATAATCAAACGTCAATCAAGCAACACAGCTAAAGCTTGGGCACCTTTTTTCTGCAACGAAGCTTTTGTATAAAAACTAATTTTGCCCCCTGACAGATTTGGAACCAAAATGTCGGTTAAGTCAGCTTTCTTATATAGTGGCCTTAAGTTGAACTATACAACAGCTGAAATAAACAATCCTATTGGACTACAAAGCATTGATTTTTGCTGTAATAACAGGTATGTCTGGTTTATATAAGAATTAGTTATGCTTTATATCCCTATTACCCGGATTATGCAGACTTTCGTTTATCCGGATTGCTTTAGATTTCAGTTGGTCCGGACAAAGAGGTTGTACTGTACATTATTTCGAAAAAAAGTAATAATTAAAACTGAAAAGAAAATATAATAAAAGGATAACAAAAACGCTTGTTTTCTCAACTTGTTCCACGATTTATTTCCAAACAATTTAATTGGTGAGGCAATGTTCATGTTTTCGTTAAAAAAACAATGGGTATTTTGCTTTGCTTTAATTCATTGTTTATATTTCTAAAATCACCGTGTAATTCTTTAAATGGCATTTAGAGACTGAAAGATTAATTTCATTGTTTTTGACTTCCAAAACAGAAAGAAAAAAAAAAGAAAGAAAGAAAGAGAAAACCACCCTTTGAGATCTTGAATGTGTTTTATGTTTTATAGCATCGAAAAAAACTACTTTATAACACTGAGAAGAAAAAAAAACGATTGAAGATTTAATTAACATATCATATGTGAAGAAATCAAATTTTCCCCATATTTATATAACGTAATATTGCATCCCAGCAGGGAAAGTGACGCAATTTAAAATTTGGAAAAAACGTGCCAGCTATTGATTTAAAATCTAAATTTAATGCTATTTCTCGCCACAAAACTCGCTAAGTTAGTTCACATAACTGGTGCGTGTTGACGTAAAAACTATATAATCAATAGTGTCACAATAAGCTTTTGTAGTAGTTATAGTAGTTTTTCGAACTTTAAATATGGGTTATTAATGTAGACAACAAAAAATAAGCAGGAAAAAAGCATTACAATTTTTTTGCGCGTATTGTAGAATTTGAGAGTGACTCGCTTAAAACTACTGCTGCGTAAAACCTAGATTTTCTCCAATGCTGTTTTATGGAGTTGTGTCACTTGCCTTGCCGGGGTGTAATATGTTTTGATGACCTGCCATCTTTGATCTCAATTTTAAAATATCGAAGACACTTGTATTCAACGAATATAATAAATATCATTTTTGTGTAAATACAAATAACTAAAGCAAATATTATTAACTTCTCTGAAGTTAAATATCTTTTTTGTGAAAATTGAGGCAGTGAGAAGCAAAGGGATGCAAGTGGACTATTTTAATTTTCAAGTAAAACGCGTTTAAAGATAACATCCTAGGTAGGCTTTCACTGATTTTTTTTCTAAATCATTCTGTATAGCAGCAACTACCAGGGCTACTAGTACCATCTCTTGCCCCAAGACAGAGGAGGGGTTCACCTACTATTTGTACTGGTTATCTACAAATTTTTAATTTTGCCACTTGCATCCCTTTGTTTCTCACTACCTCAATTGGACTTTAAACAATTTAAAAACTAATGGTAATATTTAATTAAGAAAGAATCACTTACTAGCGCCAGACTTTCGAAGTCGTTCACATCAAGGTATCCATTGTTATCAGTATCTGAAAGACAAATCACTTACTTAGAATAGAAAAGTTCAGTAAAAATTCCCAACTTCCCATGAAGAGAAAAATATGTATTAATCTCTTTTGTAGTCACAAATAAATAAATACGAGAGTTAATTTTATCAAGGTCCGATCGGTCGCGAAAGGAAAATTACAGTGAAAATGAAAACATATTTATTTGGAACCTTTATATGTATATAATGCAGCTACTTCCTTACATACTAACCATTCTAACTCAGACTTTTGTCTTAGTTTGCACTAACTTTCCTAACTCTTGCCGTGGAAGGCAGCCTTACAGCCTATTCTCTACGCTTTTCTGAACAAAATTTTCGTCCCTCGAGCCAGGTTTGAAGATTTCAATTTGTTGCTATCTTATCTATCAAGACCATTGGTTTACCAAGCATTTCTTCCTTAAATCAGTACTAAATTAGATTACAATAATAATAAAAAAAAGCAGAGTTCACACTCTCTTAAATCACAAGTCATCTTGTAAGAACTGCACCAGCAGTATACCAGAGTGATCAGTCTGCTTTCGAATAAATTCTTTGTTTTTAGCTAGTAGATATTTCATGCGATTGCAGATGGATTAGTTCTTAAAAAAGGCGGCGTAGTTTAAAAATGTACTAATCCTGCCTTTTTGTAACTAACTTGGTACTGATGCATACAGTGTGGTGTAGAGGTCAGATGTTGGTCTTTTACATCCAAAGACGCAGGTTCGAACCGGGCTTTAGCCGGTGGATTTCTAAGATGCAGAAAATCGACAACGCCCATGTGATATGATCATGCGGCATGTATACGATTTCGCAAGTACTCGTTTGGTTTGGAGTGCTCCGGGCAAAATTAAATCAGCAGCTCAGAGCAGTTTCACATCGAAGAGAGCCCAGATGTCTCCATCTTACGGGAAAACTGGGCGTCAAAGTGCTCGTGGTAAATCATTTGCTGATAGTGGTACCACGTGAAAGAATGGATGCTATATCGGGGGATCACACTAGGTTTGCAAAAGGTAAAGCACCAAATGTAGTCCCATTAGAAAAAAAAAAGAGAGAACTGATTTAAGGCAAGAAGGAGAGAAAGATTGGTTAATAAATATTGTTGATTGATATCACAAAATTATGCAGTCTCTGAAGAATGTTTAGATTATAACCTATATAAAATCACTAGTTCCATTTGGTTCAAAATTATTCAAACCTAACAACTAGTTGGAGACAAATTTTACGACCTTGGTACAGCCACACATTTTGGAGGGGTTTGTGCACCTATTTTGCAAAAAAGAAACTTCGTACTTCAGACAAATTACAAGAAATACACATTTTGAGACCACAATAAGGACATTTGGAACAAATGGGGGCTGAAATTTCTATGTAAAGAAACACTTTGAGGACATTATATATTGCAGGGTTTCCCAAAGTGAGTGTCGCGGCACCCTGGTGTACCATACGGAGAGGCGAGGGTTGCCACGAATTGTCCGTGATATTAATATATTCGCACATTAGAGATTGACTAGAGTGCCGTGAGAAGATGATAATTCTAAAACGGGTGCTGAGAATCGGAAAATTTTGCGAATCCATGGACTTCTGCGCACTGACGAATTAGCTCACAAAGCGTTGAAATACGCGCATGCAAATTTAAATGTAAAATTTTATCCCGACCTGATTCCCCTTTTAAAAGTGTATGAATAAATGAGAGTTCTGTCAATTTTGAATCTTAAATAACATTCAAGTTAGAGACTGAAATACTTCTCGGTGAACTATGGGTCTCAAGAGTCAATTGTGCATGCAACTTAGAGTCGGTAAACTGAAAATAGTGCGAATAACAAGATAATTAAAGGTTTACATGGTGTTAAATTCTTAGTTTAAACTAGGGCAGCAAATATTCATGCTTTCGTACTTGAAACGTAATTAAATGTGAGCAACTTACTCGTTGTTGAATGTTACAGACTTCTGGTTGAAACAATTATAGATTCTCCGGCTTGGAAGGAAGATAATTGCTTTCAGAACTTTGAAAAGTTATTAAATTTTAAACAGCACTTCCCATTTCTTGTTTTATAAACTGATAACAGATATTAATAAACTATGTAGTTAACATTTTAGATTTGTGCTCGAAACTAAGCTCCAACTGTGCATTTTTAATAATGCTTTAAGAAATCTAGTCTGCTTAGACTCATTACGACGGGATCTGATGTTCCTAAAATCTATTGTCTTTGTGATTAGTAAGTGGTGAGTTGCATCGTTTATTGATCGCTTGTGATTGGTAGATAGCGATCGAATACTTTATGTGACGAAATGTCCACAGCTTCTTAGATACGGTGAGTGTGAATGATAATTGTTTAAATCGCATCTAACTTAAGAATTTCTTTAGTTAGATAAGATTAAAAAAATAAATAAATAAATGAATTCACTTGGAATGTTTTTTTATTTTTATTTTGTCTAATTTAAAATAAATAGAACTTGTAAGCATTTTTAAGGATTAATTTTTTTTTCAACTATCTTTTTAAAATATTGTACAACTGCGAACATTTATTTCTTACAGCAGGGGTAATTTAATTTTTGAGATGATTATTTCATGGATTATTTAATAACTCTTAAAATTGTGCAATTTATTAATGCTCAGTTTTACATGATATTTAGTACAGATAGAATGGAAGGGTCCGAAATTAATGCAAAAATTATATTGTCTGAAACTTTGTTTCAATCTTATCAATTTTGTGGAAACTTGAATGTGTCAGAAACGAGTCCTATATTTTAGAAGCACGAAGAAAAAAAAACTATAGAACATAGAAGCCACATAGAAGGAAGAACGGTTTAATCTTCTTTACTAATAATAAAGCTGAAAGTCTGGATCTCTGAGACGCTCATAGCGCGAAAGACCGTTCGACCGAATTTCATGAAATTTGGCACAAAATTAGTTTGTAGCATAAGGGCACCTCAAAGCGATTTTTCGATAAAAAAAAATTTTTGAAAAAAAAAAAAAATAAATAAATAAATAAAATAGATCCGACATCAAAATTGCTCTAAAAAGTGTTCTTTAAACTCCATCGATAACACTTTTAAACATAATTTTTGAAGTTGGCGCAAAAACAAATAGTAAAATCCAGTGTAACCATGCTTCGTTCATAATTTTTCAGAAAATCATCCAAAGTTAAGAACGAAACATTTACATCGTTACTAAAATATGCTGTTATCAATGCATAATATATGTGGCAGTGAAGAAACTGGGCCTGGTTAAAAATGTATAGTTGTAGTTGAGTTATGGCTGTGAATGATTTTATCAATCGTTTTTGCGCCAACTTCAAAAATTATGTTGAAAAGTATTATCGATGGTGTTTAAAGAATAAAATTATTTTTCCCTTTTTAGAGCAATTTCGAAGTCGGTTCTATTTTTTTTTGTCAACATTTTTTAGTTTTATTCTTTTTAGTTGTAAATGTATTTCATCAACAGTAAGAAGTTACCATCCAAAACTTCACCTTATTTTTTTCATAAAAATGCTCCACAAAAAAAAAAAAAAAAAAAAAAAAAAATCATGCATACGGTATGAACCGCTTCGTTTTTGAAGTCGGTTTAAAATTGGATTTTGTCCTTTTTCTATTCAAATTTTAAGAACATTTTACCGAGCATCATAATGGTAATGATGGACGAGTAAATTACCATAACATGGACGAGCAAATTTCCATAACGTGGATGAGTAAATTACCATAACATGGGCGAGCAAAAGAACAGCAAATTGGCGAGAAGTTCATCATCCATTATTTGTAAATATACAGGCGAACCAAATGACCTTTTAATTTTCTACTACGGGCAAAGCCGTGCGGGTACCACTAGTAAGTAAATAAGTAAATAAACAATGTTTCAAAACCTGTTTGCAATAATAAATTTTCACAATTTTAACTTGTCAGAAAAAGATCAACTTTTCTAAAATAAGCCCTCAGAAGAAATATATTTTAAAATTTGATATCGAATGACGTTTTTGTTTTACTACAGAATAGAGGAATGTAAGTCATTATTCAGGGTCTATGGAGGAAACACCTCTAAAAGTTTCTGTCATAATTTCTGGGAAACTTCCACAATTTTTTTTAGTTCTTCAGAGATGTTCAGGGCTGTTCAAGCTTTACAAACGTGACCATACGTCCGGATTTTATAAAATCCGTTTTTGTCTGAAATTTCGGGCAATTATCTCGAAAAACAGTAGTGCTAATGATGCAACTGAGAAAGTATTTAGTAATTACGAACAGATTTTTGAACTTATTATGAAACACAGCTTGAAGTGAAAGTGAAGATTATACAAATCAGCAAAATTAATTGAAACGAAAATTTCTGTTTTTTTAAAAACCGAAATAGGAAATGAAATTTATAAAAATATTCATGCTTGAGACACGTATAAAGTCTACTTCACCAAAAGAATTCTGAAGGGCTATAAATTTATGAGTTTGCTTAAAAAGGAGTGAATTAAAAAAATAATAATAATTTTTATTCATTAAAAATAGATGCAAATATATGATGATATGACTTAATAAGACATTGTAATAATAAAAAAACATTTGTATTCAAAATATAAAAAAAAGTTCTGAAATTCGAACTGCAAAATCTGGTCTTCTCAATTTCACTGACTTCTGCTTTTCCTGAAGATGATCCCATACCCAAAAATCTATCTATCGGTGACAAATTGCGCAGTATTTGCAGTCAATACACATCACTATATCACGTTAGCCAATAATCCGTAATGTTCAAGAGGAAGAAACGAAATGGCAGTGGGGTTGTGTATGCTGATTGGATATTTACGTCTCATTTACCTCCAGTGTGGTTAGAGTTGAGATGATTAGTAACGTGAGTTGTTTCCTCGGGTTCAGATATAGACCATGCAACATCGTTTCGCAAATGTGGGGCTCATACTACCTGTCTCTATAACGAGCAAATAAAAATGCGTAACTCTTTGGCATTAGCGTTTTATTTCATTCCCAAAAATAATATGCTTCCTAATTTATGTCAAGCTCACGGGTCTTCTGAAACGGATATGATAAATATGACTGCGTGGATAATTTTCATTTTGAGCTCAAATGCAACTGGTTTTGCAACATAAAGTGTTTTATGTAAAAGTATTTATATCTCGTGTTGAGGTAAAGTCATCAAAAGTGGTATGCAACATTGTTTCGTACAAATAGAACTCGTATTTCTTGTTTCATATCCAAGCACCTCATTAAGATCTTATATCTTCTCTTTTATTTGTACAGTACTCTTTATTTCTTCTGTTTCACTTTTCAGGGTCCAAGTTCTTAATTTACTTCTTAACTTTATCAGGGGGTCAAAATGTCATAACTGAAATTTGCTGGTTCTTCACTTTATTAGAGCTTGACTTTTGTAGATCACTCACATTATGATAATTCACTCTTCACTTTTATTAGGGAATCATAATATCATAACTGCAATTCGCTGTTTCTTCACTTCATTAGAGTTTCACTTTTAGAGCGCACTCTCTTTATGCTAATTCACTCCTCAACTTTACCTGGAAATCAGAGAATACCATAAATACAACTCGCTATTTCTTCACTTTTTAGAGCTTCACTTTTAGCGGCTCACTCAGTTTGTGCTAATTTACTCCTCAACTTTATAGGGAGTCAAAACAAAGACCTTGGTCAAAATAGAGAAATGGACGAATTTGAAAAACCCCAAAACACAAAAACAATGAATTTGGTGCAAGGGTATCAGATTTTAAAAGAATAAAATGAAATGCAAATGAATGTATTCGACAGATTCTTTATATATTTCTTACCTAAAGGCTGTTAAAATTTTAAAGAACTAGGTCCATGCTGATATACACAGTGACACAGTGAATTTTATCCCGTCCAACTTTAAACATTACATGATCTTTACACACTTCATCCAAAATAAAATCCGCAAAATACTGTATTTTATAACAGTTTTGACAAGAATAACATAAAGCAACTCACCATACATATGCCTTACAACGAATCGTACTCTGTTGTCCCATTTATAAGGATCCATTATTTGTTAAAACTAGAAAATAAAAATAATGCTATAAAAATCTTGCTGTAAAATGTTCAAATAATACATATAACGTTTAAAAATTTATAAACATATATGATATATTAAAAAGGTATATATAAAAATTTAAAACATTTCTGAATGTATAGAATTATAACGAAGATTTTTTCTTTAAGTATTAAACTAGTCTACAGCTCTGTATATGAGCAATTTCCTGGATATAAGTATTTTTGTGTTGATGCACAGAAGTTGCACAGAAACAAGTGCAATTATTTTTCTCCAGTTTTTGACGTTAGAACGTTGACCACAACATTATTTACTTCAAATTCTGTTATCATAGTCAAACTATAAATCGTGATACAGAAACATTCAACGAAACAACTGACAGCTTCTGAATTTCGTATTCACTGCACAATAAAGAAATTTTAACCATCTTATTATAAGAATATTTTCCCTATTTTTTTTTCAACATAATGTAGTAAATATCTCAAAACTAAAACCTTTTCTCAAAAATTATTTAAGATATCCCTCAAAGACCTGGTACAAAAAGTACGATCAAAATCCACGAAGTAAATGATATTTAAAAATTATTCCAATCGGCAAGAAAGGGGGAACTTTCTAAGAATAGAAAGCAGTTGTTAGGTAATGAAAACTCACAATTGTCGAAGAGAAAAAGTGTCCATTACCTTAGAAACATGCGCAGACGCTGTGACATGATATAGTGGTAATGTCCTCTTAATGGAACATCATGACTACGGATCTTTCCTTCCCAATGCATAGAAAATTGATGTTGTTTAGCACAGATTACCAGAATCGTCGCTTATTTATTAAAATCACTTAGGTTACCAATTTATTCTTCGCACGTTTGCGATGGTGCGGAAATTGATTTTACTGCTTCGTTTATTGTATTTGTTTCGGCGGAGTTTTTGGACCTTAGAAAGCTTTTTAGCGGAATTAAATCTTCCGATGCTGTTATCAATGACTCGTTGGCTTTTAACCGTGCATGTTTATAAAGAAACATCTGCACTAATGTGTATGAATACTGATGAAATGTAAGGAAATAGAGTTTAACTTGTATTTTTCATATCTTCTATACAAATCAAATTTCATTAAATGTGATATGAAGAAATAAAATATGAATAATTTTCGGAAGACATAAACTGTTCCTTCCAGTAGGTTTTTAGTTGATGACAAAAGCAACTCCATGTACTGTCAAAGGGCGTGTCTCTGTATTGAAAATCTTGAACTATAAAGACATTTTATTTATTTTCTTTTACCAGTCAACTTTAACTTAAAAGTAAAAGAAAAAAAAATGCACGAGAGAAAGCTTAAATTATCCCCAAAAATATCGCTACGAAAAAAGTCAAAAATAAATTACATAATGAAAGAAATATTGAAAAATTAAAAATTGGAGAGTAGGGAAAGCATGCACAGAAAAGTTTTTTTTTTTTTTGATTTAGCAATTTTAGAGTATTTTTCAGCAATTCATTTTTTTAAAATACTAACCACAAAACGAAAAATTATATTTTGGCACCGAAAAATTGAAACAATTGAGCAGATCCTGAATATATTCAAATTTTTTGGTTTCAAGAAATAGAAAAGAAGTTATTAATAACAATCGAAATACCATATCTTGTAAACTTGCGACTGAATCAAAACGAAATGAATTCAAAGCGCAAATGTTTTTACCAGGACTGCGGAGTGGGAAAATGACCAACCCCCGACTCCGACTCCAATACCTTCGATTTCGACTCCTGTGCCTCATAATCAGTCCGACTATGCAGCTTTGGTAGAAAGAAATTCAGACTCGGAGGGAAATGACCGCTTCCGACTCCTTGAATTTTAAAGCCTTCGACTCCTGACTCTGACTCCTACTCTCCAAAATCAGTCCGACTCCAAGTTCACGACTTCATTCCCTGCACGCAACTCGACAGCCTTGGCAGAAACACAGACTCGGAGAAAAAAACTGAGTGACTCCGACTGTTTGAATTTTAAAACTATCGACTCTCGACTCCTATACCACGAAACCAGTTCAATTTCCATTTCACGACTCTGACTCCGATGATCTGGTTTCTGCTTTTAAATAATGATTGTTGAGATAATTTGTTTTTATTTTAATTTTCTACTTTTATTTATTTATTTTTTAGTTTTGGCAACGGGAAGTAAAAGCAAATTCAGAATTTTTTTCAACAAAAAGGAAAAGCTGTGCCAGCGATTTTTTTTCTGATGAAAACTATTTATTGAAGAGAACATTTTATTATTTATTTAATTTTTTCTAAAGTATACTTATTAATTTTTAAGTATATTTTTTGTTTCGCTTTTGGCGAAAATGAAAAAAGAAACTCCAATGCGCTTTTTTTCTTCTCTTTTTTTTTAAGTCTGAAGAGCTACAGTCGAATTTTTGTGATAAAATGTTCTCGTTTTCATTTTGACAAGCTTTTTATTTTTAATTCTCTCTTTTTTTCTTTTTTGAAATCGATTAGAATTTTTTTATTGGAGAAAATATATAAGCCGCATTGTTGAAAAGGTGCCTTTACTTCTTTTTTTTTTTGCGTATTTTCCCTTCAGATGAGAGAGACTTATTTTGTTTTTAGAAATGGGCTTAAAATGCTAAAGGGTATGTTTGACATAATATACAGTCTTAGCTAATTAAGAGAATATTGATGAGATGCTTGAATTTAGAGGCTGATATACGGGAAAATAGGCTCGTTTAGTTTTGGACGGAGCTTCTTGCACTATCTTGTCTGAAATAAAGGAAATATTGCAAAAATAAGAAGCGTCCCACAAATTTTAGCATACATTTTAATTCCCTGAAATATTTTTTTAACTAGTTACGTCGTAATGTCTGCAATTAAGTAACGTGCTATTTTTTGAACGAGCATTCATTTATATTCCCTATCATAAGTATAAACGTTGTTTGATAAAACTGATGTACCCTTATATAGACTGGATTCTGAGTATGAGCGATATGTTTGAAGTTTGATTTGTAGACCAATTTATTCAACTTATGTGAAGCTAAATAAATTTTCATACCATGCTTTCTATGTGCCCTCATGCTATTCTTAGTTATTGGATAATTTTGCTTGCGTGAATCATGGCGAAAAGTCGAAAACTTTCCCATTGTTGAGTTGTTCGAAAACGTTACTCGTACCTGTTATTCATCCCCAAGTTAGGCTTAATTTTGCATAAATTTTCACTCTTGTTGTTTACATTTTAGTATAATTTTTACTTATCATATATTTTCAAAAATACACCCTTTTGTTCGGTTTTAGTAAATACAAATTCGCATATATTGAAGCACTCAATTTTAGATTGCAAAAACTACGTCCAACCATTATTACCAAGTTATGCGAAATGCTTTGAAAACGTGCCAAATGTTACACGTTATAATTCCTCTTCATTAATGATTCGTAATGTTTTCAGATCCCGAAAACAACAAATATTTTCGATCTATCAGAGCGGAAATTGGGAATTCGAGAAATAAAAATTCGGAATGATTCGTGGTATTGATCTCATATTTTTTACTCAACATCCAGAAATTTGCCCGGAGTGTAAAGGAAGAAAAGAGCAAATAAAAGAAAATGATGTTATATATTTCTGTGAAACGGAGAATGTAGAGGTGAAAGTGTTGGTATTAAATTCTTCTTTTGTCAACTTCCTTGTTAAAAGAGTTATTGGTAATGTCAATTGCAGCTTAATTTGTGTTGTTGAGTAATTCTTATTATTTAGAAACAAAAAAATGCGGAAAATTGAAAGTTGTGCATGCTTTTACACTGCTCGTTTTGATAAAAATACTCTTGAAATGGGATTGAGAAAAGTTTTCTGTTAATATACCATTCATCTGTCAACTTTTAGGATAGCACATTACTTTGGCGTGGAGTTAATAATATTGCTTTTTAGTAGAGTTGGTTAATGGAAATAAAAGTGACCACTGTACTGCCACTAAAAAAATAAAATAAAAAAATAAATAATAATAATAAAAAAGCGTGTTTTTTGGCATTATTTCACCGAATGTTAAAACGTCTATCCGTGAACTTGAACGACAATACCTTAGTTCGCCATCGATTTTATAACAGTGGTTTGTTGTACAATCCGTTAATGAAAATAAAAATAGACTATTGTATTGCAGTTGAAAAACAAAAAACAGCGTCCTTTTTGGTGTTATTTGGCATCATGGCAAAACGGTTATCTGTAAATTTTTACAATGGTTTTTAACGTCGGTATGAAGTTTATACTACTGTTTTGCACTAAAATCCGTTGATAAAAATAAAAGTAGACGGCTATACTGCAGTTGAAAAAAAATGCACGCATATTGTAGTTAATAAGAACCAAAAAGCCACAGAAAATTCAAGATATGAAAAAAATATTTTTGACCGCTCCTTCAAAAATCGTCTGTATATATAAAAAAAAAGAAAACGTTCGTCTACTTGTAAATTATTCCTTACGCTGTATAAAACGCTCTTCACGTGCTTGCTGTCTTGTACTATCAGATGATTCCCTATTTTATTCAAAATATTCATTGTAAATGTTTTTACCATAAATATTACTTGAAACATGATAAAAAGAAATAAATCCGGACATAATATTTTTTCCGTTTATTACCTTCACTTAAACAGCAAACTGCATGTAATAATTCATGTGTAGTGAGAATTATATGTTGCTCTTTATTTGCTGAAATTTTCATTTCTATGAAATAATTCTTTGCAAGCGATAATTAACATCTCTTAGTGAAGCTAAGATACTTTCGGAGGAGAAAAATGCATTCGTATTTTACAAAAATTAATTATTCAAAATGTTAACAAATTAATTTCAAAACTGAACTTAACCAAGCATAGAACTGATGACTTTGAAACTCTTAAGGTAAAACAGATTTTCAAGATTTTTTTTTTGGCTCAAGTCATCATTTTAAAATCTTTTTATCACTGAGTGCTTTTTTACAAACTTACTATGGGGTTACCGCCCCCTGCTCGAAATCGTTCACCAACCACCAGGAACTGCAAACACTGCCTTGCCGCAGTCGTTCACTACGCGCCGAACTAAAACTTTTTGGAGGGGGAAAATTCTTAATTTTCCGAATGAAATTCAAGTTTTACCGAATGATAAAATACGAACTTGTGCACAAATCATGTATACATTACATTTAATGAGAAGGAACTTTAGGCATCATTAAAATATAATTTAAAAAAGGAAACAAAATATTACTGTTGCAATATTGTCTTCAAATTTGCCGAACCATTGGGAGAATGAGGAAATTTTTTTGGAGGCCACAGTGACCTCCCATCGGGGTCACTGGGTTCTGGTTCCAATTGCATGCTAATAAATAATATATTCTGAACATGAAATTGCTTTCAACCTCGCCGCTCTCTTCAGGAAGGAACGGTAGTTGTGCAAGATTTAGCCATTGAGTCAAAATCTCAAGTACCCAAATATTCCGCTCCACTTGGCGCCCGTTTTAACTTCAAATGATTTTGTTGAATTGATGCATGGCCCCATTAAATTTCCGCTACGTTTAGGGGTCTTGACAATTTTTGACTTTTCTGTATTAAACCGATGCAGCTCATGCATCCACCAATCGATGTCAATGTTTCAAAGTTTTTTTATTTTTGATTGGACGTCGCCCATTTTGACCGCAAGAGGCGCCACAGGGAATCCCTGCATCCGACAAAGTAATGGAAACAGGGGTACCCTGTAGCGCACTCTTTGTTGCCATGGTTTACAGCGATTGCCACGGCCTATAAGAACTAAGTGGGGCAATGATTGATGCAAACGTATTTTGAAACAAATTTGTGCAACAGTGCCACTCCAATAATTAGGGTTGTGAAATTAAAAACCATTAAACGAACAATTTAGTAAAACTTATTCTTAGTATTAAATCTATTGCAAATTATAGAATTTGATCTATTGCAACCTTTACGTGAATATTCAATCTTCGAATAAGAAATTCAACTCGGTTTATCGATTGTACGTCCTCACGTTCAAACCGCTATTTCAAAAAACAGCCCAGCAGAGTCATTTGTCGTTACTACAAAAAAACATAACAAAACTCGCATACTTCAACTGCATTTCAAAAACGGCGAAACATCATTAGCCTACTTTTCCGGGAAAGTAAAAGAAAAAAAAAAAAAAGCTTCAACGAAGACTTAACAAATTTTTAAAACGTCGTGAAAAGTAAAAAGAAAATAATAATAATAATAATAAGCAAAATAACTCTTAAAAATAATAAAAAAGAATAAATTGGAAAGTAGAGTTCAGAGATGGGGAAAATGTATGTTTGTTTGTCTTTTGGTTTATCTTTAATCCGATTTGAACAAACTGATTTTTTTTTTTTTTTTTTGATCTCGGTGAGGACACCTACTCCCGTATTTCCCTTTCTTAATTTGAACAATTTTTCGTTCAATATTGAACCGTTTAAAAGCACTTAGCATTAGCGCCTGCCGGTAGATTTAAGGCAAATATTATACTGATCTTGAAGGCGGATTTGTTTCAAACAAACTGTTGGAAAAAACTCTTGATGATGGACATGCAAAGGTTTTTTTTTTATTTAGCTATTTGAAGGATATTTTTGAGAAATTAAAAAAAAAAGTATCATTAGCATGTAAAGGAAAATTTAAAGATGTTTGTATATAAAGAGAAAGAGAAAGAAAGTTCTGGATAGGGACAACCTAATTACCTAATGGTATGAAATATACTTTACAACCAGTTCTCATACATACCAAATGCACATAAAACATTTCATAAAAATTGGTCGAGCAACTTCGGAGGAGTACTTACACAAACACAATGACGCGAGATTTTTATATATTAGATTTTTCGTTTGCCTTTTCATTTTAAACAACATTCCAGTGGTGTTGTTCATTGTCATAAAAAAAAAAAATCACTAATGAAAAGTTATACTTCGTGTCCTGATCTTTTTCAGTGAATAAAATAAAAAACTTTTGTAAAATCTAAAACTAAGCTTCACTTATAAGTCAAAAGAACGAAACCATTGTTTTTCTGCAACATGACTTTTAGTTAATTGTATATTTATATATACTCGAGAGAAAAAAAAAAGAGGTTCTTGCGTGTAAAGTATTCTATAAAATCATCGATATTGTCTGAAAGAATGGTTTCATTTTCTCGCGACTTCTAATTCATCTCAACTATAAGATTTTTTTTCTTTAAAAGCTTTTATTACGCATTCTTTGAAATTTGGCAACAGTCCAACGTAGCTCAGTAGCTAAGAGACAGTAATCAGACACACAATTAAACCTTTTTTCTTTAACTTCCACCATCCTTGAACTACAGTCCTGTTTGAAAAAAATTCGCCGACTGAAATAAATTTGACTAAAGTTAATGTTTATTTTTATCGTTTCCGCAAAGTATTTGGGAGAGGACAAATCTAAACAAAAAGCTAGTTGGAACTTGGAAGTAAGTTGATTTTATTTTGTTAGGACTGAGTTATTCTAATCCACTACCATTTCCTCAGAACGGTTGTTCTTAAAGCTTGTTTTTAAGATCCTTAATGGCTAAGATTACTTACACATTTTAGAAGGCTGAAACTAATCGCGAAAATGCAAGAAAAAAATTGTTTTTCTTAAACACAAATGAAAATGATATCCTGAAACGTCTTCTAGATTTTTGGTGAAATTGGATTTTTTTTTTTTTTTTTTTTGCAGAAAATCCTAAACTGTACTTAAAAAATGTTCAAAATTATTCAATTTTGAGTATTTGTTAAATAATTAAAATTTATTTTAAAATTGGGTTCTTTTTATCAGTCAAAAGTACTACTTTTAGTCACTGATGTTTATAGAATAAGTAATAAATAAATAAGTAAATAAATAAATAAAAAAAAATAAATAAATAAATAAATAATAATAACATGGAGCGAGGAAAACCTCTTATTTTCAAAACGTTTAAGTTTTAATTATTTTTTTTAAATGTCCGATTTTTCAAACAAGGAGTTGTTTTCACGATATGATAACTCAGAAGCGAATTAAATATTGTGCTTTACGCTTGCTATCAACCATATCATTGCAGTACATGTGAGTAAAAATGCGAATTGAATAGTAGGCTCTGCGCTAATGACATCGGTGAATGGCATTTCATCACTTGTGATGTCATTTGCTGAAGCATTAGAAATGAAATTGAATCTGCGCATCAAATTAAAATATTTTTTAAAAAATATCAAGTTCTGCCAATTTTTTTAAAAAATGGTCTGATCCTATTTTATTAAGCATGTTCTTTCAGAAAAAAGTACTTTTAAAACTTCGAAAAGGACCCCATTATAAAATTAATGCGTCACTTTCAAAAGTGTGAAAAATTTTCTTCACATTTTTTAACGCTAGATTTAAAAGGAAGGGCACAAAACTTATAGCGCTCGAATGGTACTGTGCGGTAGACGGGCGAAAAGAAAGAAAAAATAAAATTGAAAATCGATTTTGTTCTCTTTTATTCTAGTTTCAGAAAGATTTTCAAATAAATTTCGCAAATTGTGAGGAAAAGTTCATCGAACGCTTAGATTTTCATGCCAATCAAAAATCGAAATTTCTTCATTCCAAAAAATTTTTAATTGCATTTTCTAAATCAATTAGAACGTCTGAGTTAATATTTGAAAAAGTTAGACTTAGCAGTGTTCTTTTGTTTGTTATCTTCCATAACAAACATAAAATTTTTTTGCATATTACTTCTGAAATAAAATATAGAGTTCTTGAGTGCAAAATGTCTGATTTTCTGTTGAATGGCACTCAAATTTTTTAATTTTTGAAATTGTCGCTAAAAGAAAATTAGCAAGAATGTAAAGTATACATATATTTAAAAAATTGTATCAATAGATTCGTAGCATCTTTTTCTGGAAGTGAGAATTTTAAAACTGATATTCAAAAGCAGGCCCAGAGCGTGGCGGGTAAACTTTATTCAAAAGAAAAAAAAGTTACAAAATATATTACGAAACAGTTTTTGGCTTAACAGGTCACACAAGTGAAGTCTTGTCCGTTTTTCTGGAGAAGGCACCTGACTCCTCCCTTGTCACGTGGTATCCGATGATTCTATTTCGCTGTTTTCGGCAGAAGGTATATTCGGATCATAGCATATTATTGTAAAAGCAGCAGTTTTCAAAATTTAATAATAACTAAAATGACATCAGACAAGTGAAGCAAATGATCTAAAGGATACTAAGACTTTTTTGCACATTAAAATGCACGCCCAAGTTAGGGTTGTCTGGTTTTGTCTCCTTTAGAAGCGTGTGAATTGCTTACCGATCACCCCCACATTAAATGGATCTCTACATTCGAGGAGACGTGGCGAAGTGAGTTTACGTAAAAAACCCACAATACTTTTACTACATATGCAAATTTTTCATTTTCAACCCAAAGTAATCTGTGTAGTCATAAAAATGTAAGAACAAATGAAGTCCAACTTACCATTACATTATACATGGTTCCATTATACAATTAAATTTAAGTTTTCAAGTTATTTTTTCAGTCTATTAGCAACTATCATATACGAGGCGTGTTTTTAAAGTAAGTTCCGTTTTTATATAAAAAAAGAACGAGTAGAGATAGAGCTAAGTAATTTAGTGCACAAAAATCTACCACCCTTACGCTCGACATTGCTCCCGTGATTTTCCAAGCATTTGTCATAGCGTGGTGCAGGTTTTTGTATACCTATTCGTAAAAAGTTACCGCCTGTTTAGTCAACCATGAGGACTCTTACAGGGCTTTGGCTGGGGCGTTTTTGAACATCCTCTGGTCTGCCCTCACCTCGCTCGCAACATCTTTTATTTGTTTCGGCATCTAAAGTCTTTCGCAGGTGGTCTGTGGCACAACAGCAATAATGAGCTCAGAGAACATGTTATCCCATGGCTGACTACACAGGCGGCAATTTTCTATGAATAGGTATACAAAAACCTGTACCACGCTATGACAAATGCTTGGAAAATCACGGGAGCAATGTCAAAAAATAGCGTAAGGATGGTAGATTTTTGTGCAATTAATTTCTTTGCTCTATCTGTACTCGTTCTTTTTTTATATCAAAACGGTACTTACTTTAAAAACATGCTACTTTAAAATAACTTTTAAACAAATTTCCAAGATATTTAATCAGAAATGAGGTTACATGCATTTTAAAAGTTTGTAGTGAAAGTGAGACATTTTCAGCCAAAATTTGAAAAAATGCATTCAATTGAATTAAATGTTTTTTATGTTCAATTCAAGATAAAACTATTGAGAATGTAAAATCCATAGACTTAAAGAATATTGATCGGAGGACGTCCTTATTACGATTTTCAAAATATTTTAGGACAAAAATAGAAATAATAATTGCAGCACATGATTTTCCTTAAAAAAATATCGCGTGCATTTTTTTCATTTTATTCTTAGTTTTTAATGAAGTTTGTGGTTACAATCTTTCATTAGCTGAAAAATAATGTTAATTAGTTGTTAATATTTAATGCTTATTTATATACTAACTTCAGCCAATTTTTTTAAAAATGATGCATATAATTTTCCTTCTAATACTTATTTATATTAAAATTGAATTTATTAGAATACTTTGTTTCGTCGTAAAAAAAAGACATTCCTAGGATAATTAAAAAAAAAAAACTCCATGGTAAAAGGATAATTATGAGAAAGTTAAAATCATACCGATTTCTTAACAAAAAAATGTTATATTATCATGAAATTTAGTTTTCGGAATTTCATTTTATTCTTAATTACAGAAGAAAAAATATTTCACACATAGATAAATTTTAGCTCTGTGGGAAAAAAATAACGAATGTACTTAGTCTGTTACAAAAAATAGAAGCAACTACAATACTTTAGAATTAAGAAATGCTTTTTTTTTTCAAAATTTTTTTAACAAAATCAACGTCGATGTAAAAGAAATATTTTGTTTTACTTTTTACTTAGCTTTAAACTAATGATCAAAGAAAGATAAACATATTTTATTTCTGATGGAATTTTTATGATATAATGCGTGAATATAATCCTGTAAAGGGATCTGCTAATTAATTATTTTTAAATATTTCGTGTCTACATTCGAAGAATTTGGATTTGTATAAAATAAAAAACGAAGTTAAATACGAGAAAAAAGAAATGTTTTGCCATGGATTTATAACTGCTATAGACTTATAACTGCCATGAATTTATAACTGAAGAATTCCTTTAAAAATACTTTTGTGCTATTTTTAAGAAAGAACTTAAGGAAAGCAAGAAGTTCCGTCTAGAACAAAGCGAGCCTACTTTCCTGCGTACCGACATCCACTTTCTAGAATCTGATCAATCCCTCTTGATCAGATAAGACTAAAAATTATGTCAAGCATACTATTTTTATCATTTAAAGCTGATTTCTAAAAATAAAATATGCCCCTCTTATCTGAAGAAATAAGTACAAAAAAAAAATAAAATTTCAAACAAATAAAGTAGTATTCTCTTTTAAATAATGCAACTAATATATTCCATCAAAAAAAAAAAAAAAAAAAAACATTTTAATATATTTTAAAAATAAGTAAATGAAAAGCATCAAAATAAATACATTTCATCAAAAAAGAGAAAAAAATCGTTTAAATTATTTATTTCGGGTAAAAATTCAGGTAGGTGGCGAGGTGTGAACTGGCGGATCAGAGCCTGGTATGATTCTGACCCGTGAAACCACACTTTTAGGGAAGGACTTTTAGGGAATCGTTAAATTTATTTACAATGTTTCTTCAGTTGAATGTGAAGTTTTAGGGACTAATGTTCAAATTCAAATAGGGAATTTTAAGATTTGTTGTCCTTGTTTTGTCTGGAAATTTCACACCTTTTTTTCCCATTCAAACCATTGTTGCACAATCGGTGTTTAAGACAGTTTTTTTTTTTTTTTTTCAGAGTAGACCATGCAATGCCTGAGAAGCATAGTCTTAAAATAAGAAAATATTTTTCAGTTCTGAAAGTACATTGGACCATAAAACTGTTAGTCGAGTAGCTTAATTTATTTTTAGGGGTCGTCCAAATGATGCCACGCTTTGCGGGAGGGGAGGGGGTATTCGTGAAGTTTTGAGTTTGAAATCAGGAGAAGGGAGGAGGTTAGACGAAGTGACTTCACATTTTGTATTTCAAATAAAATATTTTAGGTGACAAGAAGATTTATGTAATATAGAGTGACATATGACAGAGTAGAGAGTGGATAAAGTGAATACAAGTTTGATTATTTGACTCAGAGAGGGAGGGGGCAAATAGGTTGAAAAACTGAAATTTACTGGCTGCCATATACTTGCTTTTATTATAATAATTAATTTAGCTATAATTTAGCAATTGATAGTTTAATTTAACAAACAACCAAATTTGGTTTTAATATGAAGTCATTAAGAGCTCAAGGAGGACAAGTTAACTTATTTATTTTAAGCTCACTTGAACATCTGAGGCAGTGAGAAGCAAAGGGATGTAAGTGGCAAAATTAAAAATTTAAAGATAACCAGTACAAATGGTAGGTGAACCTCTCCTCTGTCTTGGGGCTAGAGATAGTACTAGTAGTCCTGGTAGGTGGTGCTGTATAGCATGATTTAGAAAAAAAATTCAATGAAAGCCTACCTAGGAAGTTATCTTTAAATGCGTTTTACTCAAAACTTGAAAATGTCCACTTGCATCCCTTTGCTTCTCAGTGCCTCATATATAATAAAAATCTTCTTTGAAATTTTATTTTAGATTCCATCCAGCCTCGGAGGTAAGCAACGAGAAATAAATTTAGTTAGAAAGCCTTTGCTTGTCGTTGCATTTATTTGCAGCAGCTCTTTGAAATTGACTCACTATAAAACCGTGCCATGGCTGGTATTTGAAGAAAACAATGCAGACAGCTTTGAAAGAACTAACATCCGCTTTGGCAGCTATTTCTGGTTCGTTTAAAGCAAATATACGCAGGAAAATGTAATAGTACCAGACTTCGGAAAAACTATTTCATCGAAGAAGAATTTCATTTACGTATTCATTATAAATGAACGCATATGGGGCTGGACAAGGTTAATTAATTTTTGACTCTTATTTCTTCTTTAAATAAAAAATCTACCTATTTACATATAAAAAAAGCAATGTTATTTGTTTGTGCGCGCGCGCGTGTGTGAGTATGTTTCTTCTATAACTCCACAGTTCTGTTCCTCAGAGTCAGCGGGACTTAAGTCACATTATGGTAATTTTTACAGGAGAGAGGAAAATCTTTTTTCTGGCGCATGCAAAGAATGGAACGCGCGCTTTTTTAATTCTAGTAAAAGACGGGAAAGGATCTTGTTTTAAGAATTACGTTCACTTGGCTTGATGCGGAATAGGCCTCTACACACAAGTAAACGGAAAATCGTGATTTTTTGACTTACGTCAGTCTTACTGTGAGGTATACAGTTTACGTCGGATTTTTACCAAATCTGATGTTTTCTGATGCTCAGGAATTCACATAGGTTACTTTCAACCCCTATGCCAAGCAAAAAAACTCTATAGGGGGACTTTTCCTTATACAAATCCACAGTTTGCGTCGGATCTTTGCTGCACTTGACACAGAAGTTCTCCCGAAAATCCGTGAAACGGAGTGTTTACGCCTATTGATAATACTGGATGAATTTTTGGGCTTTTAAAAAATCTTAAGCGGTCTAAATTTAAATTTTGAGTCATGAAATTTCTCTTTTTTAAACGTTTATGGGAAATTTTACACTTTTTTTTTCTTTCTTTAAGTTAGATTGTTGAATATGCACCACTTGACACAATTTTTATTTTCGAGGTAGACTATACAATGCAGCTAGTATTAAGTAAAGAAGTGCCTTTGTGCAGAAAAGTCAGAAATATACATATATATAACTACGTTAAACTAATCAAATTTGTAGAGAACTTTGGACACGTGTTTCGGGGGTTTCAATGAACCCCGTTTTACAGGCAGATAAGTGAGCTTTTAAATGTAAAGTCATCTTACAAAAGCCCGCAAGAATCTAAGTGAAATATCAGTCTCAATAAGAAACTCTTTTGTTCGATGAGTCTGCATCCAAAAGCTCTGTTTTCTGCAGTGAAAAAAAGGTTCCTTAAAAGCTCAAAAAAATGTCTGCTCTCTTCGGCAAATTCGTGCGATTTAACTTTGCGTATTTTCTTTTAGTCTACTTATGTATTACTTAGAAAACCATGAGAAATTCATTTTATTATTTATTTTGCCGAATCACAACTTGTACTTTACATTATCATATTTTTATAACTGATGAACTCGGTGCAATACGGCAACAGCTCCATACGTTAGAAACTTCAAGAACCATAAAAATCTTCTTGAAAACTCAAATTTAAAGATCGTTAGTGGCATTTTACAGTGCTGGCCAAATTATTAGACTAAAGTGTTTTTTTTTTTGTTTTTTGTACACTATTTGTACTAAAATACTATTTATTTTACTGTTAAAGTACAGTACATACTGTACACTGATTATTACGTTAATTTAGCATAATTTAATGTTTGCAGTTGGCAGCACTGTTTGCTTTGTTTATGTTCTTTGTTTATCTACCTACCAGGAACATATCCTTAATCAGCTTAAAAAGTTCACTAGTTCTTTTTATTAGTGTGTTAAGTTATGTTTAAAGTTAGTTTTCCGTGATTAGTGAGGTTGTGTATGTGAGTATATACAATAGTGAGTATAAACAATTTTTACCTCCTTTTTTAAGAAGTTAAGAAATGGTGTAAACCTTGTGAAAAGTATGCCAAAAAGACTTGAAATGCTCATCAAGAAGAAGGGAATGCATACTAAATATTTGATAATTATTTCACTGTTCGTTAATGTGTCTATAGTTATGTAATCAATAAAGAGTTTGCTTTTAAAACAGTCTTAGTCTAATAATTTTGCCAGCTTTGTAGAGTATGTTTGAATCTGTTCTTGTGAAACCTACATATTTCAATGACGTTTTGATAAAATTTAGTGTTACGTATCTGTAAATAATCGTTATATCTTGGAGCTGTCTCGTTCTTGCCTTAAACACATATCGCAACCTGGCAACAAAAGTGGCAAGGGGCACAGCTGAAATGATAGTTCTTTTAAGGGATCTTGCCTCAATTATTACAAAACGTGCAAAAAATTATAATGTGATGTTTTCTGGTTATACTTTTTATTGCATAAATTAATGATGCCATACTAAAATTTCGAAAACATTTCTTTTAATTTACGAAATTTTAATGATATGTCACTATCGATTACATTATTTTTCACAACTCCACGCACCTATTATGTAAGCTAACTTTGCGAGTTTTATGCGAGAAATATCTTTAAAATTTCGATTTCAAATCAATAGTTAGTATGTTTTCCCAAAATTTTGAGTTATGTTTCTTTTGTTGCCAGAGTACGGTATAATATTATCCTTTTTTTCCCGAGAAGGCACTTGACTCCGCCTTCGTACGTGGTATCCGATGGTTCTATTTCATTGTTTTCGGCAGAAGGCATATTGGGATCATAGCATTTTATCGTTAAAATAGCACATTTTAAAATGTAAGAATAACGAAAGTAGCAACAGACAAATGAAGCAAGTGATGTGGGGCACTGACTTTTTTGCACAATAAAATGTCCGGCTTTTTAAAAATAGTAATCCAAATGCAGTTGGGATTTTTAATAATAACTTAAATTAAAAAAGTTTTAGCAAGAAAACAATGTAAGTCCTTTGATAAAAGACAATTTAGTTTCAAAACAGGTAATGTTTTCCCACACTTCTCCTGAAACGAAGCTTGTTACAGCGTTCCTTGAATATCTTACGGAATACGGTTGGCGAGGCATCGTTTTTGCACAAAAGGAAAGGTAAAAATTTTAACCAAACCTTTTTTCTGATAAAAAAATTATTAGCTCGCCGTGAGTCGAATAACAACATTAGGAAAGAATCGATCAATCTACTAAAATATCATATGTTTCTCAAAGTCTATTCTAGTCATATTATTTATTTCCACAACAAAACAACTTAATGAGCCATAACTTTGCCATTTCGTCGATGTATTTTTGCAACTAATAATATGACAGCAAGTGAGCGGTTTGAGCTTTAAGTACAACCATATTGTTGAAATTGAACAATACTTATGCTTGTCTTGGGTTTTTTCATTACACTGATAGAAAATTCCAAAACATCACAGATTAGTTTCGAGAAACGATCCAGGACTTCATCAATTTCCTGAGAAAATCAAGTATTGTTATCAAAAAGCTTCCTGAATTGCTACAAGTGGGTCGAATGCAGACATCTCGCTGTTGAGAAAAATATACTTTTAGCTCCTGGTTTAAAGATTAACAGAGTGTATTTATTAAAGTTATTGGCTTCAGTTTGATTACAGTCCGTTCAGTTTGACTAAACACCCAATGAGAGCTAAATGGAACACTGTAAAAAAATTCCGAAACGTTACTGGTTATTTCCGTGGAACGTTTCGTGATTTCAGAGGTTTTCACCTATTTCCCCAAAAAATCAAGTATCTTCGCAAAAAACTTTCCTGACTTCCTAAAAGATGCACGAATGCGGACCTTGCAATGGTGTGAAAAATATTTTTTGCTACCAGTTTAAACATTGACGGAGCGTGTTTATTAAGTGTATCGGCTTTAAATTGTTTATGGCCCGTCCGGATTGACTAAGCTTCCAATGGGAGCAAATAAGTCACTGGATAGCTTTGCGAGGCAGGAACTGCAGGCAAGGAATATGCTTGGTTCTTGCTTGCAATTTTCGCGTAGCTTGGCCGTGGTTGCTCTAATATTTCTGGAGCTTTCTTGGTAAATCAGGAAGGTTCTAATCAAATAAATTAAACCTATTTAATTTTTCTAGAAGGTTCACGACTGGCTTTAATAATGGAGATTTCTTAATATTTCAGAAAGGTTACTGACTTTTATCGGAAAACGTTCCTGGTTTTTGTAAGATATGTTACTGGCTGAAATTGGGCACATCAGCTGCCTATTATTTTCCAGGAACGTTTCTGAATCATTTTTACAGTGAAGTCTCTGGACTTCGTAACTCTACAAGAACTGCAAGTAATTGAAACACTGTAAAAACGATTCAGAAACGTTCCTGGAAAATAATGGGCAGCTGATATGCCCAATTTATGCCAGTAACATATCTTGAGAAAGACAGGAAAGTTTTCTGCGAAAATTCAGTAACGTTCCTGAAATTATCCTGGAAGCTTCCTGAAAAATTCAGAAATCTTTTTATTTTAAGCCAGACATGTTTCTAGAACTTTAGCGGAAACTTAAGTAGGTATAATATAACAGCTTCACACCATCCTGTTTTATCAAGAAAGTTCCAAAGCCAGTACTGCAAATATGGCCAAAGCTAAGACAGAATTGCAAGAAATTATCAAGAATTTAACTCTCCTGCAATTCTTGCAAAACTTCGTGGTCATTGACTTATTCCTTCCCTCTGGGAGCTTAATCAGTCTGAACGGGCCGTAATCGAACCGAAGCCGATATTCCTTATAAATACGCTCAGTTTATCTTTAAACTGGGAGCAAAAAATATTTTTCGCAACAGTGAGAAGTCTGCATTCGTGCAACTTGTAGCAATTCAGGAAGCCTTTTGACAAAGATACTTGATTTTTTTCAAGAAATGGATAAAAACCATTGAAATCCTGAAAAGTTACGCGGAAATAATCAGTAACGTTTCGGATATATATATATATATATATATATATATATATATATATATATATATATATATATATATATATATATATATTAGTGAATGTTTGGTATTTGCTTGCAATTCTGTCTTAGCTTTGTTCATGGTTGCAGTAATGCTTTTGGAGCTTTCTTGGTGAATTAGGAAGGTGCTCTTAAGATGTTAATTTGAAATTTATCGAAGTTTTCTCTGAAGTTTCCAGAGACATGAGTGGCTTTTGCCGGGAGATTTCTGAGTTCCTTAGAAACATCCCAGGATAAGTTCAGGAATGCCATCGACTTTTAGCAGAAAATGTGGCCTGTTTTTTGCAAGACATGTTGTTGGCGGAAATTGGGCACATTGGCTGCCGATTATTTTCCAGGAACATTTCTAAATTATAATCACAGATTAGCTTCACGTTCAGTTAAGGAAAAATTACTTGCACATTAAATTTTTGAGATATGAAATCATTTAAACATTCATAGTAATTCCATTGCCTTAAAAAATATTGTTCTCAAAAAAAAAAAAAAAAAAAAAAAAAAATTGAATTTTGACATCTTGAATTCAAATTATGTTTTTCGCAATCGCGTGTGTGTGTGTATGTGTGTGTGTGTATATGTGTGTGTATGTATGCGTGTGTGTGTGTATATGTGTGTGTATGTATGCGTGTGTGTGTATATGTGTGTGTATGTATGCGTGTGTGTGTGTATATGTATGTGTATGTATGCGTGTGTGTGTGTATATGTGTGTGTATGTATGCGTGTGTATATGTATGCGTGTGTGTGTATATTTGTGTGTATGTATGCGTGTGTAGGCGTGTGTGTATAGCCGTGTGTGTATGTATGCGTGTGTGTGTGTGTATATGTGTGTATGTATGCGTGTGTGTATATTTAAGTGTATGTATGCGTGTGTAGGCGTGTGTGTGTGCATATGTGTGTTTAGGCGTGTGTGTATGTATGCGTGTGTGTGTATATATGTGTGTGTATGTATGTGTGTAGGCGTGTGTGTGTGCATATGTGTGTGTAGACGTGTGTGTATAGGCGTGTGTGTATGTATGTATGTGTAGGCGTGTGTGTTTGCATATGTGTGTGTGTTTGTGTGAGTATGTGTGTGTGCATATGTGTGTGCAGGCGTGTGTTTTGTGTCTCTGTGCAGTCATGAGTGTATTGATATGTGTACGTGTGAAACTGTATGTATATATGCGTGTGTGTGTAGTTTGTATGCATGCGTGTGCATTCAAGATATGGACGCAACATGGAAACAGTATTCGCTAGAGGAGCAGCATCGGGAGGAGCCGGTCGACGGTGATGGTGCGGAGGGTGCTGGCGGGAAAATAAAATCATAGAAACGTCAAGAACAGTCAAGTGAGAACAATAAGCAATGTGATTGCTTACAAAAAAAAATAAATAAATCAATAAATAAATAAACATATAACCTGTCGAAGAGATCTTTTTTTTTTTAAACAAAAACCTTTCCTCTAATGAAGTAGAACAAAAATTTGATCTAAGTTGCATGTTAATTTTACATGATACAGTATCATTCAAGAAAATTTCTTTCAGGTAGAGCAAAATCAGAAACTGAATAAATAATTTAAAAGAAGCAAATTTCACGTAATCAAAGAAATCTTACTGAGTTGTAAACGAGGAATTTAATTAACAATAGAGTTCGATAAGATGTAAATATTTTATTAACTTTTTCCCAACAAGCAGGCAAATGTTTGAATCTTAGTTTGTGTTCTTCATTCTCTTCTTAAGTGAACTTTTAATTGAACTTGAATTATTTAATGTGACCAGCTTTTGTTTCACGAATAAATTGCCATTTTTACTTCCTTTTACAAAAAAGGAAGTATTGTATTCGCGAAAAAATTTTCACACAAAAATCGACCTTAATTTCCATTTATCTCACCCTCGAAGTTTTTTTTTTTTTTGACTCGACCACACGTAGATAAGTTCCTAAGAACGTATAGACACGCGAAATATCCATTCTGACGATTCTCGAGTTAATTACAACGAGTTTTCTCGTGACGTCTGTATGTACGTATGTGCGTATGTATGTCGCATAACTCAAGAACGGTATGTCCTATAAAGCTGAAATTTGTTAAGTAGTCTCCTAGTGGGATCTAGCTGTGCACCTCCCTTTTTGGTTGCATTCGGGTGTTTCTAAAGGAGTCTTTTGCCCCTTGTTGGGGGAAATCATTGTTAATTTCGATGCAAACTCAAGTGGTGTTACAATTTGCAGGACACTTATCGAGATATCGCCCGTCTTTTGGTCGCCAAGTTTTGTCGCCATTTTGGCGAAATATTTGACGATTTTTTTGAGCAATCACGATTGCTTATTGTTCTCACTTGACCGTTTTTGGCGTCCGTGCCTTTTTCAGCTTGGACCAGGCCTGCAGCACCACCGTCCACCGGCGGCGGCGCGGCTGGTCCTGAGCACTGTCCCCCGAAATCCACTTTTGCTGGGCGGTGGCGTCCATGTCCCACACACACGAACGTCTACACACACGAACGCCTACACACACACACACACGAACGCCTACACACACACGAACGCCTACACAGACACACACACGAACGCCTACACACACACACACACACACGAACGCCTACACACACACACACACGAACGCCTACACACACACACACACGAACGCCTACACACACACACACGAACGCCTACACACACACACGAACGCCTACACACACACACGAACACCTACACGCACACGCACGTACACAACACTCACTCACACACATGCATACATACACTTACGCAGCCACGCACCCACACACATGCGCCTACACAAACACACACGCTCGTGATTGCGAAAAACATAATTTGAATTCAAGATGCCAAAAATTCAAATTAATATTTTTTTTAAAATTTGGTTTCAATTTGGCTACTGTTGGTGATACTTAGAGAGTAAACTATTGAATCACATTAAAATTACCAATAATGGGAAAATGACATTAAATTGGAGTAAATAGAAATCATGTGAGTCACACATCAGCTCGTTTTTTACACTCTCATGTTTGCTTGTCATGCTAAAATGTGAAATTTGTGTAGGAATTCAATAAAAGAAAGGATAAATGTGTAGAAAATAAGTGCATTGAGACTGGATAAACAGTTTGCTTCCTTCTTTGGCGAAAACAGAAAAATATTATTTCGGCGGGATATTGGATAGCCATACTTTAATTAAAAATTTTAAAGGCACTCCTAATGATTATTTATGACTTGATACTGTTATTTGGCGGATTTATGCTTTTAATTGAGCTTTCAATGTTTATTAATTTGAAACTGCAAAAAAATTGCGCGAAATTTTACAAGTAAAAAGCAAATTTCTCCACCTCACCGCACCCGTTAGCGGATACGCCTTAGTTTTTACCACAGGGTAAAAGGTATCTATGTTGCCAGAACAATAACCGTAAAGTTATGTTTTGAATTAAAAAATATGACTGCTGCTTGAAGTTGCGCTGATTAAAAAGAACGAAATACGACCAATTGGGACTCAAATCGGTCTTCTCATTGTGTGGAGAACGACACGCTAATTCCTATGGGTGTATCAGTATAGCGTTTACAGACTTTCAGGGTAGATAGAGCACACCTAGACAATGGCAAAACACAGCAATGCATGGTCGGAAACGCTTTCCTGGCGCGGTAGTGACGACACAAGGTGTTCGAAATTACGACCCCGGGCATGCATGCTTCACATTTCCGGCGCATTGAAGATCGTACGAAAAAGCGAGTGCGGCAACAAAAACAGCGTGTGCGCATGCACCGTCATCTGGCGCTTCGGTTTACGTAACGATATCTATCATGTACACCAGACAAAAACTTACCAGCATTTTTGCTGTATTAAAAATAATAAGCATGTTTTCTTCTCTTAGGGGCCATTCATTTATTACGTAAGGGTCCAGAGGGGGATGGGGGTGGAGTTGGAAATATCTCTACATACCGTTACTTGGAAGGGGGGAGGGGTCAGACCCATTCTTACGTAATACTTTTAAGTCGACATTTTATATTAGAAATCGCGCGGTCAAGTGGTTTGGCAGGGATCATTTTTCATTTACTTCTGGAAGATAAAAAAAGTATTTGGATGATCTGTTTTTTACTTTTTTTTCAAAGAATGAATAGTGTAAAATATAATAAAGGAATCGCACTGTTTACGGCACGTCTTATTTTTAATTAGTATCCATCATGTACAAAAAATATTTGTCGTAAAAGTAGTCTGTCTAGCTTCTTTTTAGTAAATATTTCTTTGAACAAAAAGATTTAAAAAAAAAAAAAAATAATAGTGAATTTGATAACGATTCCAGTGATGTAAGATTCGTTGTTTTATTATTTTGAAAAACGAAATGGAATCTTACGTAAAATGAGGGGGGAGGGGTCCAAAATTGCGAAAATCACCCTTACGTAATTAATGAATGGCCCCTTATTTGTCCTGTCTTTCTTGTGCTTTGTGCCGTCGCTATCGCGTCAGGACAGCGTTTCCGACCATGCATTGCTTGTGCTTTACCATCGTCTAGATGTACTCTATCTGCCCTGAAAGTCTGTAAAAGTTGTACTGTTACACCCTGTATACTGAAAGGGAATAACTCTTATACTACTATGTGAAATGGAAACGAACGAAACACAAGCAAGTGGGAATGAGGCTATGCTGAATGAGGCTACCTGTGCACTTAATAGGAATATAAATTATATACTGATAGGGAATAACTCCTATACTCACATTGGAAATGGAAACGGAATCAATACAAGCGAGGTTCGAACTGATCTTTGCAATTTTCGCTGAACGACGTGTTAACTCTTAAACTGAATGATGCTACTCCTACACTGAATGAGAATACTACGGAACTGAGGCGAAAGTAGTCATTTGCTTAGCAAATGCTGAGGCGAAGACCCCGAGTCACGCGATTTAACAACGACGAATGGTTGACACGTTAGTGCTGATGTAGGTTTCAAAAACAGCAACAATTTGAAGTTAGCAACAAGTTTGAAAACATCTGAAACTCCTATGTATATTGAAACGGGAATAACTCCTATTCGGAATGGAAACTTTGAAATTTTATAAATTACAAAATAGTGATGCGGTTTAAAAGTTATTTTTTATCAGTAACAAAAGAGCGAAATTTAGAACATACTACACGTGTTGTTTACTGCTGAGTTTGTACTTAAAAAAAATGTGCTGATAGACACTAATGTGCCACATAGGCTCTAAGTGGGGTCTAGTTGTGCATCTTCTCTTTTGGTTGCACTCGGATGTTCCAAAGGGGGTCTTTTACACCTTTTGGGGTCAAAATCATTATTAATTTCAATGTAAACTCAAGCGGTGCTATAATTTGGCTAACACTAGGCAATATATCGCCAAGCTTTTGGTCGCCAAGTTTTGTCACGAATTTGGCGAGTTTTTTTTATCTGGTTTTAATTTGACCATATTTAGAGAGTTAACCATTGAATCACATTAAAACTGCCAATATTGCGAACATTTATCTGTATAAAACGGTTTCTTTGCTTCGGTTTGCAACAAACTTGGGGTGAAAATATTTAAAGTGTTTCTTTGCTCACTCCGAGGCACTAGTATCTTAAAATTGGAGTAAAAGGAAATCATGTGATGCACACATAAGCTCGTTTCTTTTTGTTATTTTCCGATATAGTTTGCATTTAATGTGTACCATTTGCGCCCCTTTCCCTAAAAAATTCGAAATGATGGGCCTGGGAAGTATCCTTGCTTCTAGTAATGGCTTCTAGCCATTTGAAGAACAAATGCATTTCACACTAGATCTGAAATTGGGAAAAGTACAACAAATTGTAAAATGGTTTTTAATGCGAAGGTATCTTTACATCAGCAGTCAGGAGGCCTAGTAAATATGACATTGTTTCCAATGAGAGTTCACCTTTTTTTTACGCCCATGAAACTGATCAACTACCTTCAGTCGTTCTCGATCTCTTTTTTTCTGAATTTGAAATGCAGTTTTTCAAACCGAAAAGAAAAAAAAAAAAAAACTCACGTTAAAGAACGTCTACCTATTTGTGTTTCCTTCTCGATTCATGGATAAAAATGATTATTTAAAAATAGAATACATTCTGGAATTCCTTTGGGAACTGGGAAAAAATGATATTATCACAAGAAGAACGATAACTTAAAGTACCAACGAAAAATGATAAAATCCATCCTTACGGCCCAAGATAAAACTGCAAAAATAGATATGTTTAACTATTTGATTTATAAACAGATTCTGTGTTGTTGATAAGTCTGCTGTTTTATTTATTTAGTGTGCTCATTTGTTTATCCGTTGAAGTGTCAGCTTTTTAAAAAGAAATGTTGCATCAATGTTTTAGAGGCCTTCATCGCAAAAAACAGACAGGTCTTCAATTCTCTAATGAACTACTAAAAAAGTAAAATGCATTTCTTTATTATTTTTATGAAAATTATTCATTAAAGTTGCTAAAAAAATAGTAATTGTAGCAATTATTCCCGTCATTGCTTTCAAACTGAAAAAAAAAATCATTCCCTGACTATATTTTTAAATTTGAATAAAGAAAGTATGCACCAAAAAGAATGTGAGGAAGAACACTTACAAAATATGTTTGAAATTTTAATGATTAAAAGATATTAAAACTGGTTATTGAGATAGAGTGGTTTTTAGTCGACTATTCTTGTTAATCTACTTTATTCACTAAAAGGATCCACTAGATTAGCGTTTCTCAACCTTTTTTTATCCACAGTCCGGCAAGAGCAGACAAAAAAAAAAAAAAAAATCGTGTACCGGAGGATTTTTCTTTCCTTATCTTGTTTTACTTTTTTCTTTATTTTTCTTTTTTTGTAAAAAAGAAAAAAAAAGTAAAGAAAAAAAGATTTTTTTTTCTTTATGGATCAGTGATGCTTCTTACCTTTTATTTTTCTTTTCTTTTTTTCCTACTTTATATTCGGGGACGGTTAAGAGCTCGTGAAAAAATTCTGCGAGTTGCTAAGCATTTTTTCTTTCTTTTTTACAAACTAATAATAATAATAATAATAATAATAATAATAATAATAATAAATGAATTAATACATATGTTAATTACATTTTATTTGGTGTTAAAGAAGTTACAAAAAGTATTTAAATGATAAAAATAAGATTAGCATTTTTCGTAACTATTAGACATAAAATAAATGTTGCAGAAAAATATAAAAATTACGAAAATTTATCACATACACGACGACGTATGGGATATTATTATTATTGTCGTTTTTTTTTCTTTTTATTATTATTTCTTTTTTGTTTTTTGAGTAAAGAAATGTTTTTAACGTGGACGAACAAAAATTTGTGCGGACAGGTCAAAGTTTTATGTGGTCTGGTGCCGGTCCGCCGGACCACCGGTTGAAAATCGCTGCACTTGATAAATAAAGTAAATAATGAAACAAATTATGTGGTGACTCCAACCGCGTGTTACCTGGACAACGTTACTTCTTCTTCGGAAGCTCCGTAAAAAGGGAACCTGTTATTTCTCGCAAATTTGAGTTGAAATATTTCAGCAAAATTACTACGAAAGTAACTCAACTAAACTCAAAGCCAATTACCCTTCTCCGTCACCCGAAAAAAGAGGTACGCATTGTCAAGATCATAGCTAAACTAGCCAGAACTGCACTATACACTGTAAAAAAATTCCGAAACGTTACTGGTTATTTCCGTGGATCGTTTCGTGATTTCAGAGATTTTCACCTATTTCCCCAAAAAATCAAGTATCTTCGCAAAAAAGTTTCCTGAATTCCTAAAAGATGCACGAATGCAGACTTTATACTGGTGTGAAAAATATTTTTTGCTACCAGTTTAAACTGGTAGCAAAATAAGAACTGTTATATTATACCTACTTAAGTTTACACTAAAGATCTAGAGACACGACAGGCTTTAAATGGAAAGATTTCTGAGTTTTAGTGGAAGCTTCCAGGATGATTTCAGGAACGTTACTGAATTTTCGCAGAAAACATTCCTGTCTTTTTCGAGATATGTTACCGGCAGAAATTGGGCAAACCAGCTGCCCATTATTTTCGAGGAACATTTCTGAATTTGTTTTTACAGTGTGCTTTTCTCGGATGACTTTTCATCCAGAAGCTCATACTTCTTTGCATTAAAAAAGGTGTTCCTCGTTACACTGAAACACGTGTATGCAGTAATTTGTAATTTTATACTTCAAAACGTTGGATAATTGATTATTTTAATTTTTAGCACAAAGGTATTTATTAGTTATTTCACCTAGCCCCATCCACTTTCCCGCATGCACTTCACGAACTGTACAAAGTATTTAAAATGCAAATAATCTTACATTAAACAAATAAATACTGCACCAAATATTAGTAGATCTCGATTATTATTTCAAATTTTAATAACTAGAACTTTGTCATTTAATAATAGCAAAACTAATTTTTGACTTCCAACAAAAGATCACAGCACGAGTATCAATTTTTGAAAATTGCTTGCATTATCATATTCTTCAACATTTCTTGACAGGAATAGAATACATGCGTTACTACATAGTTAAAAGATTACTAAATGGATGGTGCTAAAAGCAGAGTAAATATTTCACCATTTCACTTTGCTCCATATTCTCTTAGATGTAAGGGTGTCCCAAATGCCGAGTACCAACTTGGAGAAGAAGTAGAGAACACGATGACACAAGCAGGAATTGTAGTGGGACATATGGCCCTAAGCGCAAGGCTGACGCGCTACATGCTCTTGAAGCTAGAAACATACTGATACGAAACAGGTTGCAATTTTGTTTGCTACACAAAGAGGATTTCACGCAACATTTTAGTTTTTAAGAGAAGCTTAAAGCTGTTGCTAAAATTTAAGACTTGCAGCAATATTATATGCGTCTCAATGACAACGCACGAGTCGTCGCAAGGACGAGTCATTTTCACAAGCTTTTGTCGATTGCAGCGTTGTTATTGTAATGCTTGTATTATACACTGCTCAAAACAATGAAAGGGTATTGTATGTCTTGTACAAAAAAAAAGGTATTAGCAAATAATATTTTGCATAGAATCGAAGAAAGGAGTCACGAAGACAACATTTTCTCAATTTTAAACATCGCAGTATGCAAATTTTGAGTTCGACGTCGAAGAAGACGGTTTAGTGGCAGAGAATGAGATTTTGCACTAAACTTATTGTAAGATAAAGCAGAAAAGAATGATCGACATTCAGTAAGCGCGTTGTTTCGATGAGTGCGATGCTTCAACAAAGTCATTTAATGAAATCAGAACCTTCTAGAGTTGTTGGCAGGTTAGAGGCGAACCAAATACAAGCCGAGGCAGCAGAAGCTATTGGAGATTCGCAAATTGTGATTTCTAAGATATGGAAACGTTTTTTAGAAACTGAAAATGCTGGCCAACGTTTAGGACATGGTTGTAGACGAGCAACAACGCTCAATGACGACCGTTATTTAGCTTTAACGGCTCAGAGGCACCGAAGTATGAATGCCACTCCACTACAATGACACCTTCGCTCGGGTACTGGCACCGCAGTTTTGACATAAACTGTCCAAAATCGCCTTCACGCTGTAGGTCTGTATGCTGGTCGACCAATGGTGTGTGTCACATTAGCTGCAAGGCACCGTCTCTTCGCAGGGACTGGGTAACAGAGCATGTGAATTGGAGAAGAAATTAATGGATCAATATTCTTTTCTCTGATCAGTCCCGTGTTTCTCTTCATCCTGATAATGGCGTATTTTCATCTGGAGGGAACGTGGCACTAGAAACAATCCAGCGTTCGTGCACGAAAGTGTCAGATTTGGTGGTGGTGGTGCGATGGTATATGCTGGCATCTCCATTGATGGGCGCACCGATCTGCATATCATTCCAAATGGAACTCTGACCAGTCGTTGAAGTAGGGATGAGATCCTCAGACTTTTTACAGTCCCTTACGTTGCAGCAATTGGAGATGACTTCATGTTAATGGACGACAATTGCACACAACAGCGTTTTAACTTGGTGAATGATTTCCTTTTAGAGGAAGGAACCATACGAATGGAAAGACCAGCGTGTTCTCTAGACATCTACCCAATGGAGCATGTTTGGGACATTCTAGGCAACGAGTTTCTGGACGCCTACCACCTCCACAAACTCTCCAAGAACTGGAAAGAGCTCTTCAGGAGAAGTGGGGCAGAATACCCCAGCCCCTCATTAATAACCTCATTAATTCCATGTCTCTGAGGTGTTTCACATTGCAGGCCACCAGGGTTACCATACCCCTACTAAAAGCGTTTTTCTTTTAAGGAAACCCCTATTTTATTTGATTTTTTCATATGCACAAGGTGCGTTTTTTTCCTTTTATACTCAAAAGTTCAATAAAAAGCATCTTTTCTGCTAAACAAGTGTAATTTTTGTCTCACATAATTTGCTACGTTTGTCAGTAATGTATCAATCGTCGAAAAAGTTCTCCAGGTGCAGGATCAACCAAAAACCTCAATATCCTTTAATTGTTTTGAGCAGTATATTATAACCACAGAACACAAATTTTAACAACTGCTTTAAACCTTTTTTAAAAACTAAAATGTTGTGTGAAATATTCTAAGTGAAATAAATTTTGAACCTCTTTCACATCCATAATTTTTCGTTTCCTGTGCACGTAGTGTGTCAGCATTGCGTTTGCAGCCATGTGTTCCGGTATAATTCTTACTGTAGTTCGTGTTCTCTACCTATTCTGCGACTTTGTACACGGCATTCGGGGCCACCCTTTGTACAATTTCTTAAGCATTAATGCTGAATAAAATGTTTAAAAATAAAACTCGACTTCGTTTCTCGTGATCTTTCAACATGGTCATTACGATGAATGTGAACTGACATCAGCTATCAAAGAAACTAACACGGTGATTAACGAATAAATAACGAATAAATACCTTTGTGCTGAAAATTCAAAAAATCAGTAATCCAACGTCAGAAAGCACAAATATTGCAAAATACTGCAGACACGTGTTTCGGTGTTACAAGGAACACCTTTTTCAATGCAAAGAAATGTGAGCTTCTGGATGAAAAGTCATCCGAGAAAAGGGATGACTCTTTCGGGGGGGGGGGGGGGGGATGACTCTTAAGGGATGACTTTCTCGGATGACTTTTCATCCAGAAGCTCACATTTCTTTGCATTGAAAAAGGTGTTTCTTGTAACACCGAAACACGTGTCTGCAATATTTTGCAATATTTGTGCTTTCTGACGTTGGATTACTGATTTTTTGAGTAACACGGTGATTGTTTACAGTTTCAGCTTTTTTTTTTTTTTAAATTTTTCACTGCAATTTGTTTTCTTCAACTTCTAATATCAGAAACCATTGATTGCATTTGATTTCGAACGCTCTGCGATAATGATGTACCGAGCTCAACGCGCCATTTGCTATATTAAGCAATCCTAACTGAAAAAACGTACACACAAATAGTTTTATTTGGAGAAGCGAAGTCACATGAGCCCGTAATTTGGAAGAAGACCTCTGCTCTGTTGTCGTGGCAACCACAAGTAGAACGTGATATAACATCGAATGAAACGTAATGTAATAGTACGTTCCAAAGCGTTCGAACGACCGATTTGGGGATGGTTCTTATGCATTTATTAAATGCTCTTCGATTTCTATTTTCGAGTTAAAAGTGGAGTGAGTTTTAACACGATGAAATCTGTCTTGAAATTGTGGTAAATTATATTATGGAAGAGTCAAAACGATTGCCAAATATTGGCGAAAAGGAAAAATCAAACACTAAATCTTGGATATTTATTTCTTGCCAACACAAAGTCGAAACAAAAAGTGCATTTTTAAGCAATAAAGATTTGTCAGAAACAGTATAAAAGTAAAAACAAATGCGCGCTAATTATGTATATCTATCTATGCGCTTTAAACCAGTTGAATTTATTGGCCACAAATAATTAAAATGATTGGAAAATATACAGCGTGCATTAGAAATTTTGATGAAACAATTCATGAATAGTTATCTTACTTGGAATAGGTTTTTTTTTTTGAAAGAAAATGAATAACTTTATATTGTTATTTTATTAAGATGATAAGGAGAGGGAGGCACACAATGAAAATTGTGTTTAATAACTGCATCGGAAGTACAAAAAAATTCAGAATCACTGATGTATTTTTTTAAACTCTCACTGCGTGCATTAGAGTAAAATAATTATAATTTCTTCTCAACTGCCCTTAAATGTTTTAAGTTTAAACTAAAAATAGAATTTTAAAATTAAAAATTATTATGAACCAAAAAAAGAAAAAAAATGAACTTCGTTGCACAAAAATTTTAGTCTAGGTTGAACCAAACTTTGGGGAAAATGCTGCCGAATTGCGAACTTAATATGAGCATATTAAGTGTTGCCAATGGTTTCACGAAAGATTTAAAATTAGCAAAACATTAAAAAAAAAAAGCAGATGCATTCTCCAAGACATTTTACACTGCATATTTGATGAAATTTCATTAAACTTCTCTTAAATACCTTTCGAAACAACAATAACACTGCCGTGAAGGTAAACTGCAGTATCAGCAAATTTTTCATTTGACTTTTTTTTTTTTTTTGCATTTTTTTCACCTATTGTCTTTTAGCTTTATTTTACAAGCCTGCTCAGTAGGTTTGCGCTGAACATAAAGCACGAAAAAACGTCAAATTAAATTTCCCTGTCATTAGTATGGAAACCAAAACGCGTTTCTTCCAATATCTCAGAAACACATTTCTGCAGATACTGCTTTTTACCTTCCCATGGCAAAATGATAAAATAGTGAGAAAGAACACCATAATTACAAATAACTTGGATTTAAAAAAAAACGCAACGCTGATAACAAAATGAACATTTCATGCTTAATCATCCATAGGTTAAGAAACGTCTAGTATTTCTTTCTTTCAGTGTCAGTAAATAATTAAATAATTTGTTTTAATTTTATTGAAATAAGTTCTTATAAAGCTTGAAATCAGTTTTAATTTCGGAGGAAAATAAATCGTAACAATATTCGTATCCAGATATACAGCGGACAGTATTGTACTTAAATTATTAAGTGGGTATTTGTTTACATCTTAAATATTAATAGCTAAAAATTGATTGGTACTTTATCGTCATAGATGCGTCACAACACATTTTGAATCTCGCCAATTATTTTTTCATTTCAACATTTATTGCCACCTTGTTTGGGCAAAGTTACACATAAACTACTTATTTGGTGAGCGTTAAATTATTTTGTGCTTTTAATGAGCTTTTTAACAAAGCAAGCTTTAAAACAAGTCCAGAAGTTCCATAGAAATGGAAAATAAGCCGCTTAGTAATTAAATTAAGCCATTAAAAGTGGATGCAACTCCTGTTGTTAAAGAAAGAAAAAAAAGGTTTAAATGCTTCATTAATAGATAAAATATTAAGTAATACATAAAGTATTAAATAATATACAAAGTTCAACGAGTCATAAACGAGGCAGTGAGAAGCAAAGGGTTGTAAGTTAATTATTTAAAGTTTTGTGAGAAACGCTTTCAAAATCCTGATCCTAAATAGGCTTTCATTGTTTTTTTTTTCTAAACCATGCCGCATAGCAGCACTCACCAGGGCTACTGGTATTGTTTTTTGCCCCAGTGCAGACAGAGTTGAGGTTCTCCTATCATTTATACTAGTTATCTCCCAAATTTTAAATTTGGCATTAACATCCCTTTACTTCTCACTGTCTGAAATAAACATTGAACAGTCAAAGTCAATGTAAAACTAGTAAAAGAGGAGTAAATACAGCGACAATGCAAATGTAATTTTTCAAAGTTCGCAAAGTTAGAAAGTAAATAAGTTGCATAGCCAAGGGACGTACCTATAGTGAAAAAGAACAGCTTAAATACCTACTCCTTTTAGTATAACTAATAATACCATAAAAATATTTTTTTCTCTTTTCTTTTTCATGTTCTGTTTGAAACTACAAAAAAAAAAAAAAAAAAAAAGCAATCAATATTCATGAAAGAATAATAGAGTGCTTGGATCTTATTTGACCAATCAATATCCCAAAACGATTTGTCCTACAATATTTATCTAATGATCTTTCTCGAATCGTACATCAAGAAAACATATGATCAATTGCTATCATTTCGTATTACCTGAAATCATTTAATACCCGACAGAAAACTTTGAGGAGTAAACTTCTTGCTTGAGGGAAAACAAATTTGAATCACTCTTTCACATGTCAACAGTACATATCTCATAAAGTCTGGATGTTGTTTCCATACATTATGCAAAAGAAGGAGAAATCGCTGTAGACTGCAGTCGGTTCAAGAGAGGAGGGAGGGGGGGGAGTGGCAATCGACTGATTTTCTCGTTAATCCAGACTGCTTTACTTCAAGAAGTAATGCTGAGAGTCCGATAAAATCTGAAGTCGGAGAGAAGAGGTATTGTTTCATTTTGGCACCAATCTACTGTACGACCTGTTTTATCTGAACTAACGGGGGCCAAAAGCAATTCGAAAAACCGAAATTCTAGGCACCTGGGTAGTAATCGAGGAAAATTCTTAATTAAAAAGACTTATCGTTCATTAAGGGAAAAAAAACATGTTTTGTTTCCCAATTACAAGGAATTGCATTCGAGGAACTAGAAATGTAAAAATTCATCTTCGCATCACTACTTAATAAAGAATTGGTCCTCTGTCTTCTGTTCCAAACAAGGGTGGCGTCTGAAGGAAGTACGGTCGTCCAAAAATTCTTTAGCATAGTGCAAAGAGTGAATGTTTAGAATAGAGTACTTATATTCACCTTCTTGCTTTTTATAATTTAAAATTATAGTCTATGTGAACGTAAATGTCGAAAGGAAAAGAGGTTAAAAATGATGGAGGTCTGATAATGAGTTCTTCTGTTCTCATAAGGGTGGCACAATTGAACGTTATTTCTCGTTATGCTTTCATACAATATTTCGAGAAATAATCCTAGAATTCGGACAGAACATTTAGCTGGATCTCAATCGAAACAAGAAATAAATCGTTTTTGCCACTAGATGCTCCAATGGGGACATCGCAATCAAACGTTTTTCCTAGCTAAATCTGACAGCTATTGCAAGGATTCGCACAAAATGTGGTATGCAGGTGGACCTCTATGAAAACATAAGCTGGATTGTTTCTTGGAACTTATTGCACCAGTTGACACCATTCGACGTTTTTCTCACAAAGCCTAAGTGTTTATATCTCAAGAAGAAATGCGAGGATTTTCAAAGAAAAAAAGGGGGTGGTTTTAAGTGAGCACCATGGTAATATAACAAGTATTTCGTTTGCATTTGAAGCCAATAATCCCGGCACCATCGAACTTTTTTAGATTTTATTTGAACTGCTGCTAAGAGTCGCGACAATTCAACTGTGATAATACATGACATTTTCGCAAAGAAAACCGATAATATCAATTTTACTGCCTTTATACATAAATCTGAAATATCAGAGACACTACAGCTTGCTTGATTTGAGTGGTAGCTAATTCACCAAATCTTGCCAACTTGGTTGCGATAGAATGCATATACATTTGAAATTCTGCTGAGAGAATAAACCACACCTACTTGGCTGCTGAATGACGTAAACTTGAGATACCATCAAGGTGCCGAAGCGCACTATAGTTGGGGCAAATCTAACCTGGCAGCGTCGTACTGTTTTGATTAGGACCAGCGTAACCTCCACAATACTGCCAGGTTAGGTTAGACCCAACTATAGTTGCGATAAGTACTAAACAGTCATAATTAAGAAGTGTAAAGAAGAAAGTTTCACAAGGGCCACTAAGCATTCGTTTCTTTCTTTTATTTTTTTAACTACGAAATTTTTAGTTGAAATTAAAAATGCATCAAAATCAAAAATTTGGTATGCGTAATTAATTTTGAAGAAAATGCTTCAAGAAAAAATTATTCATTATTGTAAGTGAAGTATAGTTTTAGTCAATTTTAATCGCCAAGAACCACTGATTTCATGGCACGTTAATATAACATTACATTTTCAAAATTGGTTATTAACACTATTTAAATGTTTTTCGCGACTTCAGATTTTCGTTAAACTGTTGTATTTCAACAACTATATAAATCGTAATATTTTTGTTTTATTTAAACACTTTTCATTTCGCTCATTCACAAAATTGAATTTAAAAAAGTCAAATTTCTATTGTATATAAACAAAGGAATTGTTTTACATTTCTCTAGTTTATAGAGTGTTTAACACTGGAAATAGAGCATGCACATTCCCTTTTTCCCATAAAAGCCTTTATTCCTACAAAATCGAAAACACATAAATACAACATCGTTCATAAACATGTATTCATGTCTTCCAGTAAAAAAATGGAGGAAAAATAAAGTCACAAACTTCTTGTAAAACCTTTCTTTTATCGCGCTTTTCATGCCAAAAGCAAAATTCTTTTCAAATTTGTTTTAGCAAAAAAGTTGGGCATCAGATAAAAACGTTATCTTGTTATGCTCAGGCCATAAATTGCAGCTGCTTAAGTATTGATTCTAAAGAATAGTACCATTTTGTTTTCTTATATTAGGCAACATCAAATGCAGATACCAATCAGAATTCTTTTTCGAAAGCCAATGGTTCTCGAAGCGATTCAAAAAAATTATTTTAAGTGCTTGCAATACACGCGAGTGCATTCACAATGTCTTTGTCAGCTGTCAGGGTTACTGAAATTAGTGTCAATTCAGTAAATAGAATTTGACGTTTAATTTAAAATGGAGTACTAAGAATTATTTCTTCTGAAGTTCATGGAAGTATATTATTGACTATTTCAGTTTTTCAAGTGGCTTGTTATTTGGCCAGAAGTTGAAACATTCCTGCAGTTTAGTTTTACAGCATGTTATTTTTTGCAGCATTAAATAAGTAAATATTTTTTGCAAACTGTTAAAGATGCTTCAGTTTTTTATATGTAATATATATCATTATTATTAAACAATACACTTGGCAAATTAAAGAGGAAACCATGTTAAATTATTATTACTGTTGCTTATTCTGTCGAATTTAGTGACTAAAAATAGAACTTTTGACGAAAGAAACACCTCCCTTTAAATACATTTTCTTTATCAATGTATTTTTAAAAAATACTTTTTTTTGGGATTTTTAAAATCATCATAAATTTAATTTACGAACTTATGCATCTTAAATGCATCCATAATTGCATTTTTCTTCATACCAATTCATTTAATTGAATAAGTTGCATTACAGGGCAGGATATTTCACATGCTTCGTATCTTTTTTTTTACAGTATTTACGTTTTATGTCCGCTCCTAAATGAAAAGTTAATGTCACTTTAATAAGCGACATTTGCCAGTAAATATGCTAATAAGATTGAAAATAACAGCCGACAGAGGGAAACCTCAACGGAATGATTGCGATACAAGTTCTTTTTATCGAATCGATAATGTCTTTTGCAATGCAAACGTATCACCTCCGATAGTTCAAAGGTACATCATTTAAAAATTATTTCTAAAAGAATAATGGATTATCATAAAATCATTCAAGACAGATGCTGTATAATGAATAATTCATAATTGTTTAGCAACATTTAAGAATAATTTTCCTCCTTTTTCAGAGTAAAGATCAAAGAAATGTGGCGTTGGAGATAACTTTCTTTGATGTTTTCCTCATTTTAATGCTGTAAGTATGTTTATGTCTTTTTTTAAAGAATCACTTTACGTTGCTGTTTTATTATTGACTGCGTGATATTAAAAAGTATAACGATTACTGAACTAGAACTGTCACTAGTGCGGCATTGTAACACATTTCAGTTTGAGCGTTTGAATTTTTCCTGATTTGTAAAACTACTTTTAATGATCTGTTCTGCTGAAATGCATTGCACGAGTACTTCCATTAGTATGTTACGGTCGAAACTCGAAGTTTGGCCAAAAAGCAAATCGGCTGACCAATTCGTGAACTGGTCAAGAGGTTTGGCCGCAGTCTGAAGTAGTTAGCTGGCTACTTTGGCTGGCAATATCGCGAAGTGACGGGGAACGGTAAGGCATTGAACTGTGAAACTTAGTATTCAGAAGTTGTTTTATATGGCTCTGTTCTCCGCGTGGTCACATTTGGGATAAATTAATTAGAAAAGGTATTTAATTTTTTTCAAGATTTTGGAGCATTATTCATCCAACTAAGCCTGAACTAACTGCTGCGTTAATCTTTGGCAGTTAATTATTAACAATATGAGAAGACTAAATTTTATGCAATGCATTGCCAAACAATCAAATCATTTAATTTTTACCCACTTGATTGCTTGGCAATGATTCAATTTTTAGTTTGTTTCATTTTTTTGCTTGTAAAAACATTTGTGGCACTCTGCGTAGAAAGAGGAAGCTTCTCAATGAAAATGTTAACGAAAGTAAATAAAAAAATCTTGGTTCAAAAGACTATATTCTATTCTGCGTTCACGGAAAAGGTAGACAAGATGTTAAAAAAAAAGAGAAATAAATGCTATTTGTTGGCGTCTAACACGTGTTTTGATGAGCGATAGCTAATAAGTGTAAGAAGATGGTGAATATTTATATACCTTTTTATTCCAGAGCCATCCCCCAAAAATGGCAGACTTTCAAACAACCCATTTGTTTACTTTCGGTCCATCTTTTCAAGGAACACAGCATAGAAAAACAACTGAATATTAATCACGCAGTTCAAAATGCCACCGAAAAAGAAAGCGTAGAACTATGGAAATAAACAACACCAAGTGAGAAAATAAACTTAAACGAAGAACATAAAACAATGAGAATAACACATTGATCAGCAATCTAATAACAATTTTTCAAAAAACTGTTTTGAAGACCAATAAAAGAACCAGAAGCTTTGAAAAAATTCTAGAAGAGAATTAGTATCAGCAAACCAGAATTTCTAAGCGTATATCTTTCCAACCGAGACGCTGAAAAACAGCATCAAGCAATCTTGACTGTCAATGTCAAATCCGAAAATCTTTCGTAATTTCATTATAGCATACACGTGTCCCAGAAATCGATTCAAAAGCACCATGTATTGACAATATACATCCGTTATTTTCATCTGAGCGCATAAACCTGGCTCAACTGTTTACACTACTCTTCATCTACCAAATATGAGCGCGTAAGACTACAGAAGTTTGCCAGGAAAATGAATGTGTTTGCCTATCCAGTCAAACATCCAGTGGCTTAAACGATTTGCGCAGAGTCGCAACGCTTTCTTTACTTTTCTTGAGTTATTTCCCCTTACAAATGAATCGTGAAGATCGGATTTTTTTCTTCATACAAAGTTTTGCCATTTTGTTACAATTTTTCTTTTCCATTTTAAGTTTCTGACACGTTGCTTTTTCTGCTTATGTATGATTATAGTATGATTATTCATTCTTCTTAAGTTTTATTTCGGCTGGTACCAGTTGTAACAACCAATAGTTTAAAAAAAAACTGATAGTATCAAGATTATTAATTGTAAGTTGATATCAGTTGAACTGATGTATCACGAAAATCAGTGGTGCTCAACCTTTTTTGGCCTGTGGGCCACGTCCATGGGTGGCCGTATGGTTTGTCACAGGATGTCACTGTGACCTTCTCAAACTTTTTCTTATTCGGAAAATTTTGTCTAATGATTCGGCAAATTTTGAGACATAATTGCAATTTTTAAAAAGCCGGATGGGTTTTTTTCATTGGATGTACTAATGTGCGCATCGGCAAAATTTGGAGTTTCATTCAACAAATGGAGAATTTTCACCCTCCCAAAATGTTTGGTTCAGGATGCCACAGGCCACACCTAATATTAAGACGAATATAGCGTGCCAGAACTAGAGATGAAAACAGTCGGGGAAAAAAAACGGAAAATTTCCGAAAAAACCGAAAAAAAACCGTTTTTTCCGAGGGAATAAATTTTCACTTCGGAAAAATTGAAAAAAAAAAGAATTTTTTCAACTTTTCTGGGTTTTAGTTGAAATTTTCAGCAAAAAGTGATTAGAAATTTCTCACGCTTAAATTCTGATGCAATTTCCTCCCCCCTCCCGTTTTATGTTAAAATACTGTCTAACGTTAATACAAGTTGTTGTATGACTATATAATTTGCATATAGATCAAATATGTTTAATACTTTTACAAAAAAGCTTAAAACAATAACCTTAGTGAAGAATTTATTTTTCCTTCTTCATAAAACAAACAAGCATAACTTTAATCACAAAACTATGTTTCTGCTGACTGTGAACCAAATGTACAGAGTGCGGCAAAAAAAACCTGGGCAAGCAATTTTCCAAGAAACTTTATTAAAAATAAATAAGCTAACAAAACACAAAAAATAATAATATGAGAAGACCTTTAGCAATCATTAAATTTAATTGGTTTCAAACTAGCAGCCTTTTGCAGTAATACAGAGATGCAACTGCTTATTGAAATTTTCATTCAAGGGCGGCAAGTCCTTTTATCAATCCTATTCCCTATAAAGCAATTGGTTTAGAGAATTCAATTTTATGATGGGATTGAGGAGGAGCGAGTAGATCGTCCACTTAAAAGAAGATATCTTGTCAAAAACAATGCGCTTTGAACCACTCTTGTCTTTTTGGCCATATTAATCGTTTAAAGGAAAATATCCAGTCTACAATGCTGAAGTGCTCTTAGGCCCACAGAAGTACAATAACTTCTAAAATGTCCTCTGGTTCACTTTTTGATTCATTTTACAGGCCTCATCCACAAAAAAATAGAGATTTTTTATCGCTTGTCCTGATTCCATCTCAGACCAAGCCTGACTTCAGATTTTGGCAATATCTAACACTTTCTAAGGTGCTTAGAGTGTCTACCAAGGGCGCCCATATGCAAAATTTAAGGGGTAGGGGGACTCTGATATTTTCCCCATGGTTTAGCAGGATATTTTCCCCATGGAAACCGACTTTAGTAGAGATTAGAGCTTATAAAATATAAAATTTTCGATAACTAATTCATTAATGACTGGAGAAAAATTGTTTTTACATTTTTACAAAGAAAAAAGTATTAAAAGGGAGAGGAAGTTCTACTTTACAAAAGGAGGGGCTTGAGCCCCCACTTTCCCCCCTATATAGGAGCCTATGGTGTCTGCAGACCAAATCCTATATTCTGGGGTATTTGAACCGGTTGAACGGTAAATCTTGAAAGGTATCGGTTGAAAGGTATCTCTTAAAGCGTGGACTTGCGGGCCCATCTCAAACGTTTCTGGCATCTTTAGAGTCATACGAATGCCTGAATTTTTGGAACTTGCAAAACTTCTGTTTGAGCTGTCCCTTAGTCGCACTTATCGGTTACAAATTCCCACAAACGACTGCTCTCGTGGAAACCCGAGGATATCATTGAACTCACTTTTGGATGACCTAACGATTAACTGAAATGTTCACTGTTCATTTTTGTACACTTTCCGAACATCGACTATCATTTCCAAGCCACTTGGAACGGCATGCTGTTTCAAATACTGTTTGTCGAGGCATAACAAGCAAACGAATTGTCGTTCTACTTGGTTAAACAACTTAAAATAGCAGTTATTTCTCTCGCTTAAAATTTAAAGAAAACCTAAAAACAATACATGAACTAGGTAATATATTGTAAATTATTTCCTAATAAAGTAAGAAACAGAAATAAATTAGGTACTCATTAAAATGAAATTACCTTTCTTCCATTCGATAATACAATTTTTGTCCGATATTTTTTTACGCACCCTGTATGCTGCAGTAATAAGCAAAAAAGGGGACTTTGCAGTTGGGCTCAAGCTGAAATATTGTATTTTAAAGTGTGGCTCTTACATATATTTGATTCAGATGTCCTTTTTTTTAAAGGATTTTTCAAAACAATAGCTCTTGATCAAATGACCCTAAAACATTTTACTTATTAAGTAAAATACGAAACAAAGAACAACTTGGTTATAATAACTCAAATTTGTTCAAAAGGGCTGGTATGACTACTTTTACTACTATGCTTAGCACAGCCGTATGAATAAACTTAAACTCCAGTTTAATTTTGGTTCAGCTTAAGAAAAAACAATTTAGTTTTGATTTGGACTTAAACTGGATTGGAAAAAATCAAAACTCAATAGCTTTCATTTTCAGACAGTAACGTATTATTTTTCTTCCAAAAAAAAAAAAAAAAAAAAAAAAAACATCAATCATGTTTGAAAGTCGAAAATTTCAGAAGTTTCAAAGGCAATCTAAAATAGAAAATGTAATTGTTATGATTAGACACACATTACCCAATATTATTGGTTGAGTGACGACTTGACTTATTTCTGGGTTTGACCATGAAAGCCCTCTACTCAGTTATAAAACAAAAAGGTTTTTTCTTCTAATTAATCTTACCTTTATATGTATTTCTGTCAAGCAGAAAAAGAAGATGTGTGGATAGCATATATTTTTTAATGCTTAACCCTTTATATGTTACTAGAAACACAGAGCTATTAAGAAACCCAAATTTTATTCATAAAAAAATCAAATTTTCCATTTTTTCCAATTTTTCCTAAAAAAAACCGGTAAAAAACCGGTTTTTTTTCTACCACTTCAAAATTTCCGGAAATTTTACATCTCTAGCCAGAACACATATAAAGTTAAAATATATTTAAATCTTTTTAGATAACAATGGAAAGAAATCTAAAAATTTGTTTTTTAAAAAATACGAACCAGGAATTGTTATTATACTTACATACTTATTTTATTGAAGCAAAGTCCATAACTGTTTTTGTAGAAACGAATTTTTGACTATTTGACGTCAAGTTTGCTATAATCATTCGTAACACCGAAAGTAAAATGTTTGTTATAGAAGGTTCCCAATATCTTTTCCAATTTGTAAAATTAATATATCTACGAGCCACAAAGATCAGCATCGCGGGGCACATATGGCCCGAGCCCCGAAAGTTGGGCACCAGTGACTTTGATGACTGCCAATGTAGCAATTTTAGTATTACTGATACATCCATTACGTTGCTATACCAGTTACATCGATATATGACTTAATCTGTTAGAATAACTCGAGTATAGGAGGCATTAGTATCAAATACAGCTCAATACAGAACCTCCAAAAGTATTTTTTAATTTTTATATTTTATTACTTTTTTTTCAATATTATCGAAGTGATTTGTAAGTAATCCTTCTCAAACAGTTTGAAAATCCCTGCAGAGTTCTCGTTTCACTACAAACCAGCTCTATCCATGCTTCTATGGAATCGCGATTGTGAAAAAGGGAAGTGTAACACCAGCAACATTATTATAAAAAAATTGTTTAATCCAGTCACATTTTTTATTGTTTCAGGCTTGTAAATGGTATAAAATTGAAGCACTACATGAATTTAATCGGAATTTGAGTGAAAACTTTAAAAAAAAAGACGATTTACTTCAAAACCAGTTCCTTAATCCAAGTTATTTTTATGTGTGAATAATTGGGAAATAGTTAGGCAATACTGCTATTTAAAGAAAAAGCTAAAATAAGTTTAAAACAAAATATTATGCCAAAAAAAAAAAACTTAAGGTTTAAACGATTTTTATTTCTCCTGTGGAGATTTAAAATAATATTTTTTCCTGGTTTTAGTACTAAACGCGTCAACCGATTGCGTTAAAATTTTGAAAATGAATTTATAGTGTGAAACAATTATTTCAAGTTATACGTTATACTAACTATAAGTAATCAGGTTTTAAGTTTAAAAAAATAATTCAGAGTGGAGGCATAATGGAGCTCCTTAATATTCTGGCAGGAGGTGATAAGGACTTATAAGTATCTTCCTTAATTTGAAAATAGAAATCACTAAAGGACAGAACAGGTGACTGTTTCAGTTACTACAGTGTGTTCATGTTCAAAAGTTCTATTTTGTATTTGGTATGGGTTCTAAACTTTGAAAAAGTATATAAGTCCAAACTTTTATTTTACTTCTTTAGTAACAATAAAGCTGAAAGTCTCTCTGCCTGGATATCTGTGTAGACGTCTGGATGTCTGTGGCGCGCACAGCGCCTAAACTATTCGGCCAATTTTCATGAAATTTGGTACAAAGTTAGTTCGTAGCATGAGGGTGTGCATCTTGAAGCGATTTTTCAAAAATTCAATTTTGTTCGTTTTCTATTCCAAGTTTAAGAACATTTTCCCGAGAAAAAATTTCATAAGATGGACGAGTAAATTACCAAGTTATCATAACGTGGAACCGTAACATGGGCAATCCAATTGGCGAGAAATTCACCACACATTATTTGTAAATATACAGGCGAACCAAAAGACCTTTTAATTTTCTACGGGCAAAGCCGTGCGGGTACCATTAGTCTGTTATAAAATAAGTGGAGAGTGTTGGCAATATTAATCAGTTCAATAGGGTTTACTTCATAAACTTTCATCCGGTTTATCCCTTTTTTGGGAGGGGGGGGGGCATGTCAATTCTGTGGTGATGATACTTCATATATGAACCAACAAGAACACTGCTGAGAATGCAGCCAGTTTTTTCGACTAACTGATCACAGTCAAACTAAAATGCTACCTACTAAAAACATAAGATAAGTATTTTCATTAACAAATGGAATCGATTTTGTCTCAGCCGATCGAAGCCAACTTATTAGAGCCAAACTGAAATGCTACTTGTTAAAACACTGGATAAATATTTTGATAGCACGAAATCTCAAAAACAGTAACATTAAACAGCTGTTCGTTCACCAAAATGGCGATAACTAAAGTTGTGTGTACACTGGTTTCTCTTTTCTTTTGGTGAGTGGACCGTTTGAAGTGTTCATGGTTTAATGATCACAGAAAGAAAAGTTTACCTTTGTGAAGAACTCATCCAGGTGTGTTTACTTATTCTTAGAGGGATTAGAGACGGTAATTGAAAATGAAAGTATTTCCACCATGATTTATAGCGGACTGTTCTTCGCGGTGAGTTATTTATCATTTTATAAAATACGAGGAGCTAGGAATTATCCAAATAGAGCTGAGGAAACACTGTTAGAAAATGTGTAATTCTCCCGCTAAATCAACGCAAAATAGTATTTGTCTTAGAAGAAAAGTATTGCGCTTTTTTTACTTCCTTTTACAAAAAAGGATGTATTGTATTCGCAAAAAAATTTTCACTCAAAAATCGACCTTAATTTCCATTTTACTCACCCCCGAATGAGTATTGAGTTTTTTTTTTCGACTCGACCACACGTGGATAAGTGCCTAAGAACGTATAGACACGCGAAATATCCATTATGACGATTCCCGAGTTAATTACAACGAATTTTCTCGTGACGTCTGTATGTACGTATGTATGTATGTGCGTATGTGCGTATGTATGTCGCATAACTCAAGAACGGTAAATCCTAGAAAGTTGAAATTTGGTACGTAGACCCCTAGTGGGGTCTAATTGTGCACCTCCCCTTTTGGTTGCATTCGGGTGTTTTTAAAGCGGCGTTTTACCCCTTTTTGGGGAGGACATCATTGCTAATTTCGATGTAAACTCAAGTGGTGTTATAATTTAGCGGACTCTTGGCGGTACATCGCCATTTTGGTCGCCAAGTTTTGTCGCCAACTTGGTGACAAATTTGGCAATTTGTTTTAAAAATCTATTTCAATTTGGCCACTGTTGGTGATATTTAGAGAGTAAACTATTGAATCACATTAAAATTGCCAGTAATGGGGAAATGACATTAAATTGGAGTAAAAGGAAGTCATGTGATGCACACATCAGCTCCTTTTAAATGGAAATTGTGTAAATAAAATTTATATAGTTGCTTTTTTAACCGAATAATTAAGAAATGGATAAATTTATCAATATTTTGACAAAAGTCATGCACTAAACTATCAATTTGAATAATGTTGTCTAATCAGTAATTTTTATAACTATATTTCTAAGACGAAACTCATCATCAATTCTGTACCTCAGGGCCAGACTGACGTATGTCCAAAAATTGCGATTTTCTGTTTGTTACTGCATTAGTATGCAGAAGCTTAACCGCATCGAGTCATGTGAAAGAAATTTAAAAAAAAATTATTTTCAATTTTTTATCAAGGATAAAAGAGCGCGTATCCCATGCACCGGAAAAAAGTTTTTCTTCTCTCCTGTAGAAGTATCATAATGTGACTTAAGTCCCTTTGATTCTGAGATACAGAATTTTTTCTTACAGTCAATGTTAGAAAAACAACATTTAGTATCGTGTTAACGTCGATGGACGTTGTAGAAGTCTCAAGAAACTTCACTGAAATATTTTGAAATTTCGTTAAAATCTAGCAAAATTCAGCTAAAATCATAAAATTATCCTGAGATTTTATTCACAGGGGCCGGGAAACTCCGCTAAAATCTCATTAATTTCAAAACAACCGCATTAAATTTCGTTACTATGTTATGAAATTTCCCCAAGAATTTCTTGCTATCTCTAACACTTTGCACATAGTTAAAAGGATTCATCGGAAATATTCATTTAGTTGAATGAAAACCTTCTGTCACCTTATAAAACTTTGTTTGAAATGTACGGAGTTACACACATTGCTCATACAACTTTATTTTTTTTGCGACAAAAGTGGCAAAGAAACGTGTTAAAGGTATCAAATCAACGCATTCATAGTGTTAAGAAAAGGGTGTTTTTAATTTATTATATTCAAATATGCACGAAGTGCAATAATAAAACGCTTGAAAATTTAAACTTTGAGCTCAACAACTCAAACACACCTAACCAAAATAATAATAATAATAATAATAAAATTTAATTTGAGTTTTGGACATCTTGAATTCAGGTTATGTTTTTTGCAATCACGTGTGCGTGCGTGTGTGTTTATGCAGGCGTGTGTGTGTGTGTGTGTCTGTGAGCAGGCATGAGTGTGTGGGTATGTGGTTGCATGTTGGTGTAGGTGTGTGTGTGCGTAGGTGTGTGTATGTGTGTTTAGGTGTGTATATGTGTGTGTAGGTGTGTAGATGTGTGTGTGTGTGTTTAGGTGTGTATGTATGCGTGTGTGTATGATATGGATGCAACCTGGAGACGGTTTTCGCTAGAGGAGCAGCATCGTGAGGTCGATCGACGGTGATGCTGCAGAGGGAGGCTGGGGGGAAATAAAATCATAGGAATTCAAAACGAGAACAATAAGCAATGTGATTGCTCAAAAAAGAAGAAGTGAAGCTAGGAAGAAATTTGTCTTATTGGCTACAAAATGAAACAAATTTGACTGATGCGGAAAAAACTAACTTCATGCATTCTTAATTTTTTTTTGGAGTTTGCGGTCTACATAGATCGTGTATAATAACCAAGTATAATACAGATGACTTCTCCCTCTCCCCCCAAAAAATGACAAGATTTAATATATGAAGGAATTATCCTTAAAAATCAGAAGAAAAAGCAATACGAAATAATTTGCGTATTCAGTGATCCTTGAATTTGGGCTTATTGAAAGCAATTATTTTTGTTGCTGTAATGAACTAAAAAGATCTTAAGTCGCACCTTATGCAAAAAAAGAGGCTATATGAGGTAGTGAGAAGTAAAGGGATATAAGTGGACTTCATAAAGTTTTGAGTAAAATACGTTTAAAGTTCAGATTCTAGGTAGACTTTCATTTATTTATTTATTTTTCTAAATCATGCTGTATAGCAGCAACTACCAGGGCTACTAGCACCATCTATTCCCCCAAAACAAAAGAGAGGTTCTCCCATAACTTGTACTGGCTATCTCCAATTTTTTAGTTTTGACACTTAATCCCTTTGATTCTCACTGCCTCATATGGATGCTTCACTTGAAAAATCGATTAACTCCGTTAAAACAAAAAGTCGAGAAAAGTGATGAAGAAGATAGTGTTATCCATAGGAGTGAATGGGCCCTCGTGTTACATTTTCTGCCATCGCAGGATCAGAAATGAACTGGACCAAAAGTTTAATATAAATTCGCATTCTAAGCTTTGATTAATCACTATTAAAGCAGGAATGAGGATTTAATTTAAAAGTGGAGTTAATCGATTTGGCAATTGAGGTATCCATATAATCGTGGAAAAATGTGGATTGTAAAGGATTTTTTCGGCTCTATATTTATCAGAAGTTTAAACAATCTGAGCAGTGCACAAAAGACAAACATGCCGAAGAATACAGATACTATATTGACAAAGATATACAGAAATATATTTAGTTAAGACAAGAGTTTTTTGACTTTATATATACTGCGTAATCCAAAAGTCAGCCGGGGTCTCAAAGCAAAAGAGAGGTTCTCCCATTACTTGTACTGGCTGTCTCCAATTTTTTAGTTTTGGCACTTAATCCCTTTGATTCTCACTGCCTCATATAATGGTGGAAAAATGTCGATTGTGAAAGATTTTTTCGGCTCTATATTTATCAGAAGTTGAAACAGTCTTAGCACTGCACAAAAAACTAACATGACGAAGAATACAGATACTATATTGACAAAAATATACTGACATATATTTAGTTAAGACAAGAGTTTTTTGACTCGATATATACCGGGTGATCCAAATGTCAGGAACATCTTTAAAAATGAATAATTCGAAAATGAATAAAGATAAAAATATGCGGTTTGCACTAAATGGATGGAAACGAAGCCGAGTTCGGTCTGGTGAAGACCCAAAAATAGTTCTGATGGCGACCAACAGACGGCGCTGTTGGACTTCTGATGTAGGATCACGCCCAGCAACAAACGATATAAAAAGGAGCAACGACAGCAGGTAATGGTAGTTGAAACTAATATGCAATCGAAATGTTGTCCAGAGTTGAGAAAGCCCGTTTAGCTTAACTATATTATAAAAATTATGGAGAAATAAAAAGCTATAGTGCCATTTGTGATGATTGTTGATGTATTGAATATTATTATCATCGAACATGAAACAATTAATCAGAAGGTTGAATAAATAAAAATATTAAGTCCCAGAATTAAAAAAGCATAAATAAATACATTCATTTACAATTAATCACCAAAATATCAAGCGCCTTTTTTACACCAAACTTATTCCGCTATCTTTTTTAAATTTCTATTTATGGAATTCTAAATTAAAAGTTAAAGTTATTATTTTTCTTCTTGCAACGCAACGCCTGCAAGGCTTCGCTCTATCTTTTAGCTCGATGGAAGGTTTTCCTGTCCGTTACATTGATGAAAAAAATAACTATTGTTATTTCGTTGCCATACAAAACCCGGCTTCTTTTCTATCCGTTTAGTACGAACTACATCTTTTTATCTTTATTCGTTTTCGAATTTTTAAAGTTGGAGATTTGGAGAATTTAAAGTTGAAGAACGTTGGAAAGAGAGAAATACTAATTTCGCTTTTTCAAAAAAGTTTTACCAAAAGAATCTCTATAACGTACAACTTATGCAATAGAATTTTATAATGCATATTTTGCATAAATTGCCACATGTAAATTTTATTTTATAAGGTAACATAGTTATAACGTTACACAGAGAACTAATTTTTTAAATTCATTAACTTCAAGATTTCATTTTACAGAAATTTTGTATGCTGTGGCTGATATAAGATTACTTTTCAAAGATAAAATTGAGCTGAAACGTTATAATTGAAATCTTTATCTATCCATAAAAACTTTTATCAGTTTTTTTTCAATGCCGATTTTTCAGTGTTGTTTACAGATTTTTTCATAATGATCTACAGTGGCTCCCAAAAGTGTTCGTACACCTACGACTTTCAATGAAAAAGGCCCCATGCATTGGTTAAAATTAATATTTCGGAATAGGTATTTAATTACAAGATCTATGATCTATTTTTAACAAAACTACGTGAAAATTTTTAATAAAACTTTAAAACTTAATTTTTTAAAAATCAAAAACCAAAAAGTGCCGGAAATTTTATCTCACAAAAGTCTTCGTACACTTTGATAAAATGTCAAAATATTAGCAAATAATCTAACTTTTTACAAAATTATTATTTAGTAGAATGTCATACAGTATGGATAACAGCTTTTAAACGTGTGGGAATAGATTTCATTGTTTTTTTTTCTTTTTTTATGCAATTTCTGAGTAAGTGTTCAACCACACTTCGAGTTTTACTGTTTCTAGCTTTATTTTCGTTTCAGAGCTGTATATTTGTAATCTAGCCTCCAAATATCTCTAAATATGTTACATTAAATTGAACTCTGGCAATTTAGGAGATATTTCTAATTTTAAGGACAATTTTTGAGACATCAAACACAAACGTGAACTTCTTATCCTTATATTGATAAAAAACAAAGTTGTTTCCGATTACCAAATTTTGGGCTAATAGTTTAAAATTGTGTTTTAAAATATTTAAATGACCAGCATGATTCATTATTTCTTTTAAAAATTCAAAATTTTCAAGTCCTGATGCACTTATGCACCCTCACACAAGAACACTTTCACCGTCCTGATTAAGTGATCCATCTAGGTTCTTAAGATTAAATTCCTAATTTTTTCTTCTATTGACAGATATACAACAATTTAACCTAAAATATTGAATTTATTTTCCTCTATAAGTAAGAAGTTGTTCCAAAACGTTTTGAGCTTATTTATCATTGATTTTACGACGGAAAGCGTAAGCTTACTGTTTTTCTCACGAACAAGAAAATTTCTGCATGAAGAGATCCCGCTAATCAGAGAACTTGACGAACAATTTTAGGTGAAAATTAAACATAAAATGTTTCATTCAATTCTGCAGAAACTTTTTCAGCACCCAAATGTGTATTTTTCATAATTTTTTAGCTGTAAACCTCCGATCAGACTTTGTTAACTTTGCCAGTTGATCTTTTCTTACCTTGTTTTCGATCCGATTCTTGTCATTAAATTATTTTTTTAAGCACTTCACTATAGAATGGTATAAATTAACTAATTTAGAGACATTTTAAACCAATTTATGTCTACCGTGAGGGGAAAAAATCAAATTTCGAATCGTGTTTGTAGTTTTCTACTTATAGCTGCCATTTAAAAATAATAAACAGAATATTAGGGAATAAATAAACAAAAAATTAAAGGCAAATGACTTTACAGTGTCATTACAATACAAAAATAACAAAAAAACCACATATGATAATTTTAATCATCAATTTATTCAAAAATATTTCAGTGTACGATGACTTTTGTAGCGTATTTTTTCTTTGTCTCTTCGTTTTTTGACAAATTTCAAAAATAAAATCTGGCACTATTAAAAAAAAAAACTACTAGGTTTTTTTTCAGAATGGCATAGGAATGGTGTGAAAAAAAATTGGACTTCATACTCGAACTCAGCTTTGCGTTATTTTGGTTTTACTACAAAATTTCAAGGTGTACGAACACTTTTGGGAGCCACTGCAGGTAAGTTAAATTTATTTCTCATATCATATCTCTCTCTTTTTTGTAAAAAGTTGCAACAGAGTTTTGAGTACAATTTTCAAACTTTTTTTTTACATGTAGAGTTTAGTTTGAGTTTCTAAAAAATCCTTCGAGCTATACAAATTTTCTCACATGGATTGACTTAGTTGAAAATTAGTTTTTAAGATTAGTTAAAAATTTACAATAGAAAACTATATGCATTTTAAAAAATTGTGTATTCACTAAAAACTTTTAGAAACCTTTTTTTGAATAAACAAAAATGTTTTCGAAAATCTCAGAAGCAACCTTGTAAAGGCATATTTTTCTATCAATTGTCAACTTTCCTGTCATTTTCAAACTACTTAACGGAAATTACGTGCAAAACAACAGGTTGGAGAAGATAAAGTGAAACCGGAAGCGACGTCATGAAACAGATGTTCTTCTAAGGAATTGGTTTTGCGAATTTCTTAACAATGCCGAAAAATGGTTTCAAATACTCCGAAGCCTTTTTTAAAGTTACAGACAGATGTCTCAAAACCAGTCAAAAATTTTTTTGAAAGTCACAGATTTCTACAAAACTGAGCAAAAACGTTTTTAAAGATTACGTGAATGGTATCTGCCTCAAAAAATCAGAATTATTATTTTATTTTATTTTTTTTAAATTAGAAACGTTGAATTTTTTTACAGGAGATAAAAATATTTTAATAAATCTTTTATTTTTCATGGTACACTTAAGCTCAAACGTGAATGCAGAACTCTGCAGTTCTTAAATTTCATTCTCACTAAGCATTAATTTTGGTGAAATATCACATAAAGTCATCTAATTGAATTTACCAAGATAAAAATCTTAATGAGTCAGTAAAAGCAAAGATAATATCCAGTTAATAATGCTCGCCACATCTCAATCAAAGGCAAAAAAATCCGCCTCAGTTTTTCTCTGAATTATTGACGTAACTGAGAGCATATCACGTAGCTCGAGAAGGTTGATCATTTGGCCTTTAAGTATGTGTGGGCAGATAAGGCTAAATCTGAAAACAATCGCTTTACAGCCGTTTCGCAAGTTTTATGTGGAAGAAGTAAAAAATTTCAGATTCTTTGAAAGTGCCTTTAAAATTCTCAAAAGATTCCTATACTTTTTTTTCAGTTTTTATCTTTCTTGCTGTAATTTAAAAATACGGCAAAATCATCTGAATAATTAAAAATGGTATACGTCATGTCACACATTCGTTTAATGCGCTTATGAAAATTTGTCTTAAAGTTAAAATATTTACAGTACATTCAGGGTATCTTTGGGCCGAAATTTCCCAATTTTGAACTGTCCCACTCATATTATAGTAACTTTATACAGTGGTGTACCCAGCATGGGATAAAGGGACGGTAATTCATGGGATACAGGGACGGTAATTTGTTGTGTCATCCCCCACCCCTACTTCTACGAATGCAGAAAAAAAAAAAAAGGTTCTAGTGTTCTATGAAAACTAGAAAACAAGAAGTTCATACAATTTTCAGAAAAAACTAGATTTGGGCTACTACGAAATTTTATGTTGGCTAATGTACCTACAAATAAAAACTACGAACGCTTTTGCTATAACTTGTCCTAGATGAAAATGTGCAAGGTCAAAAGAATAAGGAAGTGAATGAAATTGATGGCCTCTTAATTATTTCAAAAGTATCCCAAGAGTATGGTGTTCAGTTTTTTGGTTAACGAAATGATTAACGTCTAACTTACAATAGATGGAATAAAATTAAAAAAATATGAAAAATGAAAAATCTGGCGTTACTGCTCTTTAGGTGCCCACCAGCAGCTTAGATGTCAAAAGTTTGAGAAACACTGTTGTTACAAAATGCTGACCGCATTCAAGTCACTTAAGAGCTGCTTAATTTCAAATTTCTCTTAATTGTTTTTAAGTATATGTGTGTTTAAAGAAAACGCTATTATCTTATTCGAGAGATGGAAATGTCTCAATTCCAATAGAATCGAGTTCTCACTATTAACAATGCTATAAAATTGTTTCGACAGAGATTAGAACGTTAGCTATTATTTGATAGGCAACAGCAAAACATTTATCTTGCTGCTTTTAAATGAAAAGCGTATTTAATTGGGTTTAAATTTTTTAAAAATTGCTAACACAGCTAAAGTTGTTTCAAAAATTAAATAAATGATGCTTTTAAAATACTCTGGCTTTTAACATCGTAAAAATTGTCTAGTTACATTTATATGTTATTTTTTCTTTTTGGAAAAATGCCCGAAAGAGATACATTTTTTATTCTGCAATTTTAAATGCCACATTGTAAAAACAATACAGAAACTTTCCTGGAAATCATTGGACAGCTATAATGTGTTCAATTTCCGCAAGTAACATCTTACAAAAAAGAAAACAGGAATATTTCTTGCTAAAATTTAGTATCATTTATGAATTTAGAATCATTCTGAATTTAGAATCATTCTAAATTTAGAATCATCTCAAAATTTAGAATCATTTCAGAATTCTAAAATTTAGTATCATTTCTGAAATTTTCTGTAGAATTCAGAAATCTCCCTGGTTAAAGCCAGTCGTGTCTTTGGAACCTTCCGAAAACAATTAGGCAGGTTTAATATATTAGCTTCGGATCTTCCTGATTTACCAAGGAAGCTTCAAAAGCATTACTGTAAACATGGCCCAAGCTAAGAAAAAATTGCAAGTAAGTATCAAGAATCGAACTCGCCTGCAACTCTAATAAAGTTACGGAATCCAGGGACTTATTCGCTCTCATTGGGAGCTTAGTAAATCTGGACGGGCTGTAATCGAACTAAAGCCGATACATTTAATAAATACGCTCAGTTTATCTTTAAACTGGAAGCTAAAAGTATTTTTCACAACATTGAGAAATCCGCATTCGTGCAACGTGAAGCAATTCGGGAAACTGTTTTACAAAGTTACTCGATTTTCCCTGGAAGTGGATGAAAACCTGTGAATTTCCGAAATGTTCCTCAGAAATAATCAGTAACGATTCGGAATTTTTTTAGTGAAAGTCAAATTAAAATTCGTTATAAGTAAAATATTAATTTACGTTATCAATTATTTAACCTTGTAATGTCAATTAATCACAAGAATTAATTTAAATTATCAAAAACTAACCGCACATTCCTAAATTACTGAGTAGCGAAGAAACAAAAGCTCAAAGTCATTGAATCCAAGCACAGTTTAAATAAATTGCTGTATAGAATTTAAATTATTGAATAAAACTGATTTAGCTTCATTTCTAAAGTTAAGTATTGGATGGAATATCAAAAGATCTTTGCAATGTTTCGGAAAAAAAGAAACAAATAAACAAACTGATCTAGTTTTGCTTTTGAGCTAATTATAGTTTTGAATTCATTTACTTTAGCAGTTTGTTTTATCTACTGCTATACGTTTCTTAATGGGCTAAGTTTCTCCGATAAAACATGCTTTCCCAATATCTAAACTTTGAAACGTAGTTAATTGTTTAAGTTTGTAATGGTTTCAATTGAAACATTTATTTAATTGCTATTTTTTGGTAATTTATTTATTTTCGATAAATGTCAAGTTTTGGGAAAAGTAATTATGGCATTCGTCACGTGTTTATCAAAATAAAATGAATTCTTCTAATGCTTAAAATCCGCTTCACTAAAAACAATTAAAAATTCAGGTCCAGTAAACGCATACTACAAAAGTCTATTAAATTTTTACAGAATATGTCATAGTATTATGATTAGCTTGTTGAAGTTTTCACAATGAGTTTAAGCATTCTTAAGTTATTGTGTGTCCGCCTATTTTAAATTATTTCTTAGATTCTTGTTGTAACTGCTGCTATAATTCAATGAAAAGAAATGTGTTGCTACAGGACTAAATTTTCTTATTCAATTCTCTAGTTGACTGCAATTTTTCAGTAAAGTATACGTTGGGATTAGAACATATGGTTATTTTTTTACCACTGGGTTATTCCAAGGTAACAGATGCACTAACGTCAAACAAAGACGCAGAATATGTTAGATTCTTGTTTCATCTCATTGATACTCTTATTGTACTATTTTTTGTAAGTCAAAAATTATTTTTGTTACTTTAAGAAGGTAGAGTTCTTGTCCTTAACCTTTTAAATATTAATTGAGATCAATAATATTCGGTGCAGTATTTATTTATCCAATATTGAATTTATTTTTATTTTCAATGTTTTGTAATACTAGTAAAGTGCATACCAAGCAAAATTGATGGGGCAAAGTGAAATATTTCAATTTGATTACTTAATTCATTTTTAAAATTCCCTATGTTTTTTTTAAAATTAAATAATTAATTTACATATCTGCATTTAATAATTCACTTGATAATTTATTTTCTTATTTTTCTCTATTTCTTTCACTCATTATTGTTTTCATAAATTAACTAATTATTTCATTAATTTATTTGTTTATTTTTCACTATCTTTTCATAATCTATATTCATGTTTTATTTTATTTGCTCATTCATTTGACATTAATATAGTTTTTATACTAGTTGAATAGAAAGTATACCCTAAGAAAATATTTTATGCTACACTTCGCTCCATGAAAAAATAAGTGAAAAATTTCAATTTCATTTAAGGTTCAAATTTACTGCCAAAAAATTAAAAATAATGTTTCAGTTAACTACACTGTTCTATTTTAATGTACTGCAATTTTGAAACAGATTTCCAAATTTTTGATTTAAAAAATGCAATTTATTTTAATTATTTCACTTTGGCCCACATTCGCCCACCCTTTAGATGATATATGTGTAAAGTATAATATAGTTTTAAAAAATAATTTGAATTACTTTTCATAACCAGTTATTTTCAAACTATAATGAAAATTATGCTAGACGAACTGTTATTTGTAAGAAAATTAAATGAGAATATTATTTAAAAAAATTATGTTTAAGTGTTATATTAAAGTTTTGATTTATTAAGAATATTATAAACTGATTAAAAACAGATAATTTAAAATAATAATAATTGAGAGGCATATTCGTGACTATTTCTGTTATTTTTTTCAATAATTGATATTACATCGTATTTGATGTCTAAAAATATACTAAGTTCGATAACTAAAGTTGTTTGGTTTCATAAGATAGCTTATATTTAATTTAGCTGTCCAAAGTAAAGAAAACATCAAAACAAATATTAAATTATATTAAAAAAATATGCTTACTATTTATATAAAGGGTCAATAAAGAATGCTAAAAATAGTCATTGGCTTTAAGAAAATTTCACCATATGAAAATTCTTAAGTCGGAAAAAACTATTTTGAAAACATTCTTAAAATTTATACTAATAGACTAACATCAAATGTTTTCATTTATGATGGCAATTTGGAACCCCCCCCCTCCTTTTTTTGATATCGAAACTTTATGCTACTATTAAATGCATTGAAAAAATTTATTATTTTAATGAAAGCATTATCCGAAGGAGGATAAAGATGATGTTACTTTCTTTAATATTTTATAGCACAATAACCTTTTTTTAGCAACCGTACATTTTCAGTTTTTGAAAATATGTATTGAGCATTTTTTTTAACAGCAATTGATTTAAAACAACATATCTCCTCTTTCACTTAATTGAGATTATAAAACTAAATATTTGGTATCTTCAAAATCACACTACTGAATGTTTTCAGCATTGCATACATTTTTGGTAAATACTGTCAATCTATAACAAAAACGTGAAGTGAAACTATGCAAAGAAAATTTTTCAAAGAAAGAATCACACTACTGAATGTTTTCAGCATTGCATACATTTTTGGTAAATACTGTCAATCTATAAGAAAAACGTGAAGTGAAACTATGCAAAGAAAATTTTTCAAAGAAAGAATCACACTACTGAATGTTTTCAGCATTGCATACATTTTTGGTAAATACTGTCAATCTATAACAAAAACGTGAAGTGAAACTATGCAAAGAAAATTTTTTTAAGACGAAAAAGAACACATTTAAGTGTAGGTGCTACCACGCACCGAAAACGGAATTAAAATAAAAAAAAAACATGTATTTCAGAATGAAACCGATGCTTTTAAGTGGAAACTAGTAGTTAGTTTTTCTTGTTAATTATCACAAAAACACAACTTGTTTCCAAGAATCCCACTTAACATGTTTTTAATAATGCATCATTTAAAAAACAAATTCTTTTCACGACATTAAAGTAAAATTTCCTGTTAATGAATATATTTTTTTCATTTGTTTGCCGGGAAAGTAGAATTTTATGGAAACAACAATAGAATTATTTTAAATAATTAAAAACATTTTATACGTAAACAAATGAATATTACATATTTTGGATACATGTTGAACTAAGACAGCGTTTTTAACCATAGAGAACTTTAAGCACATTTTTCGACAGAGAATAGTAAAGTTTTTATACAAATTATTTGCATTGCTTCCGAGCTCTGTAAGTGCACCAAGATTTCAGAGAATTAAGAATTTTTAAAATTACCTTTTACATTTAGCCTTAGATAAATCAATTGCTCTTACTACATTAAGCAAAAAATCTCCTGTTTTTTACTGGTGTGCGTAGAAAATATGATTTTTATAAAAACAATAATAAAATTGTTTCAAATAATTGAAAATTCTTTTTTAGAAAGGATACAACAAAATATTTCTTTCACGACAAACACAAAATTCATGAACCGTAGGATAAAAAGTAGTGGATACGTAAACAAATGAGTTATAGATTTTTCTGGTTATATGTGGAACCAAGAAACAATTTTTAACCTTGAAGAACTTTAGCTTATTTTCCCACAGATAACAGTAAGGTTTTTACAAATTATTGGCTTTGCTTCTGAGCTCTATAAGTACAGCGAGATTTTAGAGTATTAATAACTTTTAAAAATACTTTCTGTATTTAGACTTAAGATAAATAAATTGCTCTTACGACATTAAACAAGGGATCATCTGCTACTGAATCTTTTTTTTTCTCCTGGTGCAGAGAAAATAAGAGTTTTTAAAAATAATAAAATCAGATCAAATAATTGAAAATTCATTTTAAAAAAGAGTACAAAACAATATTACTTTTACCACAAATACATACGAAATTCAGAAACTGCAAGAAAAAAGTAGTCGATACTTACACAACTAATTTACAGATAGTTTTGGTTATATATTGAACCAGGAAACAGTTTTTAACTATGAAGAATTTGAGCTTATTTTCCGACGGATAATAATAACATTTTTCCACAAATCACTTCATTGCTTCCAAGCTGTATTAATGCAAGGAGATTTCAGAAAATAAAAGAAAATGTTTCTTCTATATTCCAATTTAATATACATAATTTGATTTTACTACATTAAACAAGAAATATCTTGTTGATGAATCATTTTTTACTCGTGTATACGGGGACAAAGATTTTACAAGAACAATAGCAAAATTATTTCAAATAACTGAAAATGCAATTTAAAAAAAGGAACAAAACAACATTGCTTTCACAACAAAAACAAATTTTATAAACTGTAGGGAAAGTATTTGACACTTAAGCAAATAATTTATAGACTTTTTGATCGTACGTCGAACAAAGCCACAATTTTTAGCTACGGAGAACGTAAGCATATTTTCCTACAGACAACTATAAAACTTCAATATTTTATTTGCATTGCTTCTAAACTCTGTTACTGCAACAAGATTTTAAAGAATTATTACAAAAATTACCTTCTATGTTTTGACCTAAGATAAATAAATTTCTTTTACGACATTAAACAAACAAACAAAAAAAAAATCACTTTTTAATTACTATTTTGTACTTATTTGCAGCAAAAATAAAACTATATGAAAGCAGGAAAAATATTTCAAACCATTGAAAATTCATTTTTCAAAAAAAAAAAAAAAAAAAAAGACGAAAAAAGGAAGGTTGGAAGCAACATTATTTGCACAACAAGTAAAAAACTACAAACCGTAGGAAAAAAAAAGCATTTTACATTTAAACAAACAAATGCTATACATTTCAGTTATTTATCAAACCAAGACAGTTTTTAAGCATATAAAACTTTAGTTCATTTTCCGACAGATAATAGTAAAACTTTTCGCACAAATCATTTGCATTGCTTTCGAGCTCTGTCACTGTAACGAGATTTCCGAGAATTAATAATTTAAAAAAATACCTTCTATATCTCGCCTTAAAGCAAGCTTTCTTGTCCGATCCTGTGCACGGCAAAGCAGTTCGCTCACAGAGAAATCTCCGACAACCTGTTGAAGGTGGAAAAATCCCAGGCAGAAAGCAAATTTCCGAGGGGGCGTTGGAACGATCGTCTGCGGCTACCGTCTCACCTGTGTGTTCGTTTTACCTTGGCAGAGCCACACGGAGAAGTAACCAAGTCGCAAGGAGCGACTCGAGAGCTGGTTTGCGCATGCGCGCGTGTTTTTCGACGTCGTTTTCTTTTTGCTCCTGGTGTTGTTTGTTTCGCTCGTGGTTTATTTTTTGTTGCAAGCTTCACCCCTTGCAGTCTCTGTTGTCAGCACTTAATGCTGTTTTCAGGGATGCTCCTGCTATTTGGGGCTCCAAGATTAACGAAAAAGTGCTGGTTTGTAGCATAAAAAATCCGCTCAAATTAGTACATTAACCCATTAACAGGGCTCAGACAATGCAGCCGAAGTTTTGAACAATTCAGCTTGATGGGAACGATCAAAAGTTCTGCAGAATGCGAATGGAATCTTTGACATGTTCTAACGATGTTCTTAACTTAGAAGAGGCTTTCTTTTTGATTTTATGTTTGTCAATGCTTCTGGTGAACCCTTTGCTCTCGCAAAACAGAAATATACATCCCGACAATGTTATTATCATTTGCTAATAGAGATTAATTATTTGCATGCCAAACTTCGGTTTCTGACTTAGTGTGCTTTGACAGGCAGATAATTGGGAATAAAAATGCTCAATGCAGGGGGGGGGGAGAGCGTGAAATAAGAAGTTTTTTTATATCCTTATTTTGAAAACATATTATTATCTATTTAGCAAAGCAAACGCATTCCATGATTGATTTTGTTTGTGTGTGTGTGATGGAATTGAGATTTTTTAAATAAAACTATTCCTTTACTTTATGATATTTTTTTTAAAGGCTTCAATTGCTCAGATGTGCACCAATAGGGGTTACATGTGAACAAGCTTGGGCACATATGAGCAAGATTAAAAGACTGGACAATCATGATATTTCGAGGAAAATTTCTTGAATGTAAACATATTTGGGGCAAACTGAAACAGTTAAGATAATTTACTTTTTTTTTTTAATGAACAGATTTTAAATTTGGTACATAAAGAAAGAACAATATATTTAAAATAAAACTTGCATGAAACATTAGTTTTTGTTTTTGGCAGTAAATATGCACCCCTCCCCTCCCAAAAAAGAAGAATTTTTGACTCCTTTTTTTAATCGGGCAAAAGGGAAAATTACGATATTTTTCTAATAAATGAGTGAATAAATAATTGAATGAATAAGAAAATAAGTGAACGAATGAATAAATACATGAATTATTAGATAAAGGAACGTAAATGAAATTTTTCATAAATGAATGCGTAAGCGACTTGATAAAGGATTGAGTAAGTAAATGTAATGAACTATTTCACTTTGCCCAGCATATGCACTTGACTAACTGTACAAAGCATTTAAAATACAAACATGCTTAACATTAAACAAATAAACACTGCACTGAATAGTAGTAGGTAGCGATTAATATTTAAAATGTTAATTACAAAAACTTTATCATTTAATAATTGAAAAGAAAATATTTTTACAAGAAAATATTACAATATGAGTATTTAAAAATTGCTCGAATTATCATATTCTTTGATTTTCAGAGGTATTTTTTTCTTGACTGGAATGGACTACATATGTTAGTACATGGTTAGAATATCACTATATTGCTGCAGCTAAAAGCATGGTAAATATTTCACCATTTCACTTTCCCCCACTATTCCACTTTGCTCTACATTCCAGTATATACCAATTACATAGAAGGATTTGCAACCAGTACTTTAGTTTAAATAGTAATATATCAATAAGAAAGTATATATTTTTTTTCTATAAATATATAACCCTACAGTCAAATTTTCTACAACGGTTCTACAACACTAAATAGTTGACTATCTGTTTAATAACATGCACACACCAAATTTGATTAACAATAAATTGATAAATTTATTACAGAAAAATGGTAATTAATAACTTTTGCACACTTTTTTAACACTTATATTAATATTATGTAGAATATCTGGAAACTGTTTACAGCTGCGCCTGATGTAGCATTCACAAATGCCTAAGACTTAACTTGCAAAAATGAAGGATTTTTAATTCAGTTAAAAAAATTATACATTACCTTAAATATGCTTGAGTGTTCATTAAATGCTTTGCAGCAATTAAGTTTACCTTATTATCTAGTTAATGTGTTTTTACTTGAAGAAAACTGTTATGTAATTAGATACAACAGCTGCTAAAACAAAGAAGTTGTCACCACGGAAGCACGAATTGGTTCACTGCTCTAAAAGATTTGCAAAGTAATAAGATTAGTCATTACTTCAAAAATTGTCAAGTTTTTTTCCTTCAAGTTTTGCAAATAAATAAGACTGGTACATACTTAAGAAATTTTCAAGATTTTTTGCTTAAGGTTATCTTAGTAAAACATATCAGGTTTATGCGTGCCTCGTTTTCAGAAGTTCCCCTCCTCTCCTCAACTCTAACAAAAAGAAGTATAAATCTACAATATTTTTTACTTTACTTTAAAAAGTGTGTCCAGCCTGAAAGGATAAATTTCAGAATTGGTACGTCTTGTAACCCGTTAACAAGGGAAAGTAAGGAATTGCGTTCTATGCTCCTAGGGAAAAAGAAAATAAGTATGGGAAAGGGGGGCACATGCTAGATAGAGGCACATGTGAACATGGTATGTTTTAGAAAAATAACGTCTAGCAAAAAATCTTAGTAAAACTATCAAGTAATGGCAATACCAGTCTTACTTCTTGGCATTTTAAAGCAATGAACCAGTTTAGGCAATACCAGTCTTACTTCTTGGCCAAAATTTTAAAGCAATGAACCAGTTTATGTTCCTGTGGTGACAGCTTCTTTGTTTTTACAGATACTGATGTAATTTTACCACTGTCTTCTTCACGTAAAAATATATTTCAAGCTTAAACTTAATTATAGTAAACCATTATATAAACATTCAAGTAAGTTTATGGCACTGTTGATTTTTTTTTATTTAATTAGGAAATCTTTATTTTTGCAAGTAAGTTCAAAAGTAGATGATAAAGCTCTTGTGAACACAACATATAGGGGCACATATTAATATTAGTGTTAAAAAAGTGCTTAAATATTTATAATTATCGGAATAGGTATTTTATTATAAGATCTATGATCTATTTTTAACCACATGAAAATTTTTAATAAAACATTAAAACTTAATTTTTTAAAAATCAAAAACCAAAATGTGCCGGAAATTTTATCCCACAAAAGTCTTCGTACACTTTGAAAAAATGTCAAAAAATTAGTAAATAATATAACTTTTTATTAAGTTATTATTTGGTGGAATATCATGCAGTATCAACAACACCTTTTAAGCGTCTGGGAATAGAATTCATTCTTTTTTCTTAATTTTTTTGCTTAATTTCTGAGTAAGTGTTCAACCTCACTTCGAATTTTAATGTTTCTAGCTCTATTTTCGTTTCAAAGCCGTATTTTCGTAATCTAACCACCAGATATCTCTAAATATGTTACATGAAGTTCAAATCTGGAGATTGAGGTGGGGGGGGGGGGGTATTTTCTAAACTTTAGGACAATTTTCGAGGCACTAGACGCAAACGTTGAAAACCGTGTGCTTCTTATCGTGATTTTGATGAAAAACGAAGTTGTTTCCAGTAACCAAATTTTTGGCTAAGAGTTTAAAATTGGTTTATAAAAAATATTTAAATGAACACCATGATTCATTATTTCATCAAAAAATTATAAACTACCAAGTCCTGATGCTGATATACACCCTCACACTAGAACACCTCTATCATTCTTATTAACTGATCCAACTAGGTTCTAAAGATTAAGTTCTTATTTTTTCTTCTACTTATGCAACAATTATGCAACAATTTAACCAAAAATGTTAAATTCATTTTTATTTGTAAGTAAACCAAAACGTTTTGAACTTATTTATCTTTGATTTTGCGACAAAAAGTGTAAGCTTTCTGTTTTTCGCACGACCAAGAAAATTTCTGCGGGAAGAGGTCCCATTTAATCCAGCTAATAAGAGAACTTGGCGAACAATTTTAGGTAAAAATTATATGTAAAATTTTTCATTTAACTCTGCAGAAATATTTACAGCACTGAAATTTGTATTTTTCATAACTTTTTTAACTTTAAATCTCCTATCACGCTTTGTCAACTTTACCGGTCAACCTTTTCTTACCTTGTTTTCGGTCCGATTCTTTTCTGAAAAGCATTTTATCAACCACTTTAATATAAAATGGAATAAATTAACTAATTTAGAGAAATTTCAAACCAATTTTATGCTACTGTGAGGAAAAAATTGAAGTTTCAAATGGTGTTTGTTGTTTTTTTACGAATATCAGCCATTTTAAAGTAATAAGCACATTATTAAAGAATAAATAAACAAAAAATTAAAGTCAAATGATTTTTAAGGGTCAACACAATGCAAAAATATTAAATTAACGGCATATGATAATTTTAATCATAATTTATCTCACAAAAGTCTTCGTACACTTTAAGAAATGTCGATATATTATTGAATAATCTAAATTTTTATTAAGTTATTATTTAGTAGAATATCATGCAGAATCAAGAACACACTGATCCAACTAAGTTTTTAAGATTAAGTTCCAAATTTTTTCTTCTACTTATAGTTATGTAACAATTTAACCAAAAAATGTGAATTCATTTTATCTGTAAGTAAGACGTTATTGTAAAACGTTTTGAGCTTGTTTATCATTGATTTTGCGACGAAAAGCGTAAGCTTTCTGTTTTCTGCACGACCAAGAAAATTTCTGTGGGAAGAGATCCCATTTAATCCAGCTAATCAGAGAACTTGGTGAACAATTTTAGGTGAAAATTAAATGTAAAATTTTTCATTTAACTCTGAAGAAACATTTACAGCACTCAAATGTGTATTGTTCATAATTTTTTTAACTTGAAATCTCCGATCACACTTCGTTAACTTTGCCAGTTTACCTTTTCTTTCCTTGTTTTCGTTCCTAGCCTTTTCTTTAAAGCATTTTATCTAGCACTTTACTATGGAATGGTATAAATGATCTAATTTTGAGACATTTTAAAACAATTTACCGCTACAGTGAGGGAAAAAAAATCAAATTTCGAATGGTGTTTGTTGTTTTTTGCGAATACCAGCCATTTTAAAGTAATAAGCACAATATTAAGGAATAAATAAAATTAAAGCCGAATGACTTTTAAAGATCAACAAAATGCAAAAATATTTAAAAAAAGAACGGCACATGATAATTTTCATCATGAATTTATTCGAAAATATTTGAGTGTACGATGACTTTTGTGGCGTATTATTTCTGTCTCTTCGTTTTTTGACCCATTTCAAAAAGAAGATCCGTCAATATTTTGAAAAAACTACTGGATTGTATTTAGAATGACATAAGAATGATGTACAAAAATATTGGACTTCATATTCGAATTCAGTTTTGCGTTATTTTGGTTATACTAAAAAATTTCAAAGTGTACGAACACTTTTGGGAGCCACTGTATGTGCCCCAAGATTGTTCACTTATGCCCCCCTCCATAGGGGCATATATGAACAATGGAAGACATTTTTTAAAAAATCCATAAAGAATTTTTTTTTTTTTTTTTCAAAATCTGACAAAAACCCACGGTACAAAGAAAAGATTATTCAATCATGAGGACCTCTTTACTCTGAGAAATTGATATTATTTTTTAAAAATGAAGATATAACAAAAAATTGTCCACATGCGCACCCTCTCCCTTAAACTTTTTATTTTTTAACAACAATATGTACTCAGCTGTACAAATTATAGATTTCTGTGCAACTTGCTGCGTGCCTGATTGGAGTAGGAGGGTCAGAGGTATTAAATAGCTGACCCCTTTGCTTCAAGAAAAAGAAGTATCTATCCAGTAGAGGGACTAATCTATGGGAAAAAATCCAGGTCACGTGCCCACAGCTCCCATCTTGTAAGGGGATCCCGAATCAAACATGAGAAATGTTTTCAGTAAAAATTTTAGTACGCACTTAGTTACTTAGTACAAATATTTTCTTGTCTGCATAATTTTCTTCATTCTTATCAATTCTTCAAAAACATTTTATCATCAATATATTTTTTCATCAATATTTTTTTAGTTAAAATACATTTTGAATTTCTATTTGATGTACTTCTAAGTAAAAAAGGCTTATTTTTTTTAAATAATAATATAGAAAAAGTAATATTTTTTAATCTCATGAAGGGAAAAACCAGAGTCAGATTAAACTGGAAAAGATTAAACTGGGAGGAAAAAAAATAAACAGGTTAAATCGAAAGAAAAAACAGAAAGAAAAATCCATTTTTACCCGAGCTAAGACTTACAAAAAATGTAAAAGCTGCTAAAGTACTGATCTCAAAACAATCTGTGTCTAAATTTTACTTCAGACGAAACTTGAGTGAATGCTAGCAAAATAACATTTTTAAGTGAGTTTTGATTTCTCAAATTTAAAAGGGAAGCATTAGCTCAGCTACTTATTTCAAGTTTTATTTTTGAAAAAGTCTGTATTAAACAGCTACTGGATGTTCAGATGGTGTTAACATTTTGATGCACTTTGCGTTTGATGGTTTCTTTTTTTTTAAAACTGTTAAGAAGCTTTCTGACAAAAATATTTTTTCATTTAAAGATTTCAGTTACTATGTCAAAATATAGTGCAGACGGTACTGACAGCTTCATTAAGCTGGTGATGACTTTCTTAAATACTTAGTCCTACTTATTTTGAAGTGGAAGTATACAAAATTTTTGGCAAAGTTAGACGTTTATTTCGAAGAAAATCTATTTCGAGAATTACTAAGTTCATTTTATTGATTGAGCGATTAAACTTTGAAGGATTTTTTTTAAAAGTATGTGTTGCTACTCATAAATATAGTATAGTCTATTAACTAGTTTTCCTATTTCTTCACATTAGGGTTTAAGTTACAGCTTGATTTTAATTTATTGAAAAATGTTTGGAGCAGTGTTTTAATCATTTTCAGATTTTCTCAACTTTTTATTGTTTACCTTATTAAAATCAATTCACTTTTGCGAAGGTTGATAGGTACTTTCATTTTAGTTTAAGCTATTGATTATTTAAACTTATTATAAGCTCGTCGTTTACTTCGAAGAAAATCTATTTCGAGAATGACTGAGCTCATTTTATTGATTGAGCGATTAAACGGTGAAGGATTTTTCTTTTAAATATCTGTTGCTACTCTTAAGTATAGTATAGTCTATTAACTAGTTTTCCTGTTTTTTCACATTAGAGATTAAGTTAGTTTGGGTTTTTTTTTATTGAAAAATGCGTGGTGCGGTGTTTTAATCATTTTCAGATGTTTTCAGCTTTTTATTGTTTACCTTATTCATATCAATTTACTTCAGCGAAGGTTGATTCTTACATTTTAGTTTAAGCTATTATTTATTTCAGTTTATTACATTTCATTCATTTTTAGCAGACTTCAACAAGCAGTTTTTTAATTCATAATTTAAAATATTTTGATACGCTTTGATTTCTAAAATAAATACCGTTGGTACAAACTTTACTTCTTAACAATCTGCACTTATATCATTTTGGAAATCCTGCAAAAGGTTTCAAAATATTACAAATAATGCACACCACTGTAATTTCTAAATTATCAATCATCACAGAAATTAGAAACAGTTCCTGATTTCAGAACCTCATCATACAATATAAAAAATGTCAAAACAAACATGATTTTTCTGGAAAAAGAAGTCCATCAGTGAAACGTTTAATCGAGTAACCTGAAGCTATAATATCCTCTTAATACGATAATTGCTGAAACTAATTTACATCTATAATGAAGGTCGCAAAAAATGTTAATTGCGTTTAGAAAAAAAGGAGCTTATTTAGATTATTGCGACGTGAAAATATTTTTACTTTGAAAAAGAGCTATATGAGTTTTGATGATATTATTATCGTTTATTTTAGCAGACTTGTATCGTTATCTTGATAGTTAAGCTGGGAAAATGTCAAATTATTTTTCGTTTGCGTTTTTTAGGGAGAGGAAAATAAAATTTAAAATTATGTGAAGCGATAAGCTATAATGCAATATTATAGATGATTTTTAGTGGGGACAAATAGTTTTTAGTATGCACTGAAAAAATTCCAAATCATGGCAGATTATTTTCGATATTAAATTAAATTCAAATAGACGCTTGCCATAAAACAAGCGATAAATAAACTTCTTTTTGTTGCACCGCTTCAGAGATATATAAAATAAAGAAATATTTTGTATAAAATATGTTCATGACACTGTTACGCCTTACCACGATACTTCGCTGCTGTTAAATGAATAAATAATTGAAAATAAGACAGATCGTTGGCAACGATGAGAGAGAAATAAAGGACTTTTTCGCGACGCATACGTGTTTTAAGTACAATTCCACAAGAATATGCTTTAATTTTTAACTGTTGCCAAACAATAAGAATAATAAAATTTTAAATGGAAATAAAAACTTTCCCGATGAATCATATAAAAAGAATTGCATCAAAAAGAAACAAATCTCCAGTGTTTCCTTATGGAGCAAAAAAAAATAAAGCCTTTCAACATTATTGAATCATCCAATCAATTCCTTACTTTCGCCATTGTTAGTATACGGAGCAATACATTTCGATTTTTATCAGTTACTTTTTGTTCCATTTTATAATACAGAAACCTATGGACATATTCTGAATCACTGTAATTTCCCAGAATTTCTTTTGGAGGTAACGTCATCAAAGATTGCTTTGATGTTACTTTATTCAGATGATCATTTATACTGCCAAATTTAGATGTTCAGTTATTATGAATTTTTTTACGTCTCATTTTGATGGGTTCTTTTCATATTATTTATTTATTTATTCATTATAAGTATTGCACACTACAGAGAAAATTCAATTACAATGCCAAATAAAATAAAAATAGCAATTAAAACAAATTAAACATTTAAAGTATTAAAACTTAAAATTATAAAATAGTATGTTGAAAATATCTATATCCGACAATAAATTTTAAAAAGTTTGTTAAATTTAAAAAGACAAAAATTATCAACAAAGTTAAATTTGGTAACAACAGTTTTAAAACACGGACGACTCCTTAGAATCCTATTTGAGACAGCAAGTTGGATCGAATTAACAATATCAGAGCAGTCAATTAAATTAGTTAGAACCTTATATAAAAAAGACACAAAAGTTCACTGCGTGATTTAAGACTGGGAATATTACAAATATTACCTAAATAAGAGTAATAAAAATAATAATAATTTGAATTCAAGCATTTTGAATTCATATTATGTGTTTCGCAATAACGAGTTGCGACAGGACCCTACTCATTGGGGTTATTGTTTCTTGAAACGGCTCCTATTTCCCCAAGCCTGCCCCTCCTCCGGATAAGTGTGTATACTTGTGTGTGTGTTCGTGTGTGTGTAGGCACGCGTGCGTGCATGTGTATGCTTATGTGTGTGAGTAGACCTGTGTGTATGCATGTAGTCGTGTGTGTGTGTGTAAGCTTGCGTGTGTGTAGGACATGGACGCCTCCGCGCAGGAGAAGCGAATTCCGGGGAACAGCGTTCAGAACCAAGGGAGCCGCACTCGCGGAGGTTGGTAAGCGTTGGTGCTGCAGACGCCCCTGGTCCGAGCTGAAAAAGGAACTTCAACGTCAAAAACGGCCAATTGAGAACAATGCTCAATCGTCAAAAATTTGTGTGTGTGTGTGTGTTTGTGATTGCTCAATAAGACAAAAAATCATGATTATCAGTTCTGTAACAAAAGTAATAAATAAATTTGGAATGAATCTTGAAGAAGATTGACATGTTGTCGAAATTAAAAAACAAAATATGTTTTTTTTTTTAATTGCTTTTGAAAAGTAAATGCAAATGTTATGCTATGATACGTAAAAATACACTAAGAAAGCTGGTACAGTTGAAAAAAAAACACTATGCACGCGTATAATTTTACAACCCTGTTAGCCGCTATGTTTTCCAACAAAAGATGTAAATGACCATGAGTGTGACAAGACAAGGTATATGTCACTAAACGTTGCGTTTCATATCTCGGTGAATATTGATCGTACTAATGTCAAATGTTTCGTATTCGAATAGATTTTTCATGCTCGTGATTTTCAAAATACAATATAGGGAACTCAATTTTAACCTGCTAGACTTTTATTTTCGAAACCGTTAGTCCTAAATGTATACAGGCGTCTCTCGTATAATACGGTACTTCAACAACACGGTTTCAAAATTATACGGTACCAAATTTGTGATTATTATAACACGGTTTCGATATTACACGGTACAAAACTTTAGTTCATAATTACACGGTTTTGATGAAACACGAATTTTAAAAGAAGGGATTTAGTTTTTGTTCAATACACTGTCAAAAAATGCATGATAACATCTGTAATAAGTTTTTACTTTGTTTTTATGAAACTTTTACGAAAATTTGTCCGTCTTCGGCTCAAAAGTTTGGTTTCCACGTATAATACTAACTTTAAACTTTTAAATACATACTTGATTTTTCTCGTTAGTGTTCCAAAAGCAAAAAGGTTAATATTATTTTTTTTCCAATGCATTGTAAGTAAATAACACTAGAATTAAACATAAGCTAAATTTTGGCAAACGATAAATAAAAAATGTAGTCGAAACAAAATATGTAATAAAGTAAATTGAATGATTCTATTTATTTTATTTTAGATTTTGTTTTGTTGTTGTTGCTCAGACAAACTTTATTGCTACAGAAAAGCTCAGATTTTTTTTTCTTATTGAATGCGTTTTGTGATTGGTAAAGAAAGAAAATCATATACAGTTTTTTCTTGTTATGCACAACAGTTTTAATTTGAGGTATGTAAAATAATTAAGTTTTATCGCTTATAACAACTCTTATTTTTAAATCAGTGAGTCTTTGTTTGTTCTGGTTGCTAGTTTTCGTCTGATGTTCTATTGAGCCGAAATTTCAGCTACAGTGGCTCCCAAAAGTGTTCGTACATTTTGAAATTTTTTAGTAAAACTAAAATAACGCAAAACTGAATTCCAATATGAAGTCCAATATTTTTCAACATCATTCCTATGTCATTCTAAATACAACCCAGTAGTTTTTTCAAAATATTGACGGATCTTCTCTTTGAAATGGGTCAAAAAAAAAAAAAAAAAAACGAAGAGACAGAGAAATAACACGCCACAAAAGTCATCGTACACTCAAATATTTTCAGATAAATTCATGATTAAAATTATCATATGCCGTTTATTTAATATTTTTGCATTGTGTTGACCCTTAAAAGTCATTTGACTTTAATTTATTCTTTAATATTGTGCTTATTACTTTAAAATGGCTGGTATTCGTAAAAAACAACAAACACCATTCGAAATTTGATTTTTTTCTCTCACGGTAGCGGTAAATTGGTTTAAAATGTCTCAAAATTAGATAATTTATACCATTCCATAGTAAAGTGCTAGATAAAATGCTTTTAAAAAAAGGCTCGGATCGAAAACAAGGAAAGAAAAGGTAAACTGGCAAAGTTAACGAAGTGTGATCGGAGATTTCAAGTTAAAAAAATTATGAACAATACACATTTGAGTGCTGTAAATGTTTCTTCAGAGTTAAATGAAAAATTTTACATTTAATTTTCACTTAAAATTGTTCACCAAGTTCTCTGATTAGCTGGATTAAATGGGATCTCTTCCCGCAGAAATTTTCTTGGTTGTGCAAAAAACAGAAAGTTTACGCTTTTCGTCGCAAAATCAATGATAAACAAGCTCAAAACGTTTTACAATAACGTCTTACTTACAGATAAAATGAATTCACATTTTTGGTTAAATTGTTGTATAACTGTAAGTAGAAGAAAAAATTTGGAACTTAATCTTAAAAACTTAGTTGGATCAGTGTGTTGTTGATTCTGCATGATATTCTACTAAATAATAACTTAATAAAAATTTAGATTATTCAATAATATATCGACATTTCTTAAAGTGTACGAAGACTTTTGTGAGATAAAATTTCTGGCACTATTTTGATTTTTGATTTAAAAAAAAAATAGTTTTAATATTTTTTGAAAAATTTTCATGTAATTTTGTAGAAAATTGATCATAGATCTTATAATTAAATACCTATTCCGAAATATTAATTCTAACCAATGGATAGGGGCCTATTTCGCTGAAAGTCGTAGGTATACGAACACTTTTGGGAGCCACTGTATTATAAAATTTGCACCTTATGATTGGGTTTCGATATACCTATACACATTTCTTGATTGACATTATTTCAAGGTCTCGTATTACGTGGTTTCGATATAACACGGAACATGGTTTTGATATAACACGGTACACATTGACATGATTTATGATATGTACATGATTAATTAGGTTAAAAAATGAGTAAAAAAAAAACATTTATAAGAAAGTCTCGTATAACAAGGTTTCGATACTACACGGAACGAATTAACCGTGTTATACGAGGGATATCTGTACTTCCAATAGGAGAAATGTTCAAAATCAGATGCAGAGATAAGATATTGAAAGTTTAAAGAAAAAATTTTTATTTTAAATTTTTATGCAGGGCCAAATTAGGTTGTAATTTTTAGGTTAAGAGATATGTTGTCATTGTGTCAAATTTTTAACAAAAAACCTAAGCAGAAATAAGAAGTACAACTATACTACTTCATATAGTATTAAAATGTGCTCACAAATAAGCACTTAAAAAAACTCTTAGCTGAGGTACAACTGCTTCTATATGCAGAAGTTTGAGAGGTTATGCAAGTTCATGTTAGCACAAGGAACGCAGAACCACTAGTGTTGCTATTTGAGCAGAGCTATAGAACTATTTGGTATACATAATTGAGTGCTTGGGGATGCTTTCTAGTAGAATCGGTCAAAATATGTTGAAAAAACTTTGCCCTGAAGGTTTACAGGGGACGTTGTATCTTTTTCTCCATTTGGACCAAGGAAGGACCCAAGGGCTAAAGGGGCCCGATATTTCTAAGTCTCGTATGGCACGGTTTCGACATAACACGATTTCGATACAATACGATACAATTTGACATAATTTTTACTATGCACTTGATTAATTAGTATAACAAATAATTTAAAAAGTTATTTCTAAATAAGACCCGTATAACGCGGCTTTGATACTACACGGAACGAATTAATCGTGTTATACTAAGACTAAAACGGTTGCAAATTAATAAGGGTAAATACACGATATGCTTGTATTTATATGTCATACAATAAAGGTTGAAACAATCAACAGATAATGGATGATGATTTCCAAAGATCGAGAAATCAACAGTAAAAGGTCGTTTTAATATAATTAGTTACTGTAAAAGAACATACTGCAGTTTAAATATTTCAAAATCAAGTACTCTCAAAATTATGCAGAAATAGCGAATGATCACGTGGAATCAAAAATCATTTCTCGATAAGTTCACAATAATATGTGCCGTGGAACGAACGTAACTGTTTCGAGAGTTATTTAAACAACATCCGGCAAAGATTCAACAAGTTTGAGGGGGAAATCGATGAGTGGGTTATGACATATTCCGTTTTCTATTCATATAAATTGAAATGAATCTCGCATTATTAACTAGAAAAGAGTGGTTCAATTGAGTCTGCATTATTCCTAACTTAAATTTGCAATAATCAATAGCTGGGCTGCTAAAATAATGTTTTTAGGGCATCATTTAAAAGAGAAGCTGTAAAAGTCCAAATTTTATTATTATTATTATTATTATTATTATTATTATTATTATTATTATTATTATTATTATTATTATTATTATTATTATTATTACTATTATTGGTATTACTATTATTATTATTATTATTATTATTATTATTATTTATATAATAAATATTATTATTTATATTACTATTATTATAATTATTTACATAATAACATAATAAAAATTATAATTTATATTATTATTTTTATTCATTTGCCTGCAGAAGTACGCAAAACGAAGATTTGACAAATTCAAACACTAACCACACTATTTTCTCCAGGTAGCATGCGTGAGTTGTTAATTTTAAACAAAGATTGCTTTTTTCCATCTCATATACAGGTTTGATTCAGAACTAATTAGCACCCCTTCAGAGGAGAGGCCGATCTATCCGACATTTTGGTTCCAAGAGAACTTGTTTCAAGTATCGACCCAGTCTTGTTTCAAGTATCGACCCAGTCTTGTTTCAAGTATCACGGGACGCGGGAGCGTCCCGCCGCCAAGGAAACCAAACGTCCGCAGCCAACAAAAGCAAATCCACCGCCAAAGACGAAAGAAAATAAAAGCGACCAAGAACAGTTTACGCAACAGAACAAGTTGGGGTTTTCTGGGTTTTTCACCCTTCTGTATCTCAGCCCCATGAAGACCCCCGGAATTGATTTTTGGTACACTCAATCTCTAGTGGCCCCTGACGCCTTAAACCAAAAAACAATTCCCTGGACCATCAGGGCAAGGATGAATTTAAGTTATAAAATCGCTGTTCAAAAAAATGTTCGCTTTCTTTGACAGGGCTACAGTCCAGACAAAAAAAAAAAGGAATCAAACTGAAATTTCGCACACACATTCCTTGTGCCCTACTGATGTGCCTTTTGTGCCCTTTGACTCTCCTCCCCCTCCCCCGTCGTGTTTACCCCACAAATCGTACCTTTCCGGGGTTCTGCAGCAATCCCCCGGGGGCATATGGTAATGATTTTTTGTATACATATTCTCGGGGGGCCATTGAGGACATATACAAAAATTCAAACCCCAGGGACATCATGGGCCGGAGTAAGTAAAGTTTGAAAATCACTAATTTTCCTTAAATTCATATGTACTTTCTCTCAGCTTATTGGGTTTGTAAATCTCTGACTGCAATTGCAAGGCTAGAACATATCTAAGATCTAACGATTATTCAAAAGTTGTTTTTGGAAATGAAACATAATCAAGGCTAATAAAACAGATCCAACAGTTGCAACTAGACGTTAATTCGCGGATATCACAAATTTGCCACAGCGACTGCGCATGCGCGCGGAATTAGCTCATTGGGCTTCCTGTTTTAAGATTCTATGTAGTTGTTTATATTTAAGCAGAGAAACATTAATGAATAAGAACAGTCCCTCCCCCACCCCGCCCCCCCACCCAGTTTCGCGATACGAAATTTCTTTTCTTCCTGTTTTTCAGTTTTAATATATTTAAGGGGGAAGAAATTTTAAATGTCGGCGAAACTGGGGTTATAAACCATGAAAATATTTTGCGTGACATATTATACGTAACTGTACGCATATGTATATGATACATCTAACTTTATAATTAAAAGCGAAAAATAGCACTTATTTATTGGTTTGCTTATTTTCTAAATTAATGCATTTTTCACAAACATAACACATTATGAATTGAAATATAGGAAATACGTGTGTGGATATCCGTGTTTCGCAGTAATTTGTTAACAGACAAAATTTTTGCAATTAATTTAAGCAAGATTTTTGAAATGAGCTAAATCCACGCTCATACGCAGTCGCAGTGGCAAATTTGTGACATCCGCGATTTGACTTAGAGTAAGTACAGTTGCATACATCTTCTGACACATTCAAAGTTAAAATATATAAAGACTTGGGTGTTTTTTTTTTATTTTGCTTGGTCATAACATACGTTAGTTTGTCTTTTTAGTGAACCTTTAAACAAAACTAGGTATTAAACAAGACAAAGAGTTCAATCAAAGGAAAGATAAATCACCCAAAAATTAAAATTATCCCATAAAACGTAAAATAATTCGCGATTTAAGAAAAGAAGTCATTAAATAAAAGCTAGATTGATGTAACCCGCAAATTGTAAAATATTACAAAAAAAAATTATGAAAATGTTGAATAATCCATCAATTAAAGAGACTGTAATTAAATTATTGTGAACTTGTAAAATACTTGAAAACAATATAATTTAAAATAAAGTATTTTATTATCCAAGCAGTTTTCTTTGCAATAGAGAGGATACAAGAATTACAATAAAATTTAAACGACCCAATTCTCACCAAACGAACATAGAATCTTACTGGTCAGAAAACAACATGACGTAAAATTAAGCTTGCCATTATTGTTCCTTAAAAACACAAAACAACGTTGTTTCAATTCTAAAAATACAAACAAAGTAATAATATCAATGCAAAAAATGTGATATCTCAGCAAAAAAATTACCCTGTTGTAAAAATTTCCCCGCCAAGAAGACCTTTAACTTTTTCGCACAAAAAAGAAAACCCGCATTCTAAACCCAAAAACCCTCAGCCTTAAAAAGTTATGATATCTAGTTTGACCGCCAAGTATCTCTGCCAAACTATCATCCTCCCTCTTCTCCTTTTTCATCACTCCTACTTCCATTAAAACCTCTTTCCACCTTCAACTCCTCAGAAATATGGATAGATCCTTTAAATTGTTTATCCTGCTTGGCGGGAAGCTATTCAAATTGAAGTGGTTGCTTGGCGAGTATTGAAAAAAGATGAATAGTAAATTTTAAGCTATTCTCTCTTTAGGTGCAACATATTTATAACTAGCAAAAATACTCGGATTTGCCTGAGTCAGTAATAATTTTGAGAAACAATCGCTACGTTCTTTCGTTTTCTGTTTTAACTGAAAGAACTCGAAACACACCTCTTTGACGTGATTAAAAATCGAACTTCTTCCTTAAGTAAAATAGCAATAAGAATGAACGAGTATTCATTTAGAAACAAAAGCACGAATTGAAGCATATAAAACTTTGAAGAATTTCCAAAATATGAACTAACAAAAACACAGATCACTAAAAAAAAAACCGTGCGCTTTATTTAATTAAATAGTACGCACACAAAAAGAAAGAAAAAAAAGAGCTCTCTACTATATTTCCCTAAGTGTGCAAAAAGTAGTTTCCAAATGTTTAAATGACTTTAAACTCGTGTCGCTCCGGAGTAGCCTTGATTCAAAATCTTCATTATGCTGTTGTAAGGCAACGAATTTTCGTAACAATGAGTTTTATATTTAATCATTTAATGGGGAAATTACATGACATTTACTGTTTTCGATCATAACGTTTTTAAACTAAGTTTTTTAAGAATAAATTATAGTCTAAGCTCCCTGATAATTTAGTTCATCTATGGTGAAAAATTGGTTAAAATCGGTCCTGTAGTTTTGAAGATTACCCCGGACATACATACAGAAGTAGCAATTTATGTATAAAGGTAAAACGAAAGTCAATACCGTTGTGTGTGTGTTTTTTTTTTCTTTCCAAAGAAAGATCGGTAACTAGTAAATATGTTTCAAATTTCAAAAACGCACACCTCAAAAAAATTTCAAAATGTAAAAACTGTAAAATAAAATTTAAAAAAAAAACGTTTTTTTTTTAAATATAAAGACTATTTCTATAAGCTCGATTCGCACTAAAAAGTATGAAACAAAATACGTGTATGATTTCTTGATTAAAACACTAAAAAATTGCAGTTGATATTTTTTTTTTTTTGTTTAGGGAAATTCTGAAGCAGCCAATAAAATTTAAATTAAAAATTTGAGAGAAAAAAAACTAGGCGGTACAAGCTTTTTATGAATAACTTTTATATTATACCGCTTCTATTTATTCTTCTCTAAATTTTTAACTTAAATTTCATTGACTGCTTTAGAATTACCCTAAGCAAAAGATATTAAAGTCAACTGCAATTTTTCAGTGTTGCAATTAAGAAACCATATACTTATTGTACTTTGTACTTTTTAGTGCGAACCAAGCTGCCAAGCTTTTAGATATAGTCTTTAGAATTGAGAACATTTTTTACATTTTATCACAGCTCTCAAACTTGAATATTGTTTCGGTACTTTTGATGCAGATTTATAATTAAAGTCAAATAATCTGGAAAGATGTGCTTCTTTTTCTATTATTCATTATTTAAAGTTTAATAACGAGTTTTGATATCAAGTGCATTATTATGTTTTCCAGTTGCATACTACACTAAAATAATACAAAAAAGGATTTTATTTAACCAGGGGCGCCCGATGAGAGGTCACGGGAGATCTCTGTGACCTCCCAAAAAATAATTGCTCAGCAAATTTTGCCTGAAGATTCGAAACATTTCGAGACATAATTGCAAAATTACAATTTTAAATATGATTTGCAAAGATTTAACTCGTCAATTTGAAAGAATCATATTAAAAACGCTTTCTAGTTTCATTTGGAACAAAAAGCACCCCTTTCTCGGGTTTTGAACTAACATGTACTAATTTGCAGAGTTATAGGTGCTAAGGGGCTCCTGAGTATTGCAAAACAGCAGTTTTGTAAGTTTGAAAAGTCGCTTTCAAATTCGTGGTCTCTAGTAATATATTATGCTCTTTAGCTATAAGGACTTGAGTTGAGACAAGGGTTTTCCGTTAAAATAGAAACCCTTTTAAATATGCTGTTCTAATTAACTGAGAAAGTTGTTCTAATTAACTGACAAGCTTCATTTCATGCAAAAGAGAAAAAAAAACTTTTTCGGACGACATAGAGTGTTAAGGGGTGTGGGGGAAATCTTTCATTAACTTTAATAGGCAATTTACGTGAAATTTTAGCTTAAAAATTAATTATAAAAAACTAACTCGAAATTTTAAATTAAAAACTCCATGTGCAAACCCTCGGAGCTCGAAGTAGTTTTGTACCAAATTTCAAGGCAATGGGGTCCCCTGGACGCAGGCCCGCCACAGACTTCCTTTCACAATTCCTTTGACGTTACTTTTTTTTTATTACAGTAAACCCTCGTTTTACGCGGGGGTTGCGTTCCTCTGAAATTCCGCGTGAATTAAAACCGTGTAAATTAAGATTTGGACAATATTAGTGTTAAAATAGGGGTTAGGTTCCGTAAATAAAAAAAAAAAAACTTCATTCTAGGGATGACTAATTGTACAAAAATTTTAACGTGTACTTATATCGATTTCTATTCCACAACACGCATAATAAAAACTCAAATTAATTTAGTGTTTATAAAAAGGAGCTGGCTTAGGGTGGTTCAAAAAACTTTTTTTCAGCTAGAGTCCAGGACACCCCCCATTTTTTTTTAAGACTTACTAATAATATTATGCTGTAAAATTTCTAGCTTCTTACTCAAATTTTAAGACGGTGCTCAATGGCCCCTTAATTTAAAATTAGCCGTATCATAGAAAATGCCACATGTTTCGAAACATTTAATTTCCTCAACTGTTTTTTTTTTTTTTGTAAAAAATTATTTTATTGCAATATATATACGCATATTACTAGTGTATATTATAATATGTAGCATTGTTTTTTCAGTTCAATGTATTTTTTTAACCGCCCCTCGACTTACGAAGTTCAGGGAAGGGGATTGAGCACTGTCTTTCAGTTGAAAACGGAAACTAAAACTCTTCCAGTATATTACTATCCATAAGTTTAAAAATATTGAGGGGTGTCCCGTTATACTCTGCTTCTTTGCAGAGCATTAACGCATCTATGATCATTTCCATGATAGAATCTTCCTTCACTAACAAATCAGAAAAATCATTTCTTTTATGAAGGAATGACTAAAAATTTTTGTTTTTGGTTCTGTGTCATCGATGACGGTATTCTCGTTGTTTTTGTCCTCCTTTGTCCACTGAGTTCTGAACTGTGTGAGTTTAATAACTTTACTTCTGGAAAGAGCTTTGGAACCAATCGTATAAAATGTTTCCAGTGGCCCAAACTCGATTATTAGCATGCCAAAATGCAATTTATTACGTGTTATCTGAAATCTTGAGGAGTTTCGATTTTGAGAGAGGGGAAAATTTTATCTGTTTGCTTTGACGCATCCGCGTAAAACCGAAACTCATCCGCGCAAAATAAAATAAAGGTGTCAAATTTTACCTGATGGGCATCGAACCTTTTTTCACAGCTACATAATAAAAGCTTGTGATCATCACAAAATCTCGAAGCATATTTTCTCTTACTAGAATGGGGAGCAAGAGCGTATTTAAGGGAGGAGCTAAAGAAGCCCTGTAAAACCTGGCCCCCTCCCAAAAAAAATTCACTCATTGTAAATAAGAATTTAATATTTTTAAATTTAAATTTCGAAATTTCTCATAATAATTCGCTTTGGCCAAACCCAAAAGATATTTCTATATACGTGCCTGATGGGGGGGGGGGGAGGCGCCGAGCAGAGGTCTTGCCCCTGTTCGAAAATGGCTTAGTTACGTCCCTGGAACTGCGTTTATGTCATAGCACATAAACTGAAAAGAAAGTCGTAATCCCAGAGGAGAATTTAATAAGCCTTAGAGGATTTTTTTTTTTCAATTATTTGAACAGCTATTAATTCTTGCAAAGTATATATAGATCTTAACAAAGGATCTAGTAAATGTGACTTTAAAAAAAAGCTTATTGTATTGTCTTTGATACCTATGCATTTAATATTTCACCATTTTGTTCTAAATGCTTTTTAATCATTTGTTTAGAATTTAGTTGCATACTTTAAAATGGTTCAAAAAAAAAAAAAAAAAAGAAGAAAAAGTCTTGGTTTTCTTAAAATATGTTTTCCCCTTCATGTTTAATCATCCTAAAGGGACATTACATGAAAAGAATTAATTTTCTATTGATTAGGCATCTAATGTTATAATTAATAAAATTTTATAAATTGTAATCTTTAAACAACAAAATTAGCATTACAACGCTTGTTTAAGGTGTTTACTCGCATAAGAGTGCATGTTTTCCAGATTTCCTCTAGTACCCTCCCCCCCCCCCAAAGGGCCAGTCGATGTTAAAGATTCCAGGGCCGAGTTTCCTTCCCAGTCCGTCCCTGATACTCACTGGTTAAAACGCAGTAAAATAATTGATGATAAGTTGAATAAAACGTCCCTATAGGTATATCTAGAAGAAACTTTTTTTTCTCAAATTAAATAACAGTTTATCAGAAGATATTTTCTGTAATGGGCCCCACTTTTATACCTTTCTCGGTTTTAAATGTGTTCAAATCTTCATTTTAAGACAATAAAACATTCAAAAATTTTTTTAACCAACACATGTATAGCTTTGCAACCAGTTTTCTGCATACATAATGAAGTTTTCAGGCGTACAAATTTGGAACCAAAATGTCGGATAAGTCAACTTCCCCATTAAGGGGCCTTAGAACTAATCGTTCAACTTCAAATCAGCATGTAGGTCAAGCACACGAAAACAAGGAAGAATTATGTTATAACATATAATCGCAAATTTAGTGCTGGCGCACCATAAGCAGACAAAGTCAAAAACTGACGGATGCGAAACAGATCAGAAATTTATTGCACAAATTTATTTTAAAGATTTTTAACACGCTTTTATTAGCTTCACTTTTATGTTTGTAACTCTCCTTCGGACTAAGAGCTAGTTGCTTATTACTGTTAGTACATTGCACCACTTTATGAGCGGTTTAAAGCTTGGGTCTTCGCTAACGTCCACCTCCGGGAATCATTAGGCGTGCGTTCTAATCCCGTCTACATAACATAACATAACACTCCAGGGTCCCCCGTACCTACCACTATGTGTGGTTTAAACGGTTGGATGGGGCCCTGGAGACAGCTCTGTTAATCGGTGAGTTGATACATTGTATATGTCGTACATAATGCATGCAATACATGAAATCATATTCCGACAGACAGGAATTTCGCTTACACAATTTTAAAATCACATAAAGATTAATAATAATAATAATAATAATAATAATAATAAAACATATACACACATATACAAACATACATATAGGTATAGATATATACACATTACACAGGGTGCACAGCTATACACCATTGAATAGTGGTAGCAAATCAACAAAGTGACACAAACAGACAATACACTCAGCTACATTCACCAAAAACAAAGCCAACAATCATTAGATTGTACAATGTAATAGGAGACATGCAGGAGGACAGAATGTCTAAAGAGGCAACCATTAGATACTAATAATCCCGTCTACACCGAAATTCAATTTATAATCTTGCAACTCAATTTTCGCCCACTTTTTGTGATCGGATTCTTTTGAAATTTGGAATGCAACCTCAGACCCAATGACAATTCAATATTCTATAATCAAATTAATTTATTAGCGATAAGTTATTAGTTTATTTTAATAAACACGCTTTTATTAGCTTAACTTTTATGTTTGCGGGTATGTTTGTGGGTCCAACTTTCCTTTGGACAAATAGTCAGTGGCTTCTTAGAATTACTTATAACGTACAAATCAGAGCTGCGGAGTGTAACAATGTTTTCACATGAATTTACCAGAAAGCATTTAAAATGTCTGATGCAAATAATGCAATAAAATACTAAGATACATTCCATTATAAAAATAATAGTTTAAAAAACTAAAAAAACACGCTTTTGTCACAAAATGAACTAAAAAGTAAAAAATAAAATAATAGTATAAAAAACTAAAAAAAAAAAGAAAAGAAAACACGCTTTAGTAGCAAAATGAACTAAAAAGTTAAAAATAATTTTTGAATGACAAGTATATAAAGTAATTGACCAAAAACTTAATTTTACTGCTATAAAAAAAGCGTGGGGGGCTACCTATTTACATTTTTGCATGGATAACAAGTGGAAGAAATTTAAGACAACTGATCAGAAGCCCCACAACCTTTTTTTTATTGTTAAATTAAGTGTTTGGTCAATTATTCTATATACTTGTCATCCAAAGATTATTTTTAAATTTTTAGTTCATTTTGCTACTAAAGCGTGTTTTTTTAGTTTTTTAAACTATTATTTTTAGATTTACTTTAAAAAGTAACAGATGCGGCCTGTAGCTGTAACACACACGTCACAAAGACAACGCTACGATTGTGAAAGTTTGTTAAAATGGTTCACAATTGCAACTTTTTCTGCGGTGTCATAGTGACGCATGTATTGCAGCTTCAGGATTCACATTTCAGGAGCCACTTTAAATCTTTCTTAATGCCTAAAATGTTGTGTAATATTGCGTTTGTGTCCATAATCTTTATATATAAAAAGGAATGTTTGTCTGTATGTCATCCATGAACTCAAAAACTACCCGGCAGATTTGACTGAAACTTTCACCGTTTGTTATTTTTGGTACTGGGAATGTTTATAGACCAGTTCGAAAAAAATCCGATCGATAGTTCCTTTTTTATTCCAATTTAAATCACAATCCATTGGATCAATACGAATAAAATTATCGTCTGCAGAAATTAATTCGCGTGAAAGATCTCATTGATAAGAAGTTAGCTGTTGCCATTTTTCTTGAGTTTGAACAAATAAATTCTTTCTTTCTTGTTTTATGGCTTTTCATGCAACGGGGGGATTTAAAACTTTTTCTATTTGATATTTTTAGCGATTGATTGATCTTGCAAACTGCGTGAGTACAAAATTTGAGTATAGTCACGGCTTCACTTGATACCAGGACCGATTATTATGAAAATTGCTATATATATATGTATTTTTCCACGGAGAAGGTGCATAATACGCTCATTGAAGCCACTCGCCACCAGGTGGCACTGCAGAGTAGCAACTTCTGCCCCGTTCAACCGATTGTCATGAAAATCAGTATAATGATGTATTTTTTTGTTGGCTTAGCAACGCTCGTCGGGTACAGCTAGTTTCCTGCATAAATCTTGCGCTTAGTAATGTGCCTGACCTATATGTATATTTTTTACAATTAGTTCTGAATCACCTACTAGTGAACCAAATAACATAAATGTGAATTACTTGAAACATGTCATGAGTACATAAATGAAAAACTAACGCTTTGATTTTATATCCTTTCATTGTTTGAGGAATCACAAAATTGTTTTGAAAAATGACTCGCTGCTCCAACATTTGTAATTATTGCGTCGATTTTTTGAAATTGTTCTTTTAACACACTTTCTTTCGTTGTCTTATTTTTCTTTAGTTCTTGTAGTTGCGTAAATCAATATGAACTTTTAAAGCATTTTGGCGTCTATAAGCGGATGTCTGAATGTTGACATCAGTTGAAAATTGAATTACAGGAATATGATGTAAATCTAACAATTATGTTGACACAAACACCTTCACAATAAGTGAGTCAGTCCATTGTAACGTCGAAACCAAATAATAATCTGCTGTAAGTCGAGATGATTCAAGACCTTTTCATTTTTTAGTGGAAAAGAAAATAACACAAAAAGAATTGATTAAAAAGAAAATAAGGTTTAGGTAAAATAATAAATATCTCAAAATGTGGTTCAATATCCTAAAAAATTGTTTCGGCATTGATATGTTCATTCAATAAGATATTAAATATAATGATATGCTTCTTTTCTGATTCCCCAAATTTCATGTAAAGGCATAGCAAAAGTGAAAATTATGATGAGAGTAACAATAATAATAATACATTAATGAGTTTGACACAAATTATGCAAACAAGTGAAGGATCAAATTGATTAATGTTAAGACTGCTCACAGTCTCATATAACACTAGTATCTGATATTTTACCTTGTAAAATTCGATTTGAATATAACTCATATGTTATACAATCCAAATTCAAAATAATAGAAAACTTCCAACTTTTTGGAAAAGAAATTTATTCTAACCAAATATAGTGTTATTTAAATGAACGTTCCACCTTTCTTAGACCTTAAAGTGTGCCTTTGATTTCAAATATACTCATGTAAAAATAACCTTAGGCAGGATAATCCAAAAGTTTATAGTGATGAAGATTTACAATGAGTCAAAAAAATAGAATATTTAAATTAAAGAGGGAAAATCACCTAAAAAAAAAACAGTACCAAACTCAGAATGCATCATTTTTTTGCTGAGTTCAATGCGTTAATCCTTTCACACATGGATTCTACCACCTGTTCACATTAATCATTTCGGACTTTTTCCATACCCTTTTCAATGCGACAACGAGCTCAATTTTGTTGACTGGCACCAGGTCTCGAACAGCTCTCTTCAGATTTGAAGGTACCACAAAAAATTTTTGATCGTATCGAGATTGGTTGAGTTGCTTGACCAGTTTAGTACCTAAATTCCTCTTTCTGTTTAAAATCTATGAGTCGATTTAAAGACATGACGCGGAATAGAATCTTGCTGAAAGATAAAATGTGTCACTAAATGTGTCTCTGCTGTGTTCAGATGAAGTATCATGCAGTATTCTTGATAAACAGTGGAAGTCACGCATTGTTTCATTTTAAGATATATATAATCCAGCAGCCCTCATGCACCTACAAACCAAAAGATCATGTGTCAAATCGGAAAGAACGTCTTACACAAGATTTCCCATGCGCTTTTCTTTTTAAACGTCAAACCCGAACACCTTTTTTGTTCACAGATATTTCAAAAAAAAAAAAAAAAAAGATTCATCACAAAATATAATGCTTTTCCAACCTTGTTGCTCCTGTTTGAGCTTTACTTTGCTCCAGGAGAGTCGTTCACGTTTCTGCTTCATGTTCATCTTTGGTTTTACTTCGTAGATCCGCCATTAAAACTGCAGTTTATGCAACCGTCCAAGTGTAGTTGACGTGGATAAGATAACTGTACATTCTGTCCAATACTTTTGGACGTAAGAAGCATTTTTCAACGAGTATTTTGGAAATTTTTCTTTAATTTGGGTTCATCTCTGCCAGGTGTTACAATTTTTCTACCTTGTTTACTTCGGTTACTTTTTAGTTGGTCAGTCCTTCTATATTCCTTTAAAAACTTACATACCATAGATTGTAAAACGTTCATTTAAATTGAGTTGGATAGTTTTTTTTTTCTAACTTTTAGAAATGATACAATATGTAACTTCGTTTTTTCCTATTTATCACCTTGGCGACCCATTTTGAGCAATGAAAAGCTTTTAAAAGAGCTTAAAATTATCCGGGCGCAAAGCTCCATACTTGTGTCTAACCATAGGGCAACAGGTATGCAAATATTTTTGCTATTTTTTAAAATTCACATTAAATGAATAGATTATTCTAATTTTTTGACCTATATAAAAAAATCTATCTTTTTTTCCAATTTGTTAATGATCCATAAATTGTTAAAATAATATCTGAAAAGTTGTTTAAATTGATTTACCTATTCATGAATAACGAGTTTTAGTCTTTTTAATTTGCATGCGTTCATTTTTCCTGACTCAGGGACAAGTTTTGTTCAAACAGTTCTGATATTCTATAATTTTGAATTTGGGTTGTACTAACTAATACGGAAAAAAAGTTCATAAATTGAGTAACAACGGCAAATTAAGTAGCAGTAGTTTTTAGTATATACATAGAGGTTAGTCTTAGATCGCACTAGGTTTGGAAAAGTTTTAGATGACTCACACAGCCTCATTAGAACGAAAGAAAAAAGTCTTTCGTGTGGAGTGCTTTAGCACTTCAGAGAATAATATATTCATGAAATGCTGCTGCTAGGAATCGAAAACAAAAATACTATTTTCTTTTTTTATAATCTAGAACGTCATGTTAGCAAGACTAACCATTCAATCCAATGAAGCTTACTCTTATAATAGCATAAATCATAAAGAATAAATCTGTGCTAAGTATTAAAAAATTATCAGTGAAAAATTATTTTTTTCTTACTCTTAAACTAAATTAGATTGATTATAATTTCAGCTAAAAACTATTTCTTAATAAGAGATAAATTTAGTAAAATCAATTTCCTTTAAAAGAAGGCTCTTTGTTTCTCTGAGATACTACTTAGAGTTTATGGTTTACATAATGAAATACGTTTTGAGACAATTGGATACAAAAGAAAATATTTGATTTGATTTTTACAGAGCACAAGATTTTAATTTCCGCTTATGTAATTTGTTTTCAACTCTGGGACAGAAATTTCTGAATTATGTTTTATTTTGCAAATGCAATTTTCCTCTTTGATTTAATTTTATGTCTTAATTGTCTGAGCTAAAATAAAAACTTTTTTTTATCAGTTATTTACTTTATGAATTACGTGAGGGAATTCTCAAAGCACTAGCATAAGATTTAAGTGTAAATGCTAATGGTCATTGCCGCAAACTGTTATGCCATTAAGTAAACTTGTTTTACCTTATAGTTTGCTAAAGTTTTCACCTGATGTTTCAAGATGGACGATATTTTAACTTATGGCGAAAATATATTTGAAAACTCAGCTTTAATTTGTTTCTTAAAAGTTAAAATGTTTGTATTCAAGCAAAGTGAATAGTAGAAAATTGTGGGGCAAAGTGAAATAGTTAAGATAATTTTTTTTTCAAAAAGAACTAAGTGGAAATTTGTTCGGAAAATTTTATATATAAATAGAGAACAATATACTTTGTAATTAAATTTGAACTGAAACATTATATTATTATTTTTGGCAGCAAATTTGCAACTCCAAAAAAAAGTAGATGATTTTGTTTCTTTTTTTTTCGTGGAGCAAAGTGAAAAATATTTTTTTCTAATGAAATATTTGTATTCAATTATAAATGATATTTTTGATTAAAAGAATAAAAGAATGAATGAATAAATGAAAAGTAAAGGAAACAATAAGTGAATGAATAAATTAATTTATTCATTAATGTATGAGAACAAATTATTGAGTGAAAAATATAGTGAATGAATAAGAAAATTTGAAAACGAACAAATATATAACGATATCATATTAAATGAAGAATGTAAATAAAATAATTAATAAATGAATACGTAAGTGATTTGGTACAGGATTGAATAAGTAAATGAAATGAAGTATTTTCCTTTTGCCCCGCATGTACTTGACTAACAGTAGGAAGCATTTAAAATACAAATAAGTTTAATTTTAAAGAAATAAATACTACACCGAATTTCAGTAAGTTACAATGAACACTTAAAATGTTAATAACAGGAGCTTTATCATTTAACTAGTGTGGTACCCGCACGGATTTGCCCGTAGTAGAAAATTAAAAGGTCTTTTGGTTCACCTGTATATTTACAAATAATGTATGGTGAATTTCTCGCCAATTGACTTTCCCATGTTACGGTTCCACGTTATGATGACTTGGTAATTTACTCGTCCATCTTATGATCATTTTGCTCGTTATGATAATTTCATGATTAATGCATCCACGTTCTGATAATTTTCAGGGTAAAATGTTCTTAAAATTGGAATAGAAAAAGGTCAAAATCGAGTTTTCGAAAAATCGCTTCGAGGTGGACACTCCCATGCTGCAAACTAACTTTGTACCAAATTTCATGAAAATCGGCTGAGCGGTCTAGGCGCTATGCGCGTCTCAGAGATCCAGACAGAGAGACATCCAGACAGACAGACATCCGTACAGAGAGACTTTCATTTTTATTATTAGTAAAGATAATAATAAAAAAAAAGTTTGACTTGCAACAAAATGTTACAATATGAATATCAATTCTTGAAAAGTACTTGTATTATCATCGTCTTTGATTTTCAGAGGTATTTTTTTCTTGACTGGAATGGACTACATGTGTTAGTACATAGTTAGTATATTACTAATATATTACTGGTGCTAAAGGCATGGTAAATATTTCACCATTTCACTTTGCCCCACGTTCTTGTACATACCAATAACATTGAAGGATTTGCTACCAGTACTTTATCAGTTTAGTTACGTGTGTAACTACTAAGATGAAATATTACCAGATGGGTCGCGTTAAAAGCAGGGTAAACATTATAACCATTTAATTTTTAACCGCTATTTCACTTTGTCTCACAATCACCTACAAATTAATAAACGATGTAATTTTGCATAAATTTTAGTTTACTTTTCCAGATTTTTTTCCATGCTTAAATTAAATGTTGTAACCAAGATTTGATTTTCTTTTCGCCGCAGTTCACAAAGAGTAAAGAAATTTATAATAGAGAGACCCTGTCTGTGGAAGAAAGGAGATGAAATTGAAGCCGGAATTATGGGCTACAGCGGTGCAATTATGGGCGGCTTTATGATAACAACCGAATAAATTAGCTGACGGATTGGTTTACATTTAATTCATGTTGTAATACAATTTCAAAAACGTGCTTTATGAACTTGCAACAATACCTAAGTTTAAATTAGCTGCCAGTTGAGATTCAGTAATGGAATGCTTTGAATCAAGATGTGTCTAAAGATATTTAGGAAGAAGCTAAGGATCTTGGGATACAGCGGTGCAACTTCCGGCTTCAATTTATTAGTATAGTGGGACCTCTCTATGTAATTTCTTGACTCTATGTCAGTTCATGACTTTTATATGACACGACCTTTTTTGCTTGCGTGAGAACTGTATCTATTGAAAAAAGAAATAGACGGTGATGAATTAGTTGTGAATGAAATAGAACTTGCGCTACAAATGAAATTTTGTCATTGAAAAAAAAAGGGGGGGGGGTATATCTCTGGAAGTTGAATGTGTTGATAGATCAAAGTTTTGCAATCTTTTTTAGCTATCACTTGTTCTTGGATCGTTTTACAGATGAAACAAATAGTGTTTCCATTGAATCTGAGAAAACTGAAGAGCTGACCTAGTTTACATTTAAAAAACAAGCGAAATGTTTATTTTCTGGGGGTATTGCCATTCATTGGTCGGAATATACGAACTTGAAGTTGAATTGTGTGTACCGAGGTTTTCAAACTTTGCTCTTCAAAGGTGAATTTCGTCTCTAAAATGTAAAGGCCATAACCTCTAGCCGCCTTATTTTTTTTTTTTTTTTTGAAAGGATACCATTTACCTTGAAAACTATATTTATAAGTCATAGTAAATCTATTTAGTGTAAAAGTAGATAAAAAGTGTTTTAGTAAACAAGCCAAAACTTTGACTTATTAGTTCATCTAGGTTCATTTTTTAAAGCAAATATTTTCCTATTCTAACAATAATTTTCAATGACAAAGTTTAACATTGTACAACTAGTACGAACTTTAGAACATAATAAATATCTTTATGACTAAATAGTAAAATTCGAAATAACTTTTAATTGCACAAAATCACAAATCACTGCATACACATGTTTTGAGGTTACACGGAACCTCTTTTTCAATGCAAAATAAGTGAGATTATGGGTAAAAAGACATCCGAAAAAAGACGGTCTTTTTTCGGGTGTCTTTTCATTCAGAACCTCACTTATTTTGCATTGAAAAAGGGGTTCCTTGCAACTCCAAAACACATGCACGCAGTAATCTGCAACTTTGTACGTTTTTATTAATTATTTTACTTTTCAAGAACAAAAATGTTTTTTCAACTTTAAAGTTCCTGCTATTTAATATTTAAGTAGGAACTTTATCATAAGATGTGATCCGAATTTAAATTCTTGGGAGGGAGGAAATTCTGAAGTTACCGAATAAAACTTCGAATTTCGGTAATGCTGAAAAAAAAAAAAAAAAACAACCGCGCATGCTCACAAACCTACATCTGTTAAGAAGAGACAATAGGCATCCCATGTTGCTGTTGTTTTAGTTGTGTGCGAGCTGGGCTGGCAATTTCGGGTGCGTTTTTTTCAATTTTTCAACTGCACCGTAATTTGGTGTGGGACCCGTTTATAGAGTAGGCAACCATCCCCAGCATAACAACGCATTCACACAAAAAAAGGACAAGGACAGGAGAGAGAGAATAGGTATCCAATGCCAAATTAAAAATAATTGCAATGTAGCAATACTGTCTCCAGATTTTCCGAATTATTAGTCACAATTTGGCGAAGTTTTTGGAAGATCTCTGTCACTCCCCGTAACCACCCCCTCTCTGTTTGTCATTCAAAAGCATTGGTAATTAAGGTAACAATTTTCGCTAAAAACGAGGCTCAGTTTTTACCATGAGTTCTCTCACCATGAGTTCAACTTTTATCGGATTTTTTTAACCTTGCCTAACATAACTTCCAAATGACTAAGTTCCGCTTTGTATAGCTAACAGAACACACAAATATATAAAAGTTTATCTCCTTAGATTACCCCATGTGTATATATCAAATCGTCGTGTTTCAAAGACTAAAAGTTATTCCATAAATAAAATAACAAAACAAATTTCTGTTCAACCGAAGCCGAGAAAACTGAAGCAGAGAAAAATGTGTATCGTAAATTTCTGAAAAAAGAAGAGCAATTTTCTCCTATTGAAATATCCTTTTGTTTTGATGAATCTTACGAAAACAAAGAGGTAAATTACTTTTCTCGTTTCCGTTTCTTCCCTGAAGTGTAATTATTTTCCTGGGGAGAAAAGGCGAGTTGAAAAAGAAAACTATTTTCCTCCAGTTTGAGAATTATCTTGCAAGAAATTAATTTCGAAACATCAATAAGTTCTTGCGACAGTAACATTCATACGTCTTTTAACATACGGTTGGGTTGTGTATTGAGAGCTTTGATGTTATGGAAGTAGTTAATACGAATGAATTTTTACTCTTAAAATGCTTCTCATTTATATTTTAAATTGTCAATGGGGTTATTTCCTTCAGTCAAAAGTACTATGTTTAGTCACAGAAAATAATAGAATAAGCAAAAAAAAAAAAAAAAAAAAACATGGACCCAGAAAATACTTTTATTTTCCCAACAGTTATTTTTGAATTAATTTTTTAAACTGTCCGATTTTTCAAACAAGGCGTGGTCGTTATGACGTCACAAATGATGTCCTTTGGAGCATTTTTCAGTGTTTCCACGTTATAATAATCAAGCAGCGAATACAAAACTGCCTCTACGCTTGCTATCAACCATATCGTTTCCAGTACACGTGAGTAAGGATGCGAATTAAATATTGTGATCTTCTGAATGGCAACAGTGAATGGCAATTCATCATTTGTGATGTCATCGGCAGAAGCGTTAAACAATGAACTTAGTCAAATTATTTTAAAAAATGGTCAGTTCCTATGTTTTTAAGCATGCTCTTTCAGAATTTTTTTTTTTTTAAATTTTGGAAGTGACCCCATTAATGCTAAATTTAAAAAAAAAAAAGTGTTTTTTGTCAAAGACATGTATTTTGAAATTGTCATAATTAATACTATTTTATTTAATGAACACTATAGCTAGTAAATTGATTAAAAACTGTTACGGTGGAACCTCATTCCAGCTAAAAAGTACGACGAAACTAACTTAAAAGTACTTACGTTTCCGACTAGGGGGGGGGGGGCAACTGTTAAATAAAAACACTACAACTTAGAAAGGTTGCCATATCTATACATATAATAAAATAAGATGTTTGTGTGTGTGTGTGTGTATGTGTGTGTGTGTATGTGTGTGTGTGTGTGTGTATGTGTGTGTGTGTGTGTGCGTGTGTGTGGCGCGCATCCCGGGAAAACGGTAAGGCCTAGAAAGATGAAATTTGGTATACAGGTGTAGTTTTTGCTGAAGTTGTGCACCTCGCGCTTCGATTTTTGATATTTTAATTGGAAAAAAAGTTATTTAATGTTTTATGTGTTTTTTTTGCACTTTTTAGTACTTTTTACCTCACAGTCCACGAACCAATCGCACCACACAAATATTTTTTGCACTATAGTGTAGAAAATTTAATTTTAAATATGATGAATGAAAAAAATTTGAAGATAGAGCAATCTTTGTATTTTTTACGAATTTTTGAAAAAACCTTTAATTTGCATTTTTTCCCGGGTTTTACTTTTTTATAATATCATCCTGCGAGAAGTATCAAAGCTCCATTTCTAAAATTTAAGTTGGTAATAGTAAAAACATTTCGCCCTCTTCAAAAGAAAAAAGTTCTTAAAAATACGCAATAGTTTTTTTTAAACAATTTTTTTAATGCTGAACACCTTATGTCTCTCCACGCATCGGTCGAAAAAAAGCGTTCTTCAATCTTTTATGCCTCTGACGTCACTACTTGGATTTCGATTCGATATGAGGCATCGAATCTTAATCGCTAAATTGTAATTGGAGGAACGAATTTTCTTTGCATTATGTCAAGCTGTGCGTTTAAATTCTTTTTTTTGTATTAGCGATGTTCTGAAGTTGGCCATGCTGTGACTTCGTCATTGCTAAAGCTAAGATTTTGATCATAAATATCTTTGATTATTAATATTAAAAAGTGAATGCATTTTTTGTTTCATTAATTATTTTTATTTGGTTTCAGTTGATACATTGTTGTGTAATATAATTCAGCTCTTTTTCTTTTAGCGGTTTGGTACATTAATTTGTTCTATAATGTGAATAATTTTTTTTTGAATTTCAATAAAAACAATGATTTTTATACTTTGGCAAACTCGGGTACCACAAAGACATCAATTTTTCGTGCATTTTAATAAATAAGTAAGCGCGCTTTTTTTGCATGATTTTCTTTTTTAGGGAATAAGATTGGAGGTTAGATCAAAATAAATAGAGATAGATGAGAAAATTTAGAGATGGATCGAATAGGTAGATAGATATACATTGAGTGTACAAAAAATGTTTTTTTTTTTTTTAAATTTTGTTCTTGAATTAATACGTTTTTTCTTTGAAAAAAGATTGTTAATTACTATCAGAGGTAAATTTCCATGGATCTAGAGACAATAAATCTACAGGTCGATGTACAGTGAGAGATAGACAGACCCCGTTATTTAAAGAACAACAACGGGAGTTGGGGGGGGGGGGCGTCGCTGCGATTTGAATACATTGTTAATTACTGTCAGAGGTAGATACGCATAGATAGTATAGATAGATAGATAGACAAATGCAGAGGTCGATATAGTAGATGGAGAGCAAGAAAGAGACATGCCCGTTATTTAAGGAACTTCAACGGGGTGTCAATGCCCTCCCCCCACACACCATGACTTTGAAAAAACAATGCTTTCAGGTAAAAATGAAAGTTTTTTTGTTATTTTTCGACAAAATTTGCATGAAGTGCAAGCAGTTTGTGTCTCCCCTCCCCCTCCTTTAAAAATATTCCAAACGACGGAACTGGAGATAGATCTAGAAAATATTTTATTTAAATTAAAAATGATATAGATATAGATCGATTGATACCGCCACGAAACTTATTTAAGCAGCCGCCAAAGGCGGCAACACTGGCGTAAAAAGGCAGATGATAATATTGATATATAGAGAAAAACATTGATTAATACCGTCGCTAAATTGTCTATGCAGCCGCCGTAGGCGGCAACCTGGCGTAAGAAAGCGGACCAGCTGGTCGCCGAAGGCGGCTAGTTGTATATAAGTTAAACGCTGGGAGCGCAGCGAAAATGTGTCGTAAAAAGTTTCGTGTAAATGTTAAATATGTGGATTGCAAATTCCCAATACACAATAGGAAAACTTTAGTTTAGAAAAAGTGCTCCGGTTGCCTGAATATGTACTAAAATGTGCTCCTGTTAATATTTTGCAGTCGAACTCGTTTATAAGGAGCTCTGATTTAACAAGTTTACGGATTTAGCAGGAAAATCTTTGTTGTTAACAACGTTGAGAATATAAGAGCATAACTCACTTTCGTTGGTTGTTTCCGTAGGATATTTTGGCACAAGAGTCATGTTATACTGCGTTAGACAACTGTCAAAAGTAGAAAAAGAAGCCAAATAGTGAGTTTAATAAAGGAAGAAAGGACATAAAAACTTCAAGAATTTGAAGCGTTCGTCGAAATATACGCATGAACGAGTTTTAAATTTTGAAGGTCGAGACGAAAGAATTAACTGAGAAACAAATTTTGAGTAACAAAATAAAAACGTTGATAACAAAACAAAGGCCATACGAAAACAAGAAAATATGAACGAACCCTAAATAAAAGAGAGAAATTCAATCTCCTGAAAGGAGGGAAACAAATTGCGATGTGTGTCCTCCAATAGTTCTTTCAAAGATGAAAGAGACTGATTAGAAAATTCAGAACGAATATGATTGATAATTGAAAAATATATCCAATACTGTCTCATTAAAATTACATGTGTTCATCATTTTATGCTTTTTAGGCCTTTAACTTCCAAAACAGTGGGATTTCAGTTTCAAAAATTTTCAGCTGCAAAGACGTTTATACATGACATCCTCCCATAACTTGATCAAAGACCATTTTCGGGTGTTTGACCAAGTTAGGTGAGAATGAGATGGGTAAGCGTCTCTTCGGATGCAAATTTTCGAAGTTGAAATTCCTCAGAAATGTTTCGGAAGTTTGAGGCCTAAAATTGTAATATTACGGTTTCTTTGTACTCGTCGTGACTCCCTTGAATTAATGCTTAAATTTAACTTGCAAGGTACACTGTAACAAATTTCGGAAACGTTTCTGGATATATCGGAAACGTTTCCAAAATAGTAGGAATCCTTCATCCAATAGCGAACTCCTCATTATTCAGAAAGCTTTTTGTTATTTCAAGAAATCTAGAAGCGGAAGTGATGACGCAACGCTTCGAAACGTATTTCATCCTTCCAACACAGGCGCCAATGAGTCGGAAATAACGAGAACTTATTTTTTTCTTATCTATGGTTGCTGCAGTCAGCAACTGTTTAGCATTGGATTGCTTGTTATTTCATGTCTAGAGAGTAGTAAAATGTGTCGAAACTAATTTTACGCCTTTGCATTTTGGACTGCCCTTGATTTTTTAGACGATGTACGCAGCTATTAAGTTAGTTAATAACCATTTGCTTCTTTACAATTTCTAGTGCAACCATAATTAAATATATATTGTGTGTTCAAGCGTGAATAGTTTCAACATTCGTGTTTATACTTAATGAAACGAAACCCTTTGGATTACTTATTCAGTTGTAATGGAGGTACTTAGATTTTCTTCCGCTCATGTTCATTTGTAAGTATTAATGAATATTTTAAGACATGTTGTTATATACATTTATATTTTTGTTGATTTGCATTTGATGAGGCTCCAATTGTAACTGTTTTTGGGTTTATCGAATTAATTTAAAGTTATCCTACATACTTACGTGCGCGGTGTACTATTTGTTGTAACTAACTGAAACTGATTAATTGCGCAAAAGAAATAAGATTTATATTTGAGAAGCAATCACAGAAAAGTTATTTCAAAATACTTGGATGTACATACATTTTGGTTCAAAAAGAAAAAAAAAATCAATTGTTTAATTCATTAAAAATATGGTAATGCAAATGTTTTCTAGTATTGTAATATGCTTTACAAAAAATGTGCCAGTATTATTTATATTTTTTTATTATAATTTATTCATTCATTTAAAAAATATTTATACCATTAGAAAATGACTCAGTTATCTATTAGTAAGCAACATAGTAATGCAATTAATTCATGTGCTTATTCATTTTGTTAAATGTGGTTGACAATAAAAAATTCCTTGACATTAGTTATTCGGTAAATAACATTTCCTTCGTGGATATACTAGTTTAATGTAGGACAGTCAGAAGGAATGAGTCAGTGGCAAAAATGGAACAGCTGCATTTATGCCGAAATAAAAAGTAATATTGTTTCATGTCATTGTTTTAAAAGTGATAATTTTTTAAACACTATGTTATTAATATACAATGTACATATGGGGAGAAGACGAGGGGCGTTCACCACGCAGACTGCCATTGACATTTTCAGGGATTGCTTTTTTTAAGGGGGGTGGGTGGCGCTTTATAGCATTTTATGGGTGCACCATCACTCTTATGGTGTGGAGGGAGATTCTCGTATATATGAAATGGAATAATCATGCAACAGAATTCAATGTTTTAATAAATAAAATATATAATGCATTTTGCGCATATTGTAAAAATTAGATCAGTAACCTATTTTGATTAAGTATTTATATTTGTGATGAACTGGGAAAGGGCAAGAACAGAAGAATCAACCCGAATGGTTCTAGCAGGAGGACTTGGTGTCATATTTAAATTCACCAATTTCTCTGTTGGTACTTTTCGGTACACTTTGTTCGCCAGTGAAATTGACTTGAGGTGAACGAATTCCGGAACGCGAAGGGTAGGTAAGTTCTGTCAAATTTTATTCGAAAATAAAAGCTATCAAGTTTGATACAAGATATGTTTTTAAGTTCTGCATTAAAAATACAATATGTTGATAATTTTGTCTTGAAAATATTGAGAGAAAAACTGAAGTTTAGGATTGTTTAACAAACAATCCCTCTTTTGAGAAAGTACCCCCCTTCCCTCCGCTGACGATTTTGTGATTAAGAATGAAACTACTGTATTATTTCATAAATTTTCAAAAATTTATATCTGCGCATATGTTATGTTGTTAACCATGCTATTTGTCATTAGAAATTCAGAAAAAAAAAATCCACGAATGATTCTAAAATTGCTTGTTTCATTGCTCTTATATATGTAAGAATCGAAACTGATATGGTATGCAATAGTATAGTAAAGAATGATATTTTAGAAAAAATCACAGAAAAAGGATTCCGAAATTCTCGGAAACGTTTTTGAAAATTGTTTGGAGAATTCCGAAATACTCGGAAACGTTTTCGAAACTTTCATGAACCACAGCTGCACAGAATACTCAGAAACATTTCTGGAAATTACGGAAAGAGGATTCCAAAATACTCAGAAACGTTTCTGGAAATTACGGAGAGAGGATTCCGAAATACTCAGAAACGTTTCTGGAAATTAAGAAAGAGGATTCCGAAATACTCGGACACGTTTCTGGACATTATAGAAAGAGAATTCCGAAATACTCAGAAACGTTTTTGAAAATTTCATGAACCGCAGCTGCACGATATACTCAGAAACGTTTCCGGATTTTTTTTACAGTGTATCAGCCTCATCTGGACTCCCGTTTATCAATGAATCTTACGTCACAAGATTATTTTATTACTTTTATTTTGACTTCACAAAAATTGCTACCCGTAAAACTTGCCTTTTTAGGTGGTGGCATAGGTCGCCTGCTTCAAGAACCTGACTCTAACACATATTACGTTTCCAATGCCACAAAAAATATTTATGTGTACGCTGTAGAGCAGCTGTATATACAGGCCGACTATCAACTTAAGTTTAGCCATTTTGGATCGGATTTTTCCTTGTTACGGAGCTATTGTTACCAGAGCAAAGTTTCGGTTTTTGCCAAATAGAACAAAAATAATATTTTTTTAATAAACAATTCACGTGCCGCAATTGCTTGCAGTCAAAAATCACCAAACGCGAAAACTTGCCAGAAAAGACAACCACTCAAACACGCGCTCCGATCCAAAATGACTGATGCGTCGACTCATATATTTAGGAGACTTAGTACGCTGTACACCAAGCTTGTTACGCAATTGCACCTCTGTTATTACAGTGATTTAACGCTCTTTTGCACCGCCATTTTTTTTTGTCAAGATAGAGCATTTGAAATTACTTCACGGAATTACGCATAGACTTAGATTTGCGTTTAATCTTGAAATTTCTGAGTAAGTCTATGTCATGCGCATCAAAAAAGAATCCTCATCACTACCTGCAAATTCCTTCCCTGCGTACGACCTCGGTTTGCTACAACAATCGACTTATTTCGGGGTTTGCTCGCGTTGCATTTCTTTTCTGCTTCTTTTTTGTTGTTGGAGCTGTAATTGCGATCGTAAGTCCTCGTTTTGGCGGCTTCGTTTTGCTGGTTTCCTCTTTTAAATCGAGTGATTCAGTCTAGTGTTTAAGAAAATGTTTTTGCATTCTCACGCTAAGTAAGGTACTCGGTCAATGTCTGCAGAGCATTTAAGTTTTTTTAATGTAGAATAATATTTTTTGTTACTGGAATGACATTTTTCAATGTGCAATGTAGGACCCTTCTACGGAAGAGCAGACATTTTGTCCTGTACGGGACAGCTCTTTACAGTCGACTCCCGCTACAACGCGACTCGACTTACGCGAAATGGCTATAACGCGGATCAGGGGTGGCATTTCAGCATTTCATTCGGGGGGTCGAGTTTTTAAAATTTAGTATGGAACAAAACACATATTGGCTAACAGCAAGTAATTATGATATTGGGGGAGATTGCATAGTTAAAGAGCCCCCAGAAAAGATATTTGTTGATGTGAGATATTTTTTTCAAAAATAGTATGTATTTTTAAACAGTATCTATAAAAGCATTCTATGCATTGAACAGCTGAAATGTGTTTCTAGCAGAAGAAAGTGATGAACACTCCTAAATAGACACACTTATAATATGAGCGTAATACTCAATGCAAAATTCTATTCTATTCAAGAGTCACAACTGACTACAACTGTATTTATGTCGAGGACTGCATACTAAGTGCCTTGCCTCCATTATTTTATATACCGATAGATGGCAGCACCATCACCGGATCGAACAGTTAATGAGAATTTAGAACTAGTCCAAGAGCTAATAGCTACCTGGTGCTAGCACCCCCAGAGGTATCGTTTCACTTGGAGGACATTGAGACCACGAGCATATTTAACGTCGCCCAGTCCCCTTTAATGACGACGGTGGGTCATCGACCAATGGGGATCGAACCCGAGGCCCTCCGGCCCCGAGTCCAATGCCTTACCGATCAGGCTACCACGGCCCCTCAATGCAAAATACCAAGGCTTTTATTGTGAAAATCGTGCAGCCACACCACTGCACAAACTCTCATAACAATTATTACATAGAGCACAGAAGAACGAGATATTTACCCTATATGAGGAAATTACGTCTTTAGTTAAAATTAACTAGGATTCTTCAGTTTTTCCTGTTCTTAAAAGACCGGTAAAGGCTTAGTGAATTTCTAATAATTAAAAAAACGGAAAAAACTTGCTCATGTCTGAAAATGTGTCGAGTTTCATCAGTCATTACGGAGAACCAGCAAGATTGGCTTTCTTGAACATTGATTTGCGATTTACGTAAATTGAATTTACTCATTTTTTATCATTCCTCTTAAAAATTTGGGGGTGCGACCGCCCCCTCTCGACCCTCCTATTTGCCGCCCCTGACGCGGATTTTTCACGAGTTACGAATTTTAGAGTAAACGCGAATTTTTCGTTCACAACACGATTTTTTTTGAAGGAAGTATCGGTTTCGTTATTGACGACTAAATATTGATTTCGTGAATGTTATTACATTCCTTTAAGCATCCCTGAGAGCGAAAGTTCCCACATCAAACTAATCTACGCATCGAGTTGTTAGTGCACCAAATAACCATTCAGCCTCCTTAATTAATTAATTTATTTTTTCATTCTAAATATTAAAGTTGATCTATACTGGTATCTTGGTGGTATCTTCATTTAAACTTTGTGAAGATAGGAAGAAAATGAAAGTTTCTGATTAAAAAAAATAAAAAAAAAAATCTAGGATTCTCGAGATGCTTTAACAACAAAACGTCGACGGTCTGCGACAATAAATATGATTGAATCTTCCATGCGTACAATTAAAAGTCAAAACAAAAAGATATTTGTAAAGGTTCAGAACTTATTTTCAATAAGCTTGCTGAGCAGTCTAGCAAAGTAAATATTATGAGAATGGAAGCTGCTCTTGTATTACGGATTTAAGAGATCAGAAGAGGATCTGTTGCCACAAATTGAGACGTTATAAAAGAAAAGGCGAGGCAACCGTATTTAGAAATGTATAACATAAGAATAACGATCTGATCATAGAGCATAAATCACCATTATCTTCATTATTTAACTCGTAAATATGTTACTGTATTTACCATACAGTACTAGTACTATAGTGCGGAATTTTACTATTACTATACATACTGAGCGTACGGTGTTTCGTTTTATTTTACGTCATTCTCTCCCGTTGATCATTCATTTTGTGCAACTTAAAGTATTTCATGTTGAATAAAACAGTTTTTTATTTTTTAAACTCAGTAAAAGTTTAGTTCTTTATGTAAAAAACTGTAGTGTGTAGTTGAGGAATGCTTTAAAGCATATTGAGAGGTTTTTATAAAAGTCTAAAAGAGTTTGGTATGCTTAAAAAAATTGTATACATATATTTTTCCACAACGCTTTTCACAAAGAAATTTCGACTTACGCGAGGAGTCTTGGGACGCATCCCTCGCGTAAGTCGGGCTTGACTGTATTGCTTAATACATTTGAACAAATAAGATAATTTTAGGCAGATATTTGCACTTAAATTCCAGAAATTTAAACCTTGGCTTTTAATTTATATATATACATATATATATATATATATATATGAATGTAAGATACCATTGGGAATAAAAAGGCCAACTTTTTGAAAAAAAAATGTATTTACAAAAAATGATTTGTACGCGTTGCGGGTGTTGACTGTAAAGTCGCACTCGCAATACACGTGATATTTACTTATACATGTGTTATTTCTTAGGCAAAACAAATTTGCTGATTACTTTTTCAAATGAAATATAACCCAATAGATTTTCACTGGTTTAACATTTTTATGCATATATTTACGCTTAACTCCCTGGAATTTTAAAAATTGGCTGTTGATTCTGATATACACGAATATAAGGAAGCATTATGTATCTTAATAAGAAGTATTAACTTTCTAAAACATTTTCTCGTATTTAAAAAATAATAATTTGTACGCATTACGGATGTGACTGCTCGGCCACCCACACCCGCAACAGGTACAAATTATTATTTTTCAAGTTCAAAATTGTTTTTTAGAAAGTTTATGGGCAGTATTATGATTTATAATGGTTTCTTATATTCGAATATGTCAGAATCAAAAACCAAATTTTAAACTTCTGGGGAATAAAATGGAAATATATGCGTGAAAATGTCAAAACCGTGCCAATCTATTAAGATATATTTTATTTAAAAATTGGTTATCAACAAATTTGTTTTACCTGAGAAATATTACATGTATGTGTGCTGTACAGTATATATTGTGGGTGCGACTGTATTGCCACATCGGCAACACGCACAAAACATCATTTAAAAAAAATTACTTAAAAAATTGGGAATTCACATTATTATCTTAATGATATCTTGCACTCAAATATATATAAATTAAAAGCCAAAGTTTAAATTCTGTTAATAAAGTAAAATCATGAGGAAACAAATACTATGCAATTGCAAATTGATTGAGCAACTTACAAGATAGGAAAAAAGTCCAAAACGTAACAAATTCGTAAAAGTAAAAAAAAAAAAAAACACATTGTGAATTCCAACGGTAACGGAAGGACAGTTTTGCAAAAAAATCTATGCATTTCTGTCTGACAGAGTTGGGCAAATTTTAATTACATTAACAATTAAAGATTAACAATTGATTAATTGGTAAACGTAACCACCGCAACTAACAATTGATCAATTGTAATTGCGGAAAATTAAAATTAACAATTAATTAATTGTTAGTTGTAGTTTACCACAGTTAACAATTAATTAATTGTTAATTGCAGTTTACTACTATTAACAAATGTTAATTGTAGTTTACTAGAATTAACAATTGTCGATTATTCTGTGAATTTTAATTAAAACTTACTCATAAAAAATTACTGGTTTTGTACAATATATTCTACAGCCGACAGGTCTACTTGGGACGTGCACGCTAAACGGATACCATATTACTATCTAACTATTTAAATACACATGTTAGCAACAAATAAAATATCAATAAAATATCAGTAACTTTCAGTAAATTACCGCCCAATAGCCTGGGCTAAAACAGAAGTACATGAAACACTCGAGTTGAACCGAACCATTGCTTCGGTCACTCGTCTTGTCTGCGCTAATTCTATATTAGCTACCAGTTTGTTTGGCACTCTTGGCTTCCTTAAGAAGTTTTCCATCTCCAGCTCAGTCACTTTCTTGAGGGCTGATAAGTGCTCATAAGCACGAAACTGCAGGCCTCGGCTGGACGTGACTGAGCTGGCGGTGTATTTCATGTATCAGTACATATCATGTATCAGTAACTTTATTACAAGCAATAAATTTTTTACTGAAGCATATGACTTTTCTCAAAGAATCTTATGGTTCTAGCAAAATATCTTCAAAAGAGGTACATTTCAATTAAATTTAAATTTTTTTCCCGTACTAGTAAAAGGCCGAAGAACATCTGAGGGAAATTACAGAAATGCATCTTAATTACACGATTTTAAAAAAAAATACATAAATAAATAAACAGAGCGGTCTCTGAGATCTTACGTCCCCTGTTATGCCCTTCTTTCTGATTTCCCTTGTTACAGGCTAAAATATAAAACAATGATTTGCACAATTTTAAAACACTTAATTAAAACACAAACATTTACGTGTGGAAAAAACTTGCCAAGACGAGAATAGTTCACGCAGTGAGCGAGGAATCAGCACTGAACGAAAATACGAATTCGATTAATACTTTGAACTCTGTACGCTGCGCTGTACCTATTGGTACATTAAGTTAATTGTTAGTTTTAATTGTTTCATAAAACAATTAAAAAAATTAATTGCAATTATTTTAATTGTGAAAAACGATTAACGTACATTAATCTAATTAAATTAATTGCAAAGTACAATTAATAGTTTAATTGCAATTAATTTAATTGCAATTACATTTTTAATCAATTAACAAGAAAATTGAAAAAATCATTGATTAATGCCCAACACTGCTGTCTGAGAGCATATCAAAATACATATTTTCCCAAAAACTGATGCATAGACTTTTATACACATCACATTATGTTGCTAAAAAAGCCAAAGTCAAGAATTTTTTGTTAGTAACTTTTTTTTTAATCAAATTTAAAAACGGTACCGGAAGGACAATTTTGCAACACGATTTTCACGCTATCATGCTCTTCCCAAAAGTTCAGCCAAAATATAAAAGGGAAAATTCTATGAAAATTAGGGCAAACACGGGAGTGTTCAATCCTTACAATTTCACCTTTAGTTTTAAAAAATAATTATTTTAAGCTTATGAATTATGTATTTGTTAAGGGTAACAGAAGGACAGTAACAGAAGGACAAGAAGTCCAAAACAATTAAACTTGGTAAATTTCAACTTACAAAAATTTATTTATTCAGCTAATACAGCAGTCTGAAACAATGATATCTAATGCATGAGCCAAAAGTTACTATTCTGAATTCTTAAAATACTGAATAATTTTTTCATAATCCATAGAACATTTATCTTCTTTCTCAGCAAACACGAAGATCATTAACACATTATTACGCATTTTCAAACAAGATACTTCTCTTTCTTCATCATCTATATGAAGTACATGTGCAGCATTGCTCTTTGTTAATTTCTTTCCCTTCCATTCAACTAGCAAAACTTGTCCAAACGTTAATGAATCATTTGGCATTTTCTTATGATTTGGTGTTTTTGATTCAGCTGTGTCTTCATTTTCAACATTATATCTTCACTTTCAAAGTCAGTCTGTTGACTCTGAAGTGAAATCTCCTTCAATTGGTTGAAGTAATTACTATATTCAATAACATACTTGTTACAGGATTCAAAAAGTGCATATTTTGTGTATCAAAATGAGAATGGATATTACTCCACATTTTTGAAAATTGATCTTTGAATTTACTGATCTCTTCTCTGTAAGTTTAACGGTTGAACCAATGCTCTCAACAGTCCTTTCCTGTGATTTGTGGCAACAAATCTGAAGTCAGTTTCAATATTGTATTGTTCCAATATCAATTTCAAGTTTTTAAACAAATGTTTCTGCTTGAATTGGCTTGTCATATCACAAACATGTTATACCAAAATGATTTTCACATGCTTAGGAGTTTTTAAGTGTAGTTTTCATGATTTTCATCACATACAATAGAAGAAATAAAATCACGAAACAGTTTTTAATAAATTTTAATAAAAGTTAATTTTTTAAATAAAAGCACACATAATTTTCATACAAATATTACTTATATATGTTGTAAATTTTCTTACAAATATTACTTATACATGTTTTAAATGTGACTACTAACTTTATATAATAGTTTGTTTTGTACTAGCATTCTAAAATTTTAGCCTGTACCAGCTTATAGCTAAATGTCCTTCCGTTACCGTATTTTTTGTCATTCCGTCACCATTAAAAACTATATAAATTAAACCTATATTAAAATTCTAACTATGTATCCTTGACAAGGGACATAATGCTGCGTTGCATAAAAAAACATTAGTTTCTATACCCAATAGGTTCTTGGTGAACTAAGATGTAGTATTTTGGTAACGGAAGGACATCAAATTGTTACCTTAGTAATAGACCTATTTCATGGTTGAAAAAAAAAAAAGAATTTTAAATTACATACGAAAATGTTTAACTAGACATTCAAAGGATAAAAGTTAATTAAATGTTATATGCGGATAGCAAGTTTATTGAAGTTACAGTATGTAACAAAAAGGAGATTTTTTGCTCTAGAAACACAAAGGGAAAACTTGATTTTGCACTCGATTTTCTAAAAGTCATCAAACTGTTTGGGAAAAACAAGTTAAGATTCAAGAAACTCATTTATTTCTAAAGAGAATGGTTTAGGGCAAGTAATAGAGAATTAATTCTTAAAATTCAAGTGTCATTCTTCTTTTTCCTCGAATTCACCACATACAAATCTCAAGGTTTTGAAGTCTTAGCCTAAATAAGCATAAATGTAAAGTTTTAAAATGTCAAACTTTTTGCCGAAACGATGCACTAGGATTTTTTCTTCAAAAATAAATAAATAAATAAATAAAATTAAAATTAAAATTTAGTATATCGTCCATACATAGGGGAGAAATAAATTAAACATACACAGGGGGGGGATGACGAAACAAAAGCCTAAAAATAAGACATAGGGGGAGGTGGGATACGTTGGACTGCGGGGCACGTTGGACCAGTCTCAATTATTTTAATACTATTAATATTTTTCATTTTATTTTATGACCAACAAATAGCACCTATGATAATGCAAATACTACAATGAAATCTCGTGGTACAGTTATCTTGAACAAATTTTATTCTAGAAAGTGTTATTTCAGTAGTCTTGAGTAATTTTCAGAAAACTGTGATTTTATTTCGTTTAATGGTTTTCATCAAGATTGTGGGGGAAAAAAGTTCCTTTAGTTGAATATAATTGACAATTTTTTCATTTTTCGTCAAAAAGAAAAAAAATATGATATCACTTTTTCAGACCAAGAAGGTGGGGTAGGTTGGTCCACTCTTTGTGGGGCACGTTGGACCCAACCAAACTACCCCACAAAATTTAAAAACTTTTTTTTGCTCTTAAATCTTAATAATTTTAACAATTTGTTTTATGACTTTTCTTTCTTTTCTTTTTTTTAAAATAATTGTATACTAAAGATGAATGCTTATTGTTGTTTTTAAATAAAACTGTTTTGTCAAAAAATCAATTGAATACGCTATATTGATCTTTAAACTTAATATTTTTCATTCTACACTCAACAGAGAATAAGGAAGTTACAAAGTTTAATAGTATTTATCACTAAAATTATAACAAATGAGGCAGTGAGAAGCAAAGGGATGTAAGGGGACATTTTCAAGTTTCGAGCAAAATGACTAAAAAGATAACGTTCTAGGTAGACTTTCATTGATTTTCCCCCCAAATCATGCTGTACAGCAGCACTAACCAGGCCTACTTGTATCATCTCTTGCCCCAACACAGGGGAGAGGTTCACCTTGCATTTTCGCTGGTTATCTGCAAAATTTAAATTTTGCCGCTTACATCCCTTTGCTCACAGCCTCAAATGTTGGTTGTGTTATGCGGTCCAACGTGCCCCACCAGGCGGACCAACGTACCCCACCCGTGGGGCACGTTGGTCCACTTTACGAGGTTCCGTTAAAAAATTAATATAAAAATAGTTTATTAATTTAACACTTCCAAAAAAATCTTAATGGTTGAGAAGTGTTTAATGAAACTTATTGTAGAAAATCGAACTAATCATTAAATTGTTTGATGAGATAAAAAATGATAAGTAAAAAAGCAGACCAACGTGCCCCACCTCCCTTTATCTTGAATTTAAAAGAAAAAACGAAAGGCTCTCTTGAAGAAAGGCGAACAGTTAAAGACAGGGTTAATTAATTGATGAATTATAGTTGCTTTCATTTCCGGAAAGCTTTCTACTTACCATTATAAGAAAAACTATTTTTGGTTATTAAATGCTGGTCATGGTTTTTGGTAACTGAAAGTAAGATATTAAGATTATTTTTATTATTTCCATGAAAAACAGAGAACAAATCTTATACGTTGTCTACATGAAATCGAATTGATCGATTGAATATGTTAGTTATATGCGTCATTGGCTGCATTTAAAATATTCTATTATATAAGCATAGACATTTTTTTTCAAAGATTTATAAGTGCTTTTAGTAAATTCTTATTAATATTTCTTTTTTATGTTATGTATATTGTACCACTCTTGCAGTTATTCAGTGTCCCCTGAATCATTTGAAATAATGTGAGTGTGCGTGTAACTTATTTCAAGTAATCTTTCTCGCACAGCACCATTTACTTCAAACTTTTTTATAGCTGAAATATTATGCACTTTCAACAGCAATGCTTTTCCTAACAACTTAAGAGTTTGACAATGAAGGTTAATAATTTGCAATTTAACTCTTAGCTTTGTTCATGTAAGTAATAAGTTTACGAAAAATATACAAATGTTTGATCCTATATTTTTACCTAAGGTCAATGTATAAAGCATAGCCTAATAAAACAAGCTTTGTAAATTCCTAAATCAGCACTTGCTTATTAGATACGTTTTTAACATACGCTTTGCAAGAAAATATCAAACACATTTTTACGATATATAATTAAAAAATCAAAGCAGACATCATTACGTTGAGGAATTAGAGTTGATTTTAGAACCAGCACTTGGATGAAACAAATTCGGAAACTAATATTTCTCGTACTCTTTCAACTTTGCTTATTGCAAGCTTCTTTTAGCTCAAACGTTTTTTGCAAACCAAAATGCTTTTAGCCTTTATGTGTCTCAAAAATATCTCTCAATAAAAGCATAAATCAAAAAGACTACAAATGTTTGTGCCGCAGACCAAAATATTGCCGCACTTTTACAATTGCTCGTAAAAGTTTTCGTTCTGTTCGCGCAATTTTCATGTCACAGATGCCTCAAATAGATATTCCTCATTTTATGACCAAAGACTTAAGGCATTTGCTGTTAGGAAATATTGATGAAATCCAGCGGATGATTTATTTGTCTGTTTATAGCGGTCTATTTGAATGATCTTTCGTGTGACCTTGTCAAGGCGTCGTGAAATATCACCGATTATGAAGGGAGAAATGTCGATCGTCAGAAAGAACTTCAGCCCGTCGTAAAGGACATATTGCCCCAAATCATATCAAAGTATACTTATCTTACAAATGCTCAAATCGGAAAGCAATAAATTTAAGAGAGGGAGAATAATAAGTAACATTGGTTAGCTTGAAAGAGATTCTGAGAAAAAAGGTTCTAGTTTTTGTGCAAACTCAGAAAGTGATATTTCGCATTATGTCCGGTGGCTGATTTTTTTTTCAGTAGTCTGTGACAGAGATTAAAAAACTCAAAAGTAGTCTGCAAAGCAGGGGCGGATACAGACTAACAATTTAAGGACGGGTTACGTTCAAGGTCTTATATTTAGGTACGAAAATTAACTAGAATTTTTTGAGTGTGAATGAAAAGCCTCGAATCAGCCTGAAATACAGCTTTAAAAAATTATCAAGTTCGAAGTAATTATTATCAAATTAATCAAATCTAAAAGACTAGCAAATTAAAAAATTGATTTTAAAATTAATCAATTAATTTCGATTGGAAAAAGAAATATTTTAAAAAATCTTTTTCTCAAGCTTGACGGCTTCTCTGGCTTTGAAAAACTAGTATTAAATTAAAAATTGCTAAATGCTAAATGACAAATCAAAAAATTAAGAGTGAAACGAAGGCTAAAAAGCTTCAAAACAAAATAGAAAAGTGAGGCACAGATAGCTGCGGAGCAAATGCTTTTGACCTCTCAGTCACTGAGGATTCCTGCATAAATTTAGCTGCCTCATTTTTTTTCTATTTCACTTTGAACTATATTTTTCTATTTTTCTGCTTTAAATTTGAGAAATTCGAGCAAAACGCAAAACGCAAAAAAAAAAAAAAAAAAAAAAAAAAAAACTTTCTAGTTTATATTACCCCCAATTATACAATAAAATATATGTATACATTGTCACGTAGATTGAGTACACACTACAATGTAGAGATGAAAGTTGGTTTATTCCAAACAAGCGAGCTATCAGGCTACAATGTCGCAACTGCCAACCCTCAGCTCGACAGAAAGTTTTTATACAGAAACTTAAGATTATTCTAGAACAATGCAAATTAAGGCTATTCCCATTTATTACAATGTATGGTCTATTTTAGAGTCAAAGGTCTACCCTAAACTACACAAACGTTTGGACTCTCTAAACCAATTGCTTTAGGGGAAATAAGATATATTAAAGGTAAAAGACTTGCGGCCCTTGGCCGAAATTTTCAATGGGCAGTTGCACCTCTGTATCAGTGCGAAAGGCGGTCAGTTTGAAATCAATTAAATTTATTGATTGCTAAAAGTCTACTCCTATTATTATTTTTTGCATTTTGTTAATTTATTTATTTTTAATAAAGTAAATTGCTTGTCTGGGTTTTTTCGCCGCCACCAAACTGTGCATTGGATAAGCATTTTATAAATTACTCATATGTTTAGAGCATGTTATACCAATAAAACATTTTTTTTTATGAAAAATATTACGATTTTTTACATAATTAATCACAGAAAAATTTCTACTAAATATATAAGCAAATAAATGCACAGATTTTAGAGATGATTATTGTGATTGTTTAGCAAAAAACTTTAAAAAAAAAAGTTCAAAAGCAAAAATGCCTTTGAGTTTTTAAAAATTTGAAATTTTCCTAAATTTTTTGAATTAAAAAAAAGTGACCAACTTTTTAAAAATTTGAAAACAAATTATTGATTGCGAAGTAAGTGTGCATGTTATGGTTTCAAAGGTAACAAAATTTACTTAAACTAAAAAAAAAATGTTTTGAAAGTACTGTGCCCCTTAAGAACATAAAATCTACAGAAACCTTAAAAAACAAGATTTAAAAGAATTTAAAAGAATATTACAGAGAGCTAAACCAAAAAAATTGCAGAGACTCTGTAAATTAGACAGAAAGAAAATTGTCCCCACGTCTTTGGTTTGCGAGGAATAAGAATCCCAAGATTCTAATATGACATCAATAAAAAAAATAAAGACTCACCTTAATTTTCTATTAATTTTTAACAAAATTTAGCTTAATTTCATATTATCATAAAGAATACTTGGTACCTCAATTAAAATTCAGTTAATTATGTCCTTCAAACTATATTTCAATGGCAAAACCATAGAGAATATAATAAGTGATTTAAAAGCACCACAAGAAGAAGAAGAAAAAAAACGAATAAGGGGGAAAAAAAGCATTTCCACATTTAAATAGCTTTCCAGAAATTCGTAAAACCATAAAATACTATTTTTTCAGACACTGCATTCTTTAAAAACATATGAATAAATGATTTTCATAAATATTCTCTTAAGCTTAGTATTTTAACGTCCACATATGCTTTGATGATGACCTTTAAAATGATTTTCCAGATTGCGCTATTTTTATGTACATACATTTTTTTGAAGTTCAAAAAGCATCTTCTCAAAATATGCTAAAGAATATTTACCTAGAGATTGCAAATGTCAGATCATTTTCGTTTCTAATATATATCTTTGCCCTAAATATCTTCAAATAAGCAAAGCGGGATATTTTTTTCGTGCATATTTTCACATTACGAGGGACTCGTTTTTGCATCTTTACAAGCGATGATGGAAATTTTAAAGTTAACAATACCATGAAAACTGTTTTCGTGAGGTAAAATATTTCACAAAAGGAAAACATAATTAACTCTAATTTATTAATGACACTGTGTGACACAATTTTTCTAACATTAATAATGTTACGAGCATTAAGTTATTTATTCAGTAGTAACTGAAATTGCCAAATGATATGGGTGTCTAACACGTCACGTTCACTGTAAAAACGATTCAGAAACGTTCTTGGAAATTAATGGCCAGCTGATGAGCCCAATTTCTGCGATTAACTTATTTTTGAAAAACCAGGAACGTTTTCCGCTAAAAGTCAGTAACCTTCCTTGAATTATCATTGAATATTTCTGAAAAATTCAGAAATCTTCCCGTTTAATGCTAGTCGTGTCTCTGAAACTTGAGAGCAAAATTAGGTAGGTATACTATAAGAGCTCTGCACCTCCCTGATTTCTCAAGGAAGTTCCAGAAGACGTATTGCAAATATGTCCAAAGCTAAGACAGAATTGCGAGTAAGTAGCAAGAATTTTACTTGCCTGCAATTCTCGCAAAGCTAAGCAGTCCATGGACTTATTCGCTCCCTTTTGAGAAATAAATCAGTCTGAACGGGCCGTAACCGATTTGAAGCCGATACACTTTATAAATACGCTTTGTTAATCTTTGAACTGGAAGCTAAAAATATTTTTCTCAATTACTTTTTTTTTGAACAAGAAAAAAATATTCAATATTCCAGGAATTTGCTTAAAACTTTGTTGGTAAAAAAAATACTTTTTCGCACGTGCGCAGCCTGTATATAGGAGAGGGTGGCTCAAAGCAGGTAGGCCTTCGTAGCCCCTCCCCCCCATGATGTGTAAACGGCGATGCATTCGTATGTAGTATTTACATGAACACTCTCGAGTTTTAATCAGCCCCAGCGAACCAGCAGTGAAGCGGCATGGCGCTACCAGGCTTAAAATCAAAAAATTGATACATTTCTAAAAAAAATTTAACTTGTCCTAAAAATACATTCTTTGAAAAACTAAAATAAAAGGAAAAACGATTTATTTTGCAAAAATGATAATTTATTGGCAGACCAATAGCCTTTTACCCGTAGTTTTACACAACGCTGGTTAAACATTGCATGCCTACTAATTACACTATTTATATTTATATGTATGTATGTATGTATGTTTATGAACAAAGAATATGGGCGATATTTGTGCCCTTACTTGACGTTGCACTGCACGATTTTAGCCACTTTATAAAAATGCATTTGCCTTTTAAACTTGTGTGTATTGATGCCTTTTACAACTAATAGAATCTTGTTTTTCTAAAGGTAAAATGTATTCAAAATCTCCTTTTCTTTTCTAATTTTTTTTTTTTTTTTTTTTTTTTTTTGAGAACATAACTTACTATTGTCATTTTTAGCTCAACGCTTAATGGAAAACCAAGTCCTTAGTACCAACAATTTTTCCATGTTTAATATTATGAGCATTTTATGTCGTATAACCTTAAAAGACGATATAAATCATTCTACAGAAAATGTAAAGTGTTCCCATTTTCTTTCAGGCAATCAAAAGCATGGCCATAAAACGCTGGAAATATCTTAAAGCAGGCACACTAGTAAAATGTTCAAGTCAAGGTGACAAGAATAAAAAAACCCAATGGGCGTCGATCTTCAATGTTACAGATGCCTTTACAAGAGGTTTAAAAGTAGAAATTTAAAAGTAATACAAAGTATTGATAATAAAATGCTTTTCGACTATTCGTGACATAAAAAGGGATTCTTTTCAATAAATAATAAATTTCATGCACAACTTTGCATTTTCCCCGATCGTGGTGATAAAATGGTAGGATGTATCTGTACATTTTTCTTCTTGTGTGACTTAGAGAGCTAAAATATTTACACACCATTTTGTTACAACGACAGTTTAACAATACACGTAGTTGAATATCTTCTTACTACAGTTATGTTTAAACTTTGCCGGCTTGGAAAAATAAAGATTAGAATAATATTTCAAGTACATAAATAATGTTTGGGTATTTATTGAAAAGATTACGCAAGAAAGCATGGTTTTTTTATTAACCATTACAGCCTGGAGCTCTAAGTGTAACCTACTTTTGCATAACTAGAGTTGCTCAGAAGTTAATGTCGTTGATCTTTTGGTTAAATATATTTTCTTATTTTTGTAAATTTTAATGGAATAAATATCATTTTGTTAGTGAAAACAGCACACACGATTATCCACTTTTTGATCAATCTAGTAAACATCAAACTTCTTAAGGTTAACAGGGTTCGAAAATATCATGATATTTTCGAAAATGTCCGATATTTTGATATCCATTAGATATTTTGATAGATATCCGATATTTTCAATCAACACAAACTAAAATCTTCAAAATAATAAATGCAACCTCAAATCACTATTTTCTTATATAATTAGTACAATACATATATATATATAACATTTCATTTTACATTTTTATCAATTTTAATGTAGTTAATTTAGCATTAGCTGTTTTACTCATTTTTCTTCTGTTAGCTACTTGTACACAGTTATATAATTCAGACATAAAAAATATGCATTAGTTGGTGCACAGTCATAAGACATTTTCTTTTTTTCTGACAAATGTTTAATATTTAATTATGACTTTATGAATTCAAGTCATTACACCGCTAATAATTTTATGAACATAAAATAAAAAGGAATATTATATTACTTTGTTATATTAATGATGCATTAATACATCATAAAAATCTAGTACATAACTCTGGTTATTTTCAGTAATAAATTAACAAAATTACTATTAGTAATTTTTAGTTTTATATCGAAAATATCGTAGTTAAAAAATAAATATCGAAAATATCAAAATATCATGATACATATCGACTGATATATATCGACGAACCTTGTAAGTTAATAAAGTAAAAAGGTTAATTTTGTGCTGTTTTTTACGCGATTTAACCACTTTTGTTTTTGGTCGACTCTCTTTACGTGACTTAAATTACTTGTATCTTTAAAAAAGCTGTTGAAGTTGTTAATGTTATTTTCAATTGTATTTTCACATTCATCCTTTTTTATATATTTTCTTAACGCACAGTAGCCAACTAGTGTTAGCAATTTTTTATTAATTTTTTCTATTTTCAATCTTTGCTTTTAGTCTCGGTACCCACAGCGCTTCTGATAACTCATTTAAACCTAACTTGAAGGCATGCGTTCCAGGGGGGCTTTTTAGAAATGCGGGCTGAGAATGCATAGTTATATTTATTGGGGCGGTTCGTATGAAGAGGCACCTTGATCTGCGAAAACTTTAATCAATTGAGGAATTCAACGTTGTTTGGACATTATTTGCTGCAAAAATTACCGACACGTGTTCCGTAGACACATGAAATCAGAGAAACGATCTTTTTGGGGCAAAAAGTAACCTGCATTAAGGGAGGGGGAATTATTTATCAAATGTGACATTTTATATTAAAGAAAAACCTAATGATTGTCTTCATTACATATAAAAAAGTAAATTTTCTGCGATTAAGAACAAAACTTTTATGCACACTTTCTTTCTTTTCTTTCTTTCTTTTTTTTATTTTTTGTACTTAGTTCTATGAATTGAAGTTTATCGGGGTAGAGTTATGTAACAATCAAGTTAAATAAACTATTCGAGTACTAAAAATGCAGTGTCTATCCAAAACTAAGTTTGGAAATCGTTACTGTTGAGGCTATATAGTGCCTTACGGCAAAATCTTGTATACGACGAAAATATACGAAATCTTGTAATTCGACGTTTCTTTTATGAATTATTTGGAATTGTTTTGCTAAAACATTTGATACGTTTGCCTGATCTTTAAATTTTTTTCTCACCTCTGCTGAGAACTAAAGATAATCTTCATTTTTTTTTCTAAAATGGGGTCAGTAAATGGTATACGCAATTTTGTTAATCACATTGCTGTAAGGCAATTCTGTTTATTTGATATTTTATTAAATTGTAACCAATAGTCTCTTTTTAAATGAAAACGAGCTGATGTGTGCCTCACATGACTTCCTTTTACTCCATTTTAATGTCATTTTCCCATTATTGGCAATTTTAATGTGATTCAATAGTTTAATCTCTAAATATTAAAAACGATGGCCAAATTAAAACCAGATAAAAAAAAATCGCCAAATTCCTCCGCCAAGTTGGCGACAAAACTTGGCGACCAAAAGACTGGCGATATATCGCCAAGTGTCCGCCAAATTGTAACACCACTTAAGTTTGCATTGATATTAACAATGATTTCCCCCCCAAAAAGGTGCAAAAGACCCCCTTAGGAACATCCGAAAGCAACCAAAAGGGGAGGTGCACAACTAGACCCCACTACGAGTCTATGTACCAAATTTCAATTTTTCTAGGACATACCAATTTTTGAGTTATGCGAGATACATACGCACATACGCACATACGCACATACGCACATACACACATACGCACCTACATACAGACGTCACGAGAAAAGTCGTTTGTAATTATCTCAGTGATGGTCAAAATGGATATTTCGCGTGTCTATACATTCTTAGGCCACTTTTCCGCATGTGGTCGAATCGAAAAAAAAAACTCAACATTCATTTGGGGGTGAGCAAAATGGAAATTAGGGGCGATTTTTGAGTGAAAAATTTTTTCGCGAATACAATACTTCCTTTTTTGTAAAAGGAAGTAAAAAGGACTTTTTTTCAACACAAAAACAGCTGCTTAGAAAAAAGTGTGATTCCTAAAGCAAAAATTTAACTTCAGTATAATTATGAACAGATAAATAAAATATGGTGAAAATTTCATATTAATAAGTAAAGTAGTTCTCTATAAAAAGGAACACGAGTTTCTAAAATTGACGTTTTGAGAAAGTCGCATTTTAGAGTAAAATAATGCGTACGCTATTCCTACGCCATTAATATTTAAATTGAGTAACTTTCAATCTACATATAAACATGAATTTGTTTTGGTTTGAAATCTTTAATTGAATATTTTTAACAGATAAAAAACTAATTTTTTTTGAAGGGTATCAACTCCCCTAAAATGATTCTAGTTTTTTGCTTCTTTTTTTCAAAAATGCATCTGACTGCAATGTTAATAGTGATGTCTTGTCGTAATAAATACTACTGTGATGTTTCTTGCTTGTTTGTTTCTGTCTTCAAAATGGCTACAGCCACTTGGCGAATTTGTTTTTGAAAATATTGTTATGCCAATAAACAAGACTGTTATTATTGCAATTATCAGGTCAGTTCAGATCATAGACATTAATAAAATAAAATAAATCACGTGGAAGAAATGCGTAAAATTTCTGCAAGGCAGGGCCGGATTTAGGGGAAGCAGGCGGGGCTACTGCCCCGGGGCCTCCACAACAAAGGGGCCCCCACAATAAATTTTTTACAAAATAGCTTAACTTTCACGGGTCGAAAATATCGGATATATACATATATATCAAAATATTCGGATATATATCAAAGTATCGGATATTTTCGAAAATATGATGATCTTTTCAAACCTTGATTAGGGGCCTCCACTCCTTCGTTGTCCCGGGGCCTCCACACTTTCAAATCCGGTCCTGCTGCAAGATTTACTTCGTACTGATTCCTCTACAATAGAGGAAATTAACAGAATAATTTCAAACACCTGAACATCGAACATTCAATCAAAAATTGCAGCAAATGCTGGTAATTATTACGTAAGGAACAAGTGCTCATTGAGAAAAATAATTAATGTGTGTACATGAAATAATAATGTCCGACGAGTAGTAAATCGAACGTAATTTATTCACTTTGACTGGACTGTTTCGAAAGGAATTCTTCCTTGGGTGAATGGAGCAAAGAAAAGTATTCTGCATTTGGTCAGCTCAAGTGTACTGATATTTGTTATTTAGGCAATACTTGAAGTAAATTCCGTCACTTGAATATCTTGATGAACTTCAATAAGACCAGTAGAAGCGCCAGGTAATTATTTTCGATATTTTCGGTTCTTTATCATTATCAATATTTCTGGCGTAATTTGAATGGCAGAAAAAGAATATAATGTAAAGCTCAGAGCTTATTTTAATTTACAACTTGCTTTCATACAGGGTGTTCCGAAAATGAATGATACATTTCAAAAATCAATAAAAACTAAACGGGCAGCAGTAGAAATATGCCGTTTGTTGCATTATGCTTGGGAACACAGTAAATTTTCCGACAGGCAAACTTTGAAAATTAATTACAATGTTCCTCAACAGATGGCGCTGCAGGTATTTTAAAAGGTATATCAAAAAAAAAAAACTCAGTCCGTGAAAAAAATTGCGTGATGTGATACTTCTTGTTACCCCTTCCATCCTCCTTGTCACAAACTATCACAAGTAACTCTCCTCCTCCCTCAAAGCGTGATATCATTTGTAGACAGTCTCTTATAAAATTGCCTTATCACCTCTGCCTTGAAAGTGTTATTAAATCAGAGCAGACCAGAGGCATGCGCTGATTCGTAGAAGTTTTACCCTTATAAAGTGAGACAGAATGTTTGCTCATTTCACTGTAAAACCAATTCAGAAACGTTCCTGGAAAAGAGTGGTCTGCTAATGTGCCCAATTTATGAAAGTACAGTGAAACCTATGTAAGTTGACCACTTGCGGTGCACTACTTTAGTGGTCAACTTACAGAGGTTGATTTAGATGATAAGGGCTAATTCCGTGCCTGAAAAAAGTGGTCCAATTACAAGGGTGGTCAACTTCACAGGTTTTACTGTATGAATGTTTTCCTCTAAAATTCAGTAACCTTCCTGAACCTATCCAGGAAGAATTCTGAAGAATCCAGAATTCCGTGTCTCTGGAACCTACATAGAAAACTTAGTCACGTAGTACAATAGCACCTTCTTGATTTACCAAGAATGCTCAAAAAGCATTATTGCAAACACGGCAAAGCTGAGATAGAATGACAAGTAAGTACAGTACCTGTGACGTTGCCCACCCTTGTAAGTTGACTACTTTTTTCCGGCACGGAATTAGCCCTTGTCATATAAATCAACCTCTGTGTGTTGACCACCTGCTTAAGTTGACCGCTAAAATAGTGCACAGCAAGTGGTCAACTTACACAGGTTTCACTGCATCAAGAATAATTCACCTGCAAAGCTACAGATTCCAGAGACATATTCGCTCTTATTGGGAGCTTTGTCAATTCGGATTTACCGTAATTGATCTGAAGCCGATACATTTAATAAACACACTCTGTCAATTTTTAAACTGGAGGCTAAAAATATTTTTCACGGCAGTGAAATGTCTGCATTCGTGCAACTTGTAGCAATTCAATAAACCTTTTGACACTGATACTTGATTTTTCCCGGAAGTGGATAAAAAGCATTAAAATCCCGAAACGTAACACGAAAATACTCAGTAACGTTTCGGAAATTTTTTACAGTGTAGTGCTTCTTAAATACACAAATTTGTATATATTATAAAAAAATATGAAGTAGCAATTCAATAAACATTTTTGCACAGATACTTGAATTTACGGGGAAATAGATGTAAACCAGTGAAATCCCGAAACGTTCCACGGAAATAACCAGTAACGTTTCGGAATTTTTTGCAGTTCAGATCAACGTAAATCATAGACAGTAATGAAATAAAATAAATCACTTGGAAGAAATGCGTAAAATTTCAGCAAGGTCTACTTCATATTGATTCCTCTAAAAATAGAGAAAATTAACAGAATAATTTCAAACACCTGAACACCTGAACATTATTATTACTTAATAAATACGCACAGTTAATCTTTAAGCTTGGAACTAAAAATATTTTTCTCAACAGTGAGAACTTAGCGTTAGTGCAACTTGCAGCGATTCAGGAAACGTTTTGACAAAGATACTTGATTTCCCCAGGAAGTGGATGAAAACCTGTGAAATTCCACGGAAATAACCAGTAACGTTTCGAACTTTTTTTTTAGTGTAGAATCATTTGTCTCACTATTTTTCTAATAATAAAAGTAATAGTAAAACAAATGTCATAGCAAAGAAAAATCAATATACAATTTTAATTGCTCGGAAAAATAAACAACTAATTGTAGCAATAATTTAGCCTTTAACATTCAAAAAATCTTGATTTTAAGAAACATTGTTTTTGAGAAGATACAAAGCCACTCTGATCAGAAAAAAAAACCTGTCATATAGAAAAGAAAAAACTGCTGATATTACTGGTATATCCTTAATTTGATTACAGTGTGTCTTAGACCAGTAAAATCTTTATCAAAACATTGTGTTTTTATCTTTTTTTTTTTTTTTTTTGCACTTAGCTTTAAAAATCTCTTCTTTAAAATTCGAGCTCCACAACTGGCTGAGATTGGATCTACAAAAGAATGCATTCAAAGTGTGAATATATGTGATAAACCGGGAAACGATCTCGCGAACAAAGTAAATAGAGTACTCTTGAAAATTGTGAGAAAGAAATTCTAACCACGAACGTGGTACTGAATAAAATGAGGAACGATATTAAACGCTCGTTTTCTCTAGTGTTAAAACTCTCAAAAAAATAAACTCAGGCTGAAAGAGTGGGCACGAATTTGTTTTAACCAAACAATTTTAGCTTGAATAAATGAATTTCTTTTGTTTTTTATTTACTGATTTCACGTAAAGCATTTTCTCTTCTGCTTGAGCATATAATGATAAAAATATAAAGCAATAAAACTTGAGATAAATAAATACCTTTGTGCTGAACAGTAAAGAAGACAAAACAACGTTAGAAGAAGCATGCTGTAATTTACAAATTTTGTGCTTCTTCTAACGTTGTTTTGTCTTCTTTACAATAAAACTTGGTTTTAAAATGAAGGATATTCGGAGAAAAACATTGGGCACTAAAAAGTGATATTTTAAAGAATGTTTTGTAGTTTTCTTGAAATTATTAGTGAGAACCTTTTCTTGTTAACAGTTACTGATGAAAGAGAATAATCAATGATAAAAATAAGTAATTAATAACCAAAAATTAATCTCAAAAAGTAATAATTAATGTCGAGAGTAAATAATTAGTGATGAACATAAGTAATTAATGATGAAACATATTTTTCACATCGAGTACAAATTAAAGTTTTGAATGAATGAAAAATGATTTTAATTACAGGAGGTATGGAACTAAATTGTTCCTTTTTAATGTGTAAAGTAATTATTTTTTGATTATTATTGTGGGAAAACTTTTGCAGGAAGCACTTTTTTGAACCGTGAATGTTTAATAACAAAAAATATTTTCTGATATTTTGCGTTAAATGTTGATTAAACCAGGGGCAAAAAATATTGGTTGCCAGGTAGCTCAAAGGATATGAAAAAAAAAATGCTGATCGAAAGAAGTTACGTTTTAATTGAATAACGTAAGCTTATAGTGTTAAAGGTATATTGAAACAGCAAATCGATTTAAATTTTAGTGAATGACGTAAAAGCAACAATTTCAGATTTTTTAAACTCAATATTATAAGCTGATTTTACTCAATAAATGTAATAACTTCTTTCGCCCAATCCCGCACTACCATTTTTTGACAAATATTAAAACCATATCACTCTCTCGGGTAGTCTTGAACCACCGGTCCCTGCAGCCGAAAGCGCAAGCTGATTGTGCGATGGATACTTTGCTATGTTAAAATTGTCAAGCGTTTTCATATGAACAAAAATCTGCGCATACGCGAAGAAGCTGGCAGATAAACGCTTTTTTTTTTCAATGTCATATTTTCCCAGTACACTCCGGTCACTAACCTCCCGCGTGAAACATAACTTAAAAAAAAAAAAAAAAAAACCCCTTGGCTACTTGTTTAGAAGAAGAATCTTTCAGAAGCTATACAGTGAAATTTCGTTACAACTACCTTCAAGGGACCACAAATTTTCTTCGTTGTAACGGAAATTTTGTTTTAATGGAATTCAAGCAGTGTTTTAGAAATTAAATCGGCACTGAAAATTCATTTCGTTGAAAAGAAGATTCCGTTGTATTGATAGTCGTAATAACGAGTTTAAATTGTATTACATTGGATTTTCCAATAAACTCTGAGTAATAATCTGTCTGATGCCTGGAAGATTATCGTGGTTCTTAAGATTTTACAATACTTAATGGCACAAATATAATAACCTTTGTCTTTTTGCTTCGTGTCAAACAGCTCAGGAGCATCCAGTTAATTAATAGAAATATTCCAACATATCGCGTATTTGTTAATGGTATTCATAGAGCATAGAGAAAATAAGTACCATGCAGAGTAGATAAACTGAACATTTTACAATCCTCACTACCCCCAACAACTCTTGAAGACTCATAACGATGTTAGGTAAGTAAGGACTGCATATGTGAAAAAGGAATAAATTTGCTCGTTAGTTCTAAAGCCAAGGGTCATCAAGTAGTTTTGACGGGGGGGGGGGGGGCATTTAAAATTTTTTTTAAGTATGTGGCGGCTGTGCTGATGCATTTTGACTATGGGTACATTAACTGCTACTTTAAAACACAGAGGTTTTCTTCTGCCGGAAATCGGGTATTTAGATTCAAAGTATACTACTTAAGAATGTATGGATTTAATGCATGATATATTTATTTGATAATGTACTCTAGTCTGATTTCAAAGGTCTGTTTAGGATCCGCATAAAATAAAGCTGGCTGCAACATTAAAAAAAATTATAACAGTTTCACATTAAAAAACAAACAAACAAAGACTCTCATATTTTGCTGCAGTATTTAAACCAATTTTGTTTCTTAATTTTAACAGACTATTCGTAAAACGAGAGGAAGAAACCTGAATTCTTCCAATACTTTACTTTCAAATACATCACGTGACGTGGGATTTATTCCTTCCTAATGAAAACACCCATCCAGTGCAGATGCTTTCCTCCATTTTTTTTCTCGATTTAAGAAAGAGTATTTAGTTATTTGAAGAAGGGACCGGCAACCAAATCTTGACCTCTCCAATCAACTGCAGTTTTAAGTAAGGCCACTATAAAAGGGGAGCTGACTTATCCGACATTTTGGTTTCAAAATTGCAGTGGCACAAAATTAGTTTTTATAAAAAAGCCTCATTGCAGAAAACTGGTGCCCAAGCTTTAGCTCAGTTGCCTGATTGATGTTTGATTATTTTAATCTATAAATGAAAAAGATTTAATTAATAGACGTTGAAAAACAAATTAGGTGTGGAAATGACGTTCGTTACAGTAAACATTTCCGAAACATTTTTGTTGAATTTGAATTCAGTTATCTTTCTAGATTGACTTTAAGTGACATTTTACTCAACTAAACATCAATTGTTTTACGACATGGTAACCAGCAAATGTTATAACTTATTTATAAATATTAGAAACAGGGTTGGATCCAAAACTGTCTTGGAACCAAAATGTCGGATAAGTCGGCCTGTCCTCGTATAGGGGTTCTAGTTTTAAGAACAGGCAGCCTCCGACCTCGGAGGGTTAGAGACGTCCTTACCAAATAGTATTTTAATGAATGGTTGCTTATAAAATACGTCAACAATTATGTTTAGGATTTCAACAAACGAAGTTATTCTTAATTTGCACAGATAGAATAAAAAAAGAAATGTCAATAAATGCGACAATTTTTCATTTATGAAACTCATGCATCAAGTTCAAAAAATTAAAAAAAAAATAATATTACGGTATTTAAATTATCGGTTATATATATTGCAACAAACGAAGTTATTCTTCCTTTGCACAGACAGAATTAAAAAAAGAAATGGCAATAAATGCGACAACATTTCATTTATGAAACTGATGCATCAAGTTCAAAAAATTAAGAAGAAAATTGATATTACGGTATTTAAAATATCGGTTATATATTTGTATCTTAAAAACTATGTTTATTACATAGTTTACACATAAAGTATAAACGCTTTTTTGAAAGTTTTTAAAATACCTTGAAATGTTTGGGAGATCGCTAGTTCAAATCAGAAGTTCATAATAAGTCATTAAAAGGCTATGACCAGCAGGTGGCGCTTTTTAAAACCGTCCAAAAATTACTGCAATCACTGCCTCTTGCTCAATACTAAAATATCCACAACATTGTTTGCTGTTTTAGTACCGTTTCTTTTATTTAGTTATCATTATTATTTATTAATTATAGATTTACTTCTTCTACACCGTTAAAAATTCTGAAAAAAGTTGCGGTAGGTGTTACTGTAAAATTGATTCTTTACAGTACAGAAAGCTTTTACAGTTATTTTCACCAACAAACTAAAGCGATTGCAGTGTCAATCGGCACACCACCTGACTTATGGCAGCGAAGTATATAATGCTTCATACTTGTTGAGCCCCTATTGATGTAGAGGTTAGAGATGCGATCTGTGAAAAAAAGGATCTCAGGTTCGAACCCCGATTCTTGAAACTCGTCCCTTTTTATTCAGTGCAAAAAGCTACAGCACTCCGTTTTTTTCTACCGTAAAGTTTTACAGTAAAATAGGAATTTACGGTAAAAATACTGGCGACATTGATGGCAGTATTTTTCATCGTAAAATTTTGTTCCGTGCACGGCCCACCCCTTGATGATCCCTATTCGAAATAATCATCGCTCTTACGTCTCTTACAATTCCATTATTCTCAAAAGGAATGCTCTTCAATATCGCATCTCCTTCTAAATGCTCTATTTCATATGCATTAAATGGCATTAAAAAACCAGAGAAGTTAAAAAACGAAATAAAAAAGCTCGGAACGTTTAGTTAAAATAGAAACGGGAAAATGAAACATGTAAGGAAACACCAAACTGAATTAGTGGCGAAAATCTCCTCGGAAAAAAAAAAAAAATATGCTGAGCACGTGCGTGGTGTTGCATTAAGTATGAAAGAAATTTTCTCAGCGAAACGCACATAAAGCCATCAAGAAAATATTTTTCACCTCAGAGGCTAAAGTGAATTTTTTTATGCTTAAGAATTCGTGCTCGCACATTGATGTCACGCTTGAAGATTCAGTTATTTTGAGATATGATTAAACTTGATGGTGTTTCTTCGCGCATAGTAGTGGTTTAATAACAACTTATACAGTAAAAGTTAGTCTTTTGCTTTTTTCTGCTCTCGTGTATGCATGTAATGGAGGAGGGGATGGAGTTGAAGTTAGCTGATTCTATTTTTAGTAGGGCTGTGCAGGAAGGTTTGCTTTAAGCCGGGCTGCGGAGTCGGAGTCGGAATCTGACTAACTCAATGTAAATACACTGCAAAAAAAAAAAAAAAAAAAAAAAATCCGAAACGTTACAGATTAGTTTCGAGCAACGTTCAGGAATTTCCCAGGTTTCCATGAATTTTCTGTAAAAATCAAGTATTTTTGTCAAAATGTTTCTTGAATTGCTACAAGTTGCACGAATGCAAACTTCTCATGGTCATTAAAAATATTTTTATCTTCCAGTTTAAAGGTAGCTGAGAGTATTTATTAAATGTATCTCACGGTTATGAAAATATTTTTATATCTACCAGTTTAAAATTAACAATGCGTATTTGTTAAGGGTATCAAAATGAAGCCTATTACAAGCTTCTAAGGGCAAAAATAGTCTTAATGTTTAAAATTTAGTCAGGTTGGCTTGGAAATGCTTCAGCTCGGATAAGTGAATATCCCAGAAAGTTCAATTTATGCACCTTTTGAAGAAACGTTTTTGAAAAATAATTTAAAATTTACACAATAGGACATTAACTAATGCAAAAAAAAAAAAAAGAAAGAATCAAACTAATAATTATGAAAAACTTGAGGACTTTTAACGTTGGTCTAGATTTCCTACTGCATAGATAGATTTCTTTTCCTTAATTATTTTGTAACAGATTAAATTATAGATGCTGATATCTGCTTCTCGTCTGCTTTATGATGAGTACTTTTCAATGGCTAGAAACGGAAAATTACTGAACCAAATGTTTCCAAGCTCGTAATAGTTTACTGCTCTCCACTTTTGGGATTTTATTTAATTTGTTTTCAGAAAAGAAGAAAAGGTTAAAACTCATCATGTGTGGCAAATGGGGCTATCTGTAAATTTGCTGAACGAAGGGAGACCTAAGTACAAACCGATTAAAAATAATTCAAACCACTTATAAACTTTTAAAGTGTCATCCACCTTTTCAACAGACAAGCTAAATTGCATTACTGCCGTTAATAAAAGTGCACTGAGTTTCGGAAATAATTAAGTCAGCATTATGTAGCAAAAAAAAAAGGGAAATTTGATCAATCGGATCTGAATGATGACTTGGAGGTACTGATGGGCATAATCGAGTTCTCATAATCGAATCATTCGTTTTTTTCAAGATCGTCCGAAAACACAATTATTACAAGTTCTCGATTATCAGATCTCGAGTTCTCAATTATCTGGTCTAGTGTTCTCGATTATCACATCCCGAGATCGGAATTCAAAATAATCGCCAACTCGAGATTTCGATTGTCAATTTCTTGAGTTCTCGATTGAAATCGCTCGAGTTCTCGGTTTCAAAAGATCTCGATTATCAATCGCTCTAGTTCTCGGTTTCGAAATATCTCAATTGTCAATCACTCGATAATGAGAAGTATTCGATTATCGAGGTCTCGATTATCAAAAGTTCTCGATTATGCCCATCGCTACTTGGACGTATGGAAAGAAGGAAAAAAAAATGACAGACGAGCTGCTTCATGTAAGAAAGACTCACTGCCCCAAAATCGATTTTTCTTCATACACATCGACAAAAAAAAAAAAAAAAAAAAAAAAAAAATCTTCTCTTTTTTTTTTTTTTTGTTTTTTGTTTCTCTTGAGTTTTCTATCATTTTTAGAGGTGGTGGTTTCTACTGTTTTCAGTGATAAGTATTCTTGTAAATTTATTTTTATTCATAAAGATTCAGAAAGAAAATGTAGAAAAAATCTTGTGATTTCTCTACCATTCTCAGTGGTGGTGTTTTCTACAATTTTGCTATCATTTTTAGTGATAAACGTTCATGGTGGACTCGCTGCTTAAAACTCGTTTTTTACTCATAAACATCGACCAAATAAGAAAAGGAAAAAAAGGGTGAAAAACTCTTGGTCGATCAGGATTATTTGCTAAACACGGTTCTGGAAAACTTAAAGCAATTTGCTCAAAAAGAGAAATTTTTGATTTACTGATCACTTAAAGAGAGAAATTTACTCTTTAGTGCAAACAATTTGGTTAAAGAGCAATAATTGTACTTTAAAGAGAGAAATTTGAGAGTTTTGAGACTTAAAAAGCAAATTTACTTAAAATGTGAAATCAAGCCAGCATCTGGCGGCAAAAATTCAAGCAGAAACAAACAGATTTGAAGGATGATCCGATGAACTAACGAAAGAGACCACTGATTTCACACATGAATAGTTAAACTACTCAACAGTTTATTTTTATTAATCTGAACTTAAAAAACGTTTTGGTAGAAAAACACTTTCTAGATCAAATTCTTATCCGAACACCGTTGTGGAATTAAAACATTTTGCTAACATCATGCTGGGATAAATATCTGAACGTCTATAGAAACAATGTCGAGAAAAAACGTAATTAATATTTGTGCGTTTCGTAACTCTTGGTGTAATTTTTTCTTTCAATATTTGCATCAGAGGCTCTCACTTATTGTCGAATTTATGAAAGAGCTAGTTATTTATCATTAGTTAAAGTAAAACAAGAGCGATAAATTTTTCCTGGTCTTAATTACAATTTTTTTAAAAGAGACTCGGTTAGAATGCCGAAGAAAGCTGAAAAATACAACAGAAATGCAATAAAATCAACGAAGGTAAAAAAATGAATAAATGAAGCACCAACAAAATTAAAACAAGTATGTAAATTAAGATTAATTCCAGATTTTTAATTTTAAGTCTTAAACATTTGTTTTACCTCCATATTAACTGCTTTAAAAGGCAATATGTTTGCATCCTTCTGAGATGAAAAATGACCTAACTAATAATAACTTTTACGAATAAAGAACACTTTGTTCGTTAGTAATTATAATTTAAGCCAAACTCGGTTGCTGGGATTAAAGGATTGCGGATTCAAATCAACTCTTAATGAAGATCATCGTGGGGGATGGTAACACACAGCTCGTATCCGGCTAAATTGGTATCCTGCGATGGTATTCAGTCCTTTGAGGGACCATTTTGTAGATGCAAACTGAACAGTTAAGAGACTCACATAAAAAAAGAGAAGGGAAAAAATGACGGTACTGCCCAGGCGGTAAAAGTAATCTAGATGGATGGTAAAGCGCTAGAGATTATTTTAAAACTAATGCAGGCAGTTAGAAGAAAAGGAGCGTAAGTGACAAAATTTAAAAAATTAAGATAACCAGTAGAAATAGTAGGAGGACCTCTGCTCTGTCTTGGGGCAAGAGATAGTACTAGTAGCCCTGGTGGGTGTTGCCGTACAGCATGATTTAGAAAAAAAATCAATGAAAGCCTACCTAGAACGTTATCTTTAAACGTGTTTTGCTCTAAACTTGAAAATGTCCACTTACATCCCTTTGCTTCTTACTGCCTCAAATCACATGTTTCGAATCTGCATATGATGATGCAGGCTTGGTGACTTCGAAAGAATGAACTTAAGGGGATAGTTATAAATTGCGAAATGTAATGAAGAGGTTTGTGTGCTCATTATTTTGATCGTTGTTTTACAATATTCATCAATACGTGAACTAGAAAAATGCATTTAGCATTAAACGTGTATATTCACAACAAAATTGCTTCTAAAAAATTGCTGCTAAATTAATTTAATTGTGATGTTTCCCTGTGCAATTAGCTTAAGCATATATCCCTCCTCTCCCGAACTTAATCAACTATCACATTGTTTAGTCGAAAATTGTAGGACTACGTATTCAGTAATACAACTCAACCAACATTACCCCTCCCATCTCCCATCCGAAATAGTTTTCTACATACAACCATAGCAACTAAATGCCCGTAGCAACTAAATGCAAAAAATCAAAGGTATTGGAATACTTTTTAAAAAAATCATTATTTTACAAATTGATAAAGGAATAAGAGACCAACTCTTCTGTAATTTATGCCACCTAAACGATATGCTCCAGGTGTCAATTTCCAATAACATTAGTCACCCATTCATTTAGGGCACCGGCATTAAATTAAAGAAAAAAAATTGTTCATCCTTCACCGTATTTAGCTGGGGATAAACTATAAATTTGAGCAATAAATTTACATACTATGTTCGCTTAATTTATGGAGTGTTCATGAAATTTGCACTTTTATTCACAAAGATATAAGCATTTCTTTTAAAAATTCCAATTTCTTTCGCAGATTTTTGGCTCATAACAGGCAGAGTTTTCTAGTTTTCTGTCATGGCATAACAAACTTTCAGAAAATTTGTTAGCACACAAGAGACGTATAGTACTACACTGCAAAAAAAAAAAAAAAAAAAAATCTGACACGAGACTGATTATTTCCGGGTAACGTTTCAGGATTTCAATGGTTTTTATCCATTTCCTGGAAAAATCAAGTATCTTTGTCAAAAAGTTTCCTGAATAGCTACAAGTTGCACGAATCCAGACTTCTCACTGTTGCGAAAAATATTTTTAGTTCCCAGTTTATAGATTAACTGAGCGTGTTTAAAAGGAGTATCGGCTTCAGATCGATTACGGCCCGTTCAGACTGATTAAGCTCCCAAAGGGAGCGAATAGGTCCAAAGGGACTATGTAGCTTTGCAAGAATTTCAGGAGAGTAAAATTCTTGATAGTTTCTTGCAATTCTGTCTTATCTTTGACCATATTTCCAGTAATGGGTTTGGAACTTTCTTGAATGGCTTTGGAACTTTCTTTATAAATCAGGAAGGCGCCAAACTGTTATATTATATCTACCTAAGTTTACGTTAAAGTTCTAGAGACACGACTGGCTTTAAATGTGCGATTTCTGAATTTTTTAGGAAGCTTCCAGGATGACTTCAGGAACATTACTGAATTTTCGCAGAAAACATTCCTGCCTTTTTCAAGATATATTACTATTTTCAGCGTTTTTGGGGTGCGATTCGAGGAAGAAAAAAAAACATTATTTGTGAAAAATCTCTTATGATTCATCGCGCCCCCGAGAAACAAAAAACACAGCTCATTAGGTTGCCGATATCTTGCTAAAATTTTAAACTATTCAACTTAATGTTTTTATGAGTTTCAATTTCTACTTGGTCGTAAATTACGAAGTTTATAGGTTGCTATCTTTCGTGCATGCGCAGAGAAAAAATTAACAGCCTGAAACGATTATATTTTATTGAATTTAGATTATTTTTATTTCAGATTTCAGCATTGCTCTTCTTGTATGCTGTCAAGTTTTCTGAGAGTTTAGTAAGTCAAGAAAGAAAACTCTGAGTGTTATGAACCAAAAACTTGCGACCCAAATTCGTATTTTTAAAAGAAATGCTTATATCTTCGTGGATGTTAAGTGATACTTTCATGAAAATCCGTAAAATAATCAGACACGGTATCTAAATTCATTTCTCAAATGTATAGCTCATTCCCATGTATTTACGGTGAAGGATGAACAAAAAACGTTTTTTGTGTCTTTAATTTGTTGCCGGTGCCCTAAATGACAACAGCTGGAGCATACTTTTTATGTGACAGTGGTCAAATAAAAGTTGGTGTCTTTACCCAAGAAATTGGGAAAAATGTGAATTTTTGTCAGTGTCTCAATGTTTTTGGTTATATTGTCCATTTGAGTTGTTTCGATAGCAGAATGTTTCTCTCTGCACATTTCGGAGAGTTATTTGTTTCTTGTTCGGAAAGAACATATTCTTTCGGAGAAGATGATTTTCACTGTGGTAAAAATAATCTTTACTAATAATAAAGCTGAAAGTCTCTCTGTCTGTCATTATCTCTGTCCGGATCTCTGTCTGTCAGGATTTCTGTGACGCACATAACGCCTAGACAGTTCGGCCGATTTTTATGAAATTTTGCACAAAGTTAGTTTGTAGCATGAGGGTGTGCATCTCGAAGCGATTTTCCGAAAATTCGATGTGGTTCTTTTTCTATTCCAATTTTAAGAACAAAATCATCATAAGATGGGCGAGTAAATTACGAAATTATCATAACCTGGAACCGTAACATGGGCACAAGCCAATTGGCGAGAAAATTCACCATACATTATTTGTAAATATACAGGCGAATCAAAAAACCTTTTAATTTTCTATTACGGGCAAAGCCGTGCGGGTACCACTAGTTATTAATAAAGAATAATAAACTAACACACAAAGCAATAAACAGAACAACTAAGAGGAAGAAATATGCCCTGAATCAATCTCATCATTTTCCTTAATGCCTATTTAGCTTTAAAAGAGAACTAAGAGCCCATTCAACTAAATCTCTCTAGCGATTGATTTTGGCTGCAAATTATTGCAAATACAACTCATGAATATTTGTGGAACATTTTTTTTAATGTGTTCTTTTTTACGTAAAAAAGGAAATATTACTTAAAATAAAAGTGCCTCTTCTCTTCAAACTGTAAATAGTTAAGTTGCATAAAATCCAAGTAGTTAATTTTTTAATTGGAATTTAAAAAAATGATTCAACCATTTTTCCCGCTTTTAAGCTTACAAAAGTCATAAAAGCGTTCATAGGACTGAATTATTCTGGAATGACATCATTTTCCTGTTGAAAAAGCCTGCCGATGTAAAAACAATTTGATTCGAATGACTATTCCCTTAGCAATTGATGGAAAGAGATATGCAGTACGTCACTTTTTCTGTTTTTCAATCAATTTTCCTTTACAAAAATGTACGACCGAGCAGTTTATTTTACCTGCAAAAGTTTGGTGCTGCCATCTGTACTTGTTTTGAGGAAGGAATGTGAAATTGAAAAAGGTTGGATTTTTGGAAAGTATTGAGAAAATAATAAATAAATAAATACATAAATAGTAATAACAAAAACTTCAAAAAACAAAAATATACTCCGTTAAGTGAATAGTTAAAATACTACAAGGTATATCCTTCTGAAGTTATTCTCGATGGAATAAATATTTTTTTACCTAATTTGTTTCTTACTAATCTATCATTGCAATCGCTATTTTCTGTTTAACTAGAAATAAATCATAACCTATACAGGTGATCCATACGCTCACTTATTTTGCATTGAAAAAATGGTTTCTTGTAACCCCGAAACACGTGTATGCAATAATCTGTAATTTCGTGCGATTACGCATTGTTACCTCTTATTTTACTTGTTTTGTGTGTTATCTGTATGCCATCCGATGTGTTTTGTGTATAACACATCGGATGTAAAGCACGATTTTTTGACCTTAACATTCTGTCAAGAATTTTGAAAACTTCCAAACTTTGACGTAATGCACCATATCTATTATGCAATTCTAACATAGGAAACTTTCAACAAAACTATCTTTTCATCATTAAACGATAAAAGTTATATAATTGTTATACAAATTAGCTAAATTTCGATCTATGACAACTTGTAAGCTCTAAGAATCTCAGTTTGTTCTGCAAATATCGTGTGATCCAAAAGTCAGGACGAACTTTAAAAATGAATAATTCGAAAACGAATGAAGATACAAAGATGCGGTTTTAAATGAACGGATGCAAAAGAAGTCGGAGTTTGTCTGGCAAAGAAAAAAAAAATTCTGCTGGCGACCAACAGAGATGGCGCAGGTCTGATTTCTGATGCAGGATCATGCAAAGCACCAAAGGATATAAAAAGGAGCAACTGCAACAGGTAATGGTAGTGGAAGATTATATGCATTGAAATGTGGTCCACAGTTGAGAAAACCTTCTTAGTTTTAGTTTTATACTTAGAGCTTGTATTGTACGAATTATGAAGAAACAAACAAACAATAGCGCCATCTCTTGGTCGTCAACAGAAGTGTTTTTGGTTTCGTTACCACACAATACCTGTCTTCTTTTCTATCCGTTCAATGCGACCTTATCTTTTTATTTTTATTCGTTTTCGAATTATTCGTTTTTAATCTTCGTCCTGACTTTTGGATCATCCGATATTTGAATTGTTTGGATTTTTCAGAAAAACATAATTTTAATTTTACTCGGTATAGATGGGCGGTGTTACGGTAACGTGGTCAAATTTGGCGTCAATAATGAAAGTAGTAGATTTCTTTTTCATTTAATTGGAACATTTAAGATTTTTGGCAGACATTTTTTTTCGCCCGACTTCTCACATTAGAATGTGTTTTTTGGAACTGTTATGGTGCATGGCCATCAGGAGTGGCAGCTAACGTGGTCGTCAAGACGACATTACCGTAACTGTACCAACTCTTAACGTTTGCAATTCTTTATTATTGTTTTGTATGATATTAGTATCATTTAAAAATTTTTAACACGGAAGAAAAGTAAACAATCAGCTCGAACCCCTGCTTCCAAACTTTTCAAAAATTTTCAGACACGAATTCCACTTAATAACGCACGCCATTTTACTGCCGTGGGAAGGTAAAGCGCAGTATTAACAAAAAATAGTTTTTGAGATATCTGAAGAAAAACGTTAAAATTAGACATCTTTTTTGTGCGGTATTTTCAACGGAAACCAAGTAAGCAAGCTTGTACACCTAAGCTAAAGTACCATAGATGAAAAAAATGCCAAAAAAAAAAAAGATAAAGAGAAAAAGAAAACATTTGCTGTCAGTGCGCTTTTTCCTTCCCACGTAAATACAGTGGACTCTCTCTATCTGAACACTCCCTAATGTGAACACTCCGATATTCTGAACACATTTGTATCGTCCCGGCGAAGCATCATGAAAGTAACATAGGCTGACCTCTCGGTACTCCGAACACCCTTTAATACGAAGACCCCAGTATTATGAATGCTATTTTGAACCTCCTTTGAGTATAACTTTTCTCTATATACTGAACATGTTCCCAATCCGTACTAGGGAAATCCCACGAACCAAATCGGAAAACCTGAAACACCTTCAAAATTTTATCGCAATGATTGAAGGGCTTTAAGATGAGGAGAAGAAGAAGAAAAATGATTTTTGTGGTTAGTGCTGAATTACATAAAATCATTCAGTTGAGCAATATGAGCCTGAAGTTGCTGTTACTAAACAGCATATTTCAAGAATCCAACAATTTTATCAAGTAGAATTCAAGATCTCAAGTTAGTACGATTTCCTACAACCAGTATGTGGCTGAGAATACGTGGAAACTTTTTCACTTAACAATTGAATGATAACATCTATCTTGCACACATTGGCGTCGTCAGCAGAAATTTATTGGGGGGGGGGGGGACCATTCTGACTCTGTCATTTTCAAGTTGCATTATTGCATTAAGAAAAATTCGTATATATATATATATATATATATATATATATATATATATATATATATATATATACACATACATATATATATATATATACATACATATATATATATATATATATATACATACATATATATATATACATACATACATACATACATATATATATATATATATATATATATATATATATATATATATATATATATATATATATATATATATATATATATATTAGGGTGGTCCTTATTTTTGAAGTTGCAGATATTTTACGCGACGCCTCCTCAATTTGTTCCATTATACAAATAAATGATCCTTGCAAAATTTTAAGTCAATCCATGAATATTAACACGTGCCCCTAGGGCTCCCTTCTTTGAGTTTCGAAGAAAAAATTTCGGATTTTCTCATTTTTATGTAAAAATATTCTAGCGTTTTATATTTAAAGTAATTTTGAACCTCAATAGGTGCTGCTACTTCCAGACTGACCATTCTCTCACTTTCATTCTGTAAAATTTAACACATAACAGAGGGTGCATGTACACCAATGGCTTTTGGGTCAAGCGTGCCGCTTTTCTGCGCTTGTTCCAACCAAGCGGCAGGGGAACGTTTCCTCCCACCAAGATGGACGCAAGGGATTCTATAGGACATTAATGAATGGCCTAGGCCATTAATGAATGATCTTTGACAACAACAAATTGCCTCCTCCAGGCTTTGGGGGTGTTGATTTACAAAATTTCCTGTGTATGTAATAGGTGTGGCAAATAGAGTCACAAGGTTTCAATGCTATAAATATAAGCAATTGCAATTATAATTTAATTTGCTGTTCTTTAATTATAAACATACCTAAATGCTTATGCAATTTTTAATTTTTAAAATATAAATTTCGAAAAATCCTCGATTACTCCTAACATAAAAATATACTGTATTTTACATAGCTAAAATATAAATTTAAAAAAAAATATTCAGATCGGAACAATCAGAAATCTATAAATTAATTTTCTTCTATTTCAGTACATAGTCCTTTATTATCATCAAATTCTTGCGATTCACAAGATTTAGAAACCGAAATGGGTATCTATCCTTACCTGTTGAACTTTTGTTTTCTACAGCTACCACAATGCAAAAAAGCTTGCCAACTATTGATATCATCTCGCCTTTCATCACTGTTAGACAAATGCCTTATTAGAGATAAAGATGTTGTTCATTTATTTACAACCTATGTAGATTCAGTAAATTTAAATCCAAATGACCTAGTGTTCAATCGTACATTCCTTAGGAGAGCAAGAGAAAATCTTCGACAGGTAAAATTAAATTTCCTGAATTTAAATTTAGATTTTGTATTTACTCACTGGGATACAAAGCTACATCCAGATGTAACTGGAAAAAGAACGCCAACAGGATTACCGTGATAGCTTCAGGTCCTAATATTGAACAGCTACTCGGAATTTCTGAGATATTTCTTCAGTTGTATATGATATCTTAGATGATAGCTCTTTATTGCTAACTGCTCTAGCTGTAGTGTTTGATACAACGACTTGCAATACCAACCGTATAAATTGTGCATGCAATTTTTTAGAGCAAAAACTGAACGGTGATGTATTACATTTGGATTGCCATCATCATGCACTTGAGATCGTACTGCAGAGTGTGTCCTTAAACAGGGCTGTGGAGTCGGAGTCGGAGTCGGAGTCGAAGAGTCTGAGTCGGACTGATTTTGGAATAAAGGAGTCGGAGTCGGAGTCGTTGGAAAACATGTCGACTCCGACTCCGGGCTTCTTTTTTTCTTTCCTTTTCACTGACTCTCCTTGCATTTTTTAAAAATTGATTACCAATTGGTTCGATTACATGTATAAAAAGATACTAATGAGAAAATAACTGCCATTATGGCAATCAGCTAGCTTGAATGCTTACCGAACTTTCTGTAGCCGTCCCCTAGTTTGCTTGCTTTTTAACTTAACTAATAGCAACTGTCAGCAAACGGTTTTGTTGAATAACATTTTCAAGTAATCACTTTCAAATAAAAATAGAAATATAGTGTTTTGTTCTATCTCAGTTTAAAATAGTAAAAGAAACGTAACAAATTAGTAAGTCGACGCCTGTAGCTAAGGTTGAAACGTTTAAGTGTGATCGGCATATTCAAAGAAGTTCTGGCTCAAAAGCACGAATCCAAAAGATTCGATGAAATAATCTAATGTTTTTTTCTTTATTAAGACTATTTCTGTAAGCTTGGTTCTCACTAAAAAGTATGTAACAAAATAAGTGTAAAAAATTTCTTGATTACAACACTCAAGAATTGCAGTTAATCTTAAAATCTTCATATTTAGGTTAATTTTAAAGCAGTCAATAAAATTTAAATTAAAAATTTAGCGTAGAAGAAATATAGGTATAGTAAAAGCTATTCGTACAAATTTGTATACCGCCGCGTTTTGTGTAAAATTAGCTCCTGACGCATATGTGCCATATTTTCGTTGAAATTTTATTGATGAAATATAATTTAAAATATATTCGTGAAAA